>NC_070582.1:10714822-11023284 GCF_027409825.1 Scomber japonicus
TCCCCTTATTGTAACTTTGTAGAAACTCTTTTCCTCTCTTAAGAAAAGCTCTTCTGCTGTGCATGAGTGGAAGCAAAATTTGTTTTTCCTCACTAGTTACATCTTACAATCCAGTTTTTCATTGCTGCTAGATGTTGGTAAATGTTTCCTCAGATCTCACGTACGCATCATTGCTCTCACGCCATCATTGAGATCCTTTTGAGAAAAAAAAAAAATCAATCTTTAAGGTAAATTAGTCTCCGTGCACTCTGGCAGGCATCCCAGTATGTAAATTCATGTGCTAATTCACAACATGATTTCATTTCAACTTCCAAGCAAATGAGATTTTAATTGAAAATGAGATCTTCCATAGAGTCTCTCGCTGGAGATGTGTGGCAGGGGAATGATACTTTTTGCAGATTGTTTTAAAAGACAAGGAGACTTTTTTCTCTCTCCAAGCCATTTACAAAAAGATTGTATGTTTTCTCAGCCTGGCATTTCCCCACAACTTGGAGGTTAGTGAAAATGCACTGTGAAATTAACATTGTGCTTCATCTCCTCTTCCGAAGAGGCGGGCTATTAACATTTGTGTATTTTCATTATGTTAATGGTGTTAACACATGCCCACAGATTGCCACCAGTGGTGCAGTAATTTTGTCTTGCTGATCATAAAGTGTCCGAGTGGGTCATTTTGATTATGACACGCTAATTACATATTGCCTTTCTTCTTTGTATTCTCCCCCCCCCCCCCAAACACTGAGCAACCTGCAGTCTTAATGGTAAGCTTTTATGAGTTGGAGGAAAGAAAATAGCAGGAAAAGATCTCTGCCTATGTTACTGACGGCTATGTGGCACCCATGCTTCAGTGCCTCCCTTTAAACTTCCTAAATTGTGTTTCACAATAAATAGATGCCCAAGCCTTTAACTGCCAGTATTAGATTAGATACCATTAGATGTAATAGAAAATTCTCCCCCTGTAATATTTTCATAAGAGTTTGAGGCGTTTGATTAATCTGACCACATTTTATTGCATTAATGATTTTTTTTCCCTTTCCACTCTGCTGTAAAGACATTGTATACAGGCTAATGCTGTTTTCTCTCTCCCCTCTCTGCTCACTCTCATTCATCCTCAGCCGTTATTGCAAAGCATTGTTGATGAGGTGAGTCGGCGTCTTATGTGCTTTCACTCCTAAAGTCATTCCTAATGGAGTGGAAACCTTATATTTTGTTTCCTAATGAAGCACAGGAGTGGCAGACAGCTCCGCTTGGGCTGTCCTGTGGCTGCCTGCAGGTTGAAGCCACCGGCCCGAGCCGAGCTGCGCTGAGGGAGCCAGCAGGGGATATTGGGCCGGGGCAGCAGACAGCTTATACAGAGACAAACTGTGGACAAAAATCTAAAAAATGGCAGTGGTGGAAAAAGGATTCCTATCTGTTACTTAACTAAAAGTAGCAATACAACCATTTTTAAATACACCATTAGGCTACAAGTAAAGGTTCTGTGTTCATTTTGTATTTCAATAATAAGAAAATGAAAAAGTTATATCAGAATATGTATTATAAGTATCAAAAGTATAGTAGTTCTTACAAAAAAATGAACTTAACAGTGGGTTATGCATGGGACGTTATGCTAAGCTAAGATAGCTCCATATTTAACTGACATATATGGAAGTGGTGTTGAACTCTCAGCAAGAAAGCGAATAAGTATGTTTCCCAAAATGTATGAAGTGTCCCTTTAATCTGCAAAGTGACTATAGCTGTCAGATAAATGTAGTGGAGTAAAAAGTATACTATAAAATGGAAGTACTGCAAGTAAGGTACAATTATCTCTAAATTGTCCAAAAGTACAGTATATGAGTTCATGCATTTAGATAGTGTCCACCAGCAAGTATAAACCATCCAGCATAAACCACATCAAACTTTAAATAGCTGACACTGCAGCTGTGACCAGTCTAACTAAGGTGCTATATTCTGACTAAAATTATAAGCTTTTAATCAGCTAAAATCGTGGCCGTGTTCACTGCTCAAAGCTCTGTTTAACCAGAACCTGAAGTGATCTGTGTACCGAGAGTCCGTGCAAAACTATCTGAGCTATTCTGAGCTGAGGTTTCACAGCAAGGTCACTTTTAAAACAAAATGTCTCCTCCGCTATCTAGGTCACAGCGCATTCTGCTGCACTTTCTCCGAAACTTCTTCCCTTCCTTCCCTCCTTCCTTCCTGCCACAGCTTATAATTAAACACACACAATTATCCCAAATTTAATGGGATTTCAGAACCAGGCTTTTATTTAAGAGGTAATGAATAATATTTTAATTGCATATGTAACTGTGAGATCGAAATGTGCTTCTATCATCACGTGTAATTACTATGCCACATTTTTCTAGTGTGCTGTGTGTGAGGATGCGATCAATAGCTGATGAGTGCAGATTGTCTCTCTTTTTTTTCTTTTCTTTCTTTTCTGTACTTTTGAGGTCAACGTGTAACGGTTACTAATTGTGAAATGATCCAGAGGGGGAAAGTGGTGGCATAAGCACACTTAAAACATATGGACAGTGTCCTATTGTTTATTGATGTCTGTAATTAATGATATAATGCATGCCACTGAAGTAGTTTGACCTCTGAACCAATCATTATTCAGAGTGTAGCAGCATCAATCAAACTGTGCTTTTCTCAGATCTATTCCTGTACATCCCCTCAGGGACATACAGAGCACCCACTGTATCCTCATTTGTATTCAGCTGACCAAGGCCTTAGTATGAATGATTTAGAGCTGTGTATTAGACATAGACTGAATGAGAGGCGGTAATATGAGATTTACAAGCCTACTGCTGAAGTTCATAAAGACTACACAACACATGCTTCCCTGCCTTTAACTCCAAATAGAGTCATCTTCTTTATTGGACTTTGGTGTAGTTACTGATTCTCTTTCTCTCAATTCCACTGTGGAAATTGAACGTATTTACTCGTCTTGGGGAGATTTTTCGTGTCTAGTAATGACAGGCTCAGTGGTGTTATTCACCCTCTCCACATCATAATGACCATGTGAATGTCTGCTTTTGGATTGAGTGCTGGCCAGATTGTTTGGGCTATCTGGAAAGGAGCGCCATGCATCACCGCCCAGCCTGAGGTTTTTAGAGAGGTGGTGTGTGTGTGTGTGTGTGTGTGTGTGTGATGTTGATGTCCCACTCCAGCAAGCATAGGAGGCTCTCCTCGGGACAGGCATATTAGAATAAGTCATTCCATTGTTAATTTAAATGGCTTAATACATCACTCTAAGGTAACAGAGTGATGTGAGCAGCAGCAGAGAAAAAAAAAGGAAGTATGAGAGAGAGAGGGAGAGCGATGCCAAGGGGTGTTTCTTTAATATCAAATGAAATTGAATCCTGCGTTACCTCACTTGTGCCGTTTCTCAAGCAGCTCCCAGGCTATTAATGGAAAGCTGTAACAGGATTGGTTCGGTCTTTCAGTTCTTTAATTTCACCGCCGCTCCCAGATGTTAGGTCTTCGTCTCATTGCTGATCCCTGGCTGATCTATGGTGTTGTCTTTATCCTGCCTCCAGTCCATTGTGGCCGTGTGTTGTGTTATTGGGTCAGGTGAATCTATCAAGGACAGAGAGTTGGGCAGTTCACACACCAGGGGGATAATTACAGGGTGATTGGTGTCCTCACGCTCTCTGCTCTCACTATCTTTGTCTCCTCTCTGTTAGCCTTGCCCTTACATAAACGCACGCAGCATGTCAGACACTGGAAGTCGACCAAAAAGCTGCTCAGTCCCGGGACCCTGGCCCTCATGCCTGTCTGATCTCCGGGGCCCCGTTTGCGTTTGCTTGATAGAAAACATGTGCACCATTCTTTACAGATGTTTGTGGACTTATTTACACCAGCGGATTGACTAGAACACAGGAGACAGCAGACTTTAATTCTCCACCAGCACATCTATTGCTATTATTAACCTCACCTTCTCCCCAATGATAATTCATCACAGTTACCTTCCTTTTGCATACTTTTTCTGTCTCTGTCAGCCCTGAATCTCATATATGCTTTCTGGGTCATAATGACACACTCTCACACGCTGCTATTCAGGTTCACACAGAGGGAACACCAGTTGAATTAATTATTATGTAAAACCAGCTCCATTTTTTTTACCCTTAAAGGTTAAGGCTGTCAATTTTCTCTATTTTTCTTGTTGTCAATAAATCACATGATCAGATCCAAACCAACAATGAATTCATCTATTTACAAGTCTGTTTATCCAAAGCCTCATATATCTTAATCGTCTGCTCCAAAATGCTGTGTTGTTGTCCAAAATGATTAAAAAACACTTCAGTGAGGTATTTCCATTGCACTGGGTGACATGTTCCTTCACAACAAAGAGTTTGGGAAAATGTTTAGAAATGGCTCAAAAGACTAATAACAGTGATTATGTTTCAGTCTTTAGAGAGTAGTTCCTTTTAAGGCAGACACCACCAATCATGTGCAGGAAAGGGGTTCTTTTAACAGTCCTTTGCAAGCTTGTTGTATGATAATCACAACATCTTGAATTAGTGCTGAGGTTCTCTGAGAAATATACAATCTGGTACAAATCCAGAAAATAACCAGCTACATCCTTTTAAAGGAATACTTTGTGGTGTGGATTATGTGCTGGAGTAGTTTCTGGGCAAGTAGCCAATTAGTTCAGTAAAAACACCACAAAACTCAGTTTTTTGTACATATTAATTAAACAAACAGATATTTATTAATTAGTGAGCTTTGTAGGTCCTAGTAGGCTGGATTTATGACCTGTGGACTGAGACTAGCTGCCTCCCATTGTGTCATGTGTGCCTTCTTTCTTATTTTCTTTCCTTTGAACAGTACATCCTTAACCTTCAACATGTTGGAGACATCCTGGGTTTGCTCTTTAAAGTTTATACCCTTGAAAGTACAGTTTGGGGGGGGGCTTTGTTTTTTTTTGTTTTTTTTGATGGGAGATTTTATTTGTTTGTTGGAAAAGCTCAATCCCCCTATCCCTGGTGCTGACAAGGATGTTGCAGACCCTCTCGCCTGTCTGTGATCTTGATGGAAATCTCTGGTCTTCTGTTCACACACATGCACGTATGCGCGCACACACACACACACACACACACACACACACACACACACACACACACACACACACACACACACACACACACACACACACACACACACACGGACACAGAGCCATAGCTATTTGCACTTCCTGACTTTGAAAGCTGTCAGCAGAGCAACAGCGGGCTGTTTCAGTACTCTGGACAGTTCCTCCACAGAGACCTGCAGAGTGTTCAAACCGGAGGCTCTCACCTCACCCCAAAGTCTGACTGGGGACAGCAAGACAGAGTCCAACACTGAGATTTGCCACTTGCAAACCATCATTGTGAGTGTGTGTGTGTGTGCAGATGAGTCCACGGAGTCACCCAGCCCTTCCCCCCACACACGCATATCATCCACCCAGAGCCATTCTATCTGTATGGAAATTTGGGCTCCACAGCTGGAATCCCACAAAGCACTGTCATCTACTAATAGTTATTATCTCTTTGGCCTGCTCCCTCACAAAAACCCTGCAATACAAGCACATCACATCTTTATGGTAATGCCCTACAATACAGCCCCAAGCTATGGCGCATAGACCTTTGTTATCATTACGATAATTCCCATTCTCACTTGACTCCTCATTACACCATTGAAACTGCTCAGGGTTGCATCTAGACAAATTCCTGCATCTTTCTTTATTACACTGTAGCATAGTGTTGATACACAAAACTTAAACTCCCCGAATAGTCTCTGAGCATAGCGAGGAAGCTGATATAATGACAATTAAGTGTAAGAGTTTTCATTGTAAATTAGCCACATAGAGAAGCCTGTGTGCTGCAGTTTTTGTGCTTAATTGGACTTGGTTGTAGATTAGGGTGAGTAATAAGTCAGTATTATCATATGTTGACTTTTAATGTCATTGCATCATGACAGTGTGATCAGATCTTGTTAATTTTACAAAACTCTGTTGTCCTGATTAATAAGTAACTGACTAAATAAACTGACAATTGGCCTTGCGGTTAGATTTTAGATAAGCATAAGCTTTAAATCTCAACACAATGGTTTTATTTATACACTGTATAAGTAATTATTTCTGATGTAATGCATACCGGTGTGAAACACAGTTCATTATTATTTAATATGTAATTTTGCATACATTTGCTGTATATTTATATCAACACCGGAAACATATTTTATTTATATTGTGATATTGATTTCAGCCCCAGCATCACCCAGGCCAAGTTGTAGATATACCAGATATTAAAGTTCAACAACAACTTTAAGTATTTTTTTGTCCGACACAGAAACGGAGAATCAGCCTCTGTTTTCAGGATGATGAACTCCATCCTCTGTGTGCTCTTGTCCTGCACATTTTGTTCAGGAAATCATTTGAACTAAACAGCGTATTACATATTTGCACATGGATCAAATCTACATTTTACATATATTTATAATTTTTTAACCTATAATTTCTGTCCTTTACATCCTCTATAAACCTTAACTGAACCTTTGAACCTGTGAATCCTTCTGATATAAAATGTCATCTTCTTCTTTGATGGTTTAGAGTCCACAATGAAAAGAGGCTGAATTTTCCAGTGGTTTTCTTAACAGGTTTTCTACAGCAGAGCAGGTGATTTACTATACATTTATGCCACGATGATGTTCAGGTCAGAGCTACACAGCAGGTGAAGCTCAGAGAGAAACGGACCTCGCTGTGGCTGCTTGTGTCCTTGCACTCCTCCATGAATGCCCACACAAGGCCTCTGGATTGCACAAAAACGTAATTGCGGAGTGATTGGCACAGCTTGTCCCATGCAGCCTGTGTCCCACACTTGAAGGCTCTCCTCGGAGCACCCTCATTGTCACACAGCCTTTTAGCACCTTTGTTCCTCTCTTCCCCTAGGACCTCACAGCTCACCATTGGCAGATGAGTCCCTGTCTGTGACAAAAGGGTCCCTGCGCTCAGCCTCATTTGATGCAGTGATGAACTCCCCCCACCACCATCACCAACACCCCCTCCTCCAGCTCCCCCCACTCACTCACTCACTCACTCACTCACACTCATTCTCTGTTACACACACACACACACTCACATACACAAGCATTGCACACCACCTCCTGCGAGAAGAAATGTTCCGTTTAGCGGTGGAGGATGTGGGGGTCAGGACCCAGGGGTTGGCTTTTAGGAGACAAATAAACATCAGAGCAGGAGAGGAGTGATGTCTTGTTTACACATTAGCAACCATTTAGCAAGTCTCACTGTTTTCACTGCATCTCTCCGGTGGCCTCTCAAACAGCGGATCCTTCTCTTTTGTTGTCCTTTCCGAGCTCAGAATCTATTCGACATCAACACTGTGGTCAACGGTGAATGATCTGAACTGTCTGACTGCTGAATCTTGACTATAGGATCTGAGTGGCTACAAAGAATAAGGCATGTATCATATCAAGTTTCTAATAAATGAGTCAGACTCACTCGTTCATGGAGAGCATGTTAGAAAGACCCGGAATTATTAGCCAGAAGCACTTTTTTTTTTCCAGTGATTGCCATCAAACAGTCTAACCACATTTCACTCTCGCTCTCACCCCTCCACTGTTGATTTTTTTGTGATATACCCAATCAGCCAAACACACACATGAACACACACATAAACACACTGACAAACTGCATCTTTCTAATACCATCTAATGAGGTGATGACCAACCACTTGTTATAATTGCTTCAGTCTCCTTTTAATTTTCAAGCTTATTAATCATATGTAGAGTTATTTAAGAATGCATAAATTAATCTTAGATTAAAAAGCCTATCAAAGCCTCAAAACAATTAAAGAGTAAGGTAAGATTTCCCCTGGGTTGGCACTTTTATTTTAATAGAGTGTTCAGGTGATTATCATACTTTGATGCAGCACTGTGATTAATGCAGACACACTTTTAAATGAGCTGCTCTCTCTTGCACAGAAAGGTAGAATAAGCACGAGCCAGATAATGACCTCACTGACTTTTTGGGTACTTTTCTCATATCCACGCCTGCAGCGGACTGGTGTTACACCGCCTACTGCAGTGTATGAGTCTATGGATGTTAGATTCAGTTTTATAATAGGGATTTTAAATAAACTAACGATGATGGTAAATGAAATTTTAAGGGTTACTTGAAGCCTTTTGAACAGCTGGACGTGGGTTTTAGTTCATTTTAGTTGAGCGTCAAAAACTTTGATTTTTATCTGATGGCAACAAAGACATTTAATTAAAAGGTTTGCATTAAAAAGGCCAAAGCGTTCAATGATCAATACATACGCAGATGGAGGATATTGTCTCGCTACTTGATTTTAATTCCAAGTGTTGTTGTTTTTTTTTTTAACATAATGAAGTTGGTCTACCATCTGTTCACTTATATGGACTTTAATAAAATACATTTTAACTTGAGATGTATTCTGCATATTGAGCTGTTATAAAACCATCTGATCCTAAAAGAAAAAGCAGCCAAGATTATTATAAATTTAAAATGATGATGACGATAGTAATTAAGTCTGTATATATATATTTTTTTCCATTTCCATTTTTAATGTAATCAAAAACATAAAAACATGGAATAAAATTAATTAATGCATTTTAATTTCCATTGAGTAACTGTTCACAGATTACCAAATTATAGTTTGAATATTATAATACTAATAATACTAATAATACCACTAATAATAATAATAATAATTATTATTATTATTATTATTATTATTATTATGTTGACTCTGTTTTTTATTTAAATTAACCAAGCATCTTGCTCTCTTAACTAAAGTGGATAATTATGGACAAATTGTCATTATTGCGGTCCAGCTCTGCCCCTCTGAAGTCAATAGGACCAACAGGAACGTGTCCTGTTACCTTCATCAATATTACATCAGTGACTGGCGCCGCGCGCGTGCCAAATGGAAATGATTAACCCAACGCTTTATTGACTTTAAAAAGTTAAATGCCCGTCTCTTATGGGGCAAGGCATTGTTCTTCAGTCTGATATTCTTTCTTTCAGCTGAGACAGAGGGGGTTAAAAAAAATCACAGACATTGGCCTTTAGAGCAGCTGCTTATTGTCAAAACGCATGTAGGCGAGGAGTAGATTTGTAACACTGTGAATCCGTGGGAACCCAGCACATGATGAAGGCCTGCACGCCGTTATTCATCACCGGACCCTGACTCCATGCACACAACAATGTGTCGTGGGTCCCTGCTGTTGTTAGCGGAATGCCAAATCCCACTGCAGCCTCCTCCATGCATAATGTCAATAACATTGCGGGGTTGTGTTTTTTTTTTTACAACAGGAAAGCGCAAAAGAATTAATTAAATGCATTATGGTCGACACAAAAGGACAGAGTAATAAAAGATGAATGTGCATGTTTCCTTTTTTTAATTTAAAATGTATTTAAACATGCAGGCTGCTTTAAATAAAACATTTAGTTGTTGTTTTTATAGGATTTTTAAAATATATATATAAATATGACTTTCTCTCTTTGCAGCCAGCACCCGCTTATTATACCTGTAGGCTGCTAGAAGACCAAACACTCCAGCCATCTTCATTGGTCATGGATCCATAGTTAATGCAGGCTGCCTGTGTGAGTGGGAGTGCCTTTGCCATAAGTTTTGCCGTCACTTGATTGCTGTCGGTGTCGTAGAGGGAGGGGGCTGTACTAGAGCCTGCCTGCCTGCCTGCCTGCCTGCCATGTGGACACTGATGCTGCTCCTACTACTGATGCTGCGCAACACAAACCTGGCGCACACACCGACAGAGGAGCAGAGAGAGAGGAGGACGCCGAGCAAGGAGGGAGGAGGTGCTGCACGGACAACTGCGTCCCGTTCCTAAAAAAAAAAAAAAAAAAAGCCAACATCTTTACATCCTCCCAACATAAACCTCTCACACATCACGTCGTTACACTTGATCACATCTTTCTCAGTCACGACGGAGGGGAGCTGCGCGAACATTAGAGGTGAGTTTTGAGGGAAAGTGACTTCGACAGTATGACCGTACAGTCCGCGTTTTTAAAGTGTCATGACTTCAATCCATCTATTACAACCTCTTTTTACACTCTGTTATAAATGAAGGAGAATTAATAAGATATTCAGAATTAAACCTGCAGACAATCATGTATCACAAACTGTAAAAAAAAAGGTAGTATTTGCACGCTAAATGTAAACATGTTTTACATTGGTTTATGCATTAATCTATCATTTATACATCAGAATTATGTTAGGACGGACAGTTTTTATTCTTAAGGGTCGCTCTTTAAAAATAACATAAAAATCACTTTATTTAGAATATAGGCCGGTAGCCTAATTATCCTTTCTGCTGTTCTATGTTTAGCAGAGTGAACTACTTTTAAAATGATGAACTGATATTCTTTATTAAAAGCTGGTTATAAAGCTGCACTTGAGGCTTTGACTAAAAAACTCATCACTTCATGTCTAAATGTTGTCTCCGCAGCCTCCAGGCCTCCAAGGATGGACTCCGTACCTTCGGGGCGAGACTCCAGCTCCTCGCCAAGCTCCAAACAAGAACTTTCCTACCCGGGCACAACCGGCCTGAAGCCAAACCAGGTCGGAGAGACGGTGCTGTACGGAATACCTATCGTGTCTTTGGTGATAGATGGCCAGGAGAGACTTTGCCTTGCCCAGATATCAAACACCCTGTTGAAGAATTACAGCTATAACGAGATACACAACCGGCGTGTGGCGCTTGGGATCACCTGCGTCCAGTGTACTCCTGTCCAGCTGGAGATCCTGCGGAGAGCCGGAGCCATGCCGATCTCCTCCAGGCGTTGCGGGATGATCACTAAACGCGAGGCCGAGAGACTTTGTAAGTCATTTCTGGGAGCTCACTCGCCTCCAAAACTTCCAGAGAATTTTGCCTTTGATGTGTCCCATGAATGCGCCTGGGGGAGTCGAGGCAGCTTCATCCCGGCCAGATATAACAGCTCCAGGGCCAAGTGCATCAAGTGCTCCTACTGCAACATGTATTTCTCTCCTAATAAATTCATATTTCATTCGCATCGCACGCCGGAGTCCAAGTACACGCAGCCAGATGCAGCAAATTTTAATTCCTGGAGGCGGCACCTTAAATTAACAGATAAAGGCAGCCAGACAGACGTGTTACACGCGTGGGAAGATGTGAAGGCCATGTTCAACGGTGGTAGTCGCAAGAGGACGCTGCCTGGATGTGGGTCAGAGTCCAGCTCTTCCTTAAAATCACATGGACCGAGCCTTCCTCGCAACTCACCCGAGATACCTCCAAAAATCCTCAACTGCGAGGACAACCGGGGTGGCATGACGAGCACGCGCAGCTACCCAGTCATCCCCGTGCCCAGTAAGGGTTTTGGGATGCTGCAGAAGATCCCACCGCCGCTCTTCGCTCATCCATACGGGTTCCCAGCTTTCGGCCTGTGCCAGAAGAAAGAAGACAGTATGATGGGAGAGCAGAGTAAAGCCGGTCTCCCAGGTGTCCTGTGGCCTGGTACCAAGGACAGCGCCTATCACTCCTTCCCCATGTTCTGGCCCACAGCGGGTGCTCTGCCCATGCCCCCCTACCCCCAAACTCAGCACAAACCCCCTACAGAGCTGCTGTGCCCACCCAGACAGACTGACATGGACATTTCTGAGCACAGCGACCGGAGCACCAACACCTCCAAAGACAGCATGGTTGATAACGACCGATGCTCCAGCACCCAGTCCACTCGCAATGACGACGACAAGTCAGGGGACGAGGGGAGGCCGATGGAGGGGATGACCCTTGCACCCCGGAAAATCAGCTACGTCTCCGCCTTCAGACCCGTCATCAAAGACGCAGAGTGCATCGCCAAGCTGTACGGCAACAGGGGTGCTTACAACGGGTGTCGCACCGGTTATTTATCGCCTGATTTTTTAAGCGAGAGCTCGAGCTACCGGTCCGTGTCTCCGTGCGTGGACAGCGAGGGCGAACCGGACGTGGACGTGGAGACAAATAAAACACCAGAGGATGAGGACTCACTGCCTCTGCCTTCAGTGTGTCCTCCTCGGACTCCTCCAGGCTTGGCGCACAGTGTTTCACCAAACGACTCAGACTCCAAGAGCGCACAGGAGACCAGTCTGGTGGACTCCCAGAAAATGAGCCTCCACGTGGCCCAGTCCTCTGACAGAGAACTGCAGAGCAAGCAGCTATCAGAGACCCACGTAGCTGCGTCTTTCCCTGAAGTGAGTGACTTCTAGCTGAGAGAACAGCGGAGACAATACAAGCTGTAATATTTGCACATACAAAAAAAAAAAAAAAAAAAAAAAAGTTTTCTGCAAGGTGGCTTGTTTTCTTGGCTTGTGTGTATTTTCTAAGCACATACATTTTTTTTGTCCTTGAGAGGAAATTTGTCTTATATGTTAAAAAATATATATATGTACCAGCACTAAAAAAAACAACAAGTCATTTCTTTAAATAAAAATCTACACACTTCAACTTAGAGTATATTTTTAATTTTAGATATCATTTTTGCTTCATTATCATTATTTAATCAAACTTGGTATCATTTAAAACAGCTTAAAGAAGTGATTCTGTCTTTAGGTGTACACACCGGAGAGAGGTGAGCTGCAACAAAGGAGCAGTCCGTATCAGCTCAGACCTACGAGTTACCAGACTGCAGCTCATGGTTAGAGATCTTTTTTTGTTTTTGTAAAAAAAAAAAAAAAAATCGTGAAAAGAAAATCGAAAAAAAGGGATGAAATTGACATCGATGTATTTTCTCTTAAGATGAGAGTGCAAGTAAAGAGGAGCCGTCTTCCACAGTGGAGGAGATCGAAACGAAATCTTTTAATGAACAAAGCAGCGATGAAAACCAGCGAGAGCCGGATGAGGGTGAGTTACTCCGAGGTCAGAGAACAAGACCTCATAGTATCAGACTGTAATTCTCTTTTTTTAGGAGATACTAGTCTCTCTCTCTTTCTCTTTTTTCTAGATAGTCAAATAAAATGTATTTTCTGTGTGTTCAGGCGACGACGCGCCAGCCAGAGCTCAGCCAGCACAAAGAGACATTCAAAGCCTGGCAAAAGGTAAGATGGATAAAATGATTGACAAGGTAACAAGATAACAAGATATTTCAATAACATTAATATTATTGTTATGAATATTATGATCATTTAAAAGGCTACAATTAGATGTAAGCATTCACTTTCTTAACATTTTTTTTTTTACATTTCATTTATTTCATTTTTTAAAAGGATATACAAATAAAAAAGCAAGGAGGTTCATCATTGTGATATTGGATATTTTATTAATTTACACATCAAACTGGTTGTAATCAGGTTTACTTCCTCTCACCCATCTTCATGGACTTGTTTAAGGCCTCGGGGCCAAACACCCTGCAAACCTCACTTTACTCCTGATATGAGCAACTTGTTATTTGTAAAATTTAAAACTATTTCTTATTGAATTTAAACTAACCAACACAATGCTTTTAGTTTTTTGTCTTGTTCTTCTTATTTATTCTTTTTTGCCTTGAGGCTTATTCCTCTCCTCCTCAGAATAACATAAGATGAGGGAAACATGTCTTATGCAGGCCCAGGATATCATGCTCTGGACTTTGAGTGTGAATGACAATGCCGCTCTCATCACTGCCATTAAAAAGAAGCAAACTGTCCCAGAAGGCAGCTGACACACAACTTGTTCTTTCACACCTGAAATATTCTCTATGTGTGTCTGCTTTTTATAGATGAACTACAGAAGCAACTTTTAGAGCAAGTGGAGCTGAGGAAAAAGCTGGAACGTGAATTTCAGAATTTAAAAGGTAAGTCAGATCCTTCACCTGTGCTTTATGACTGTGATGATTTATTTATTTATTTTTTTTTGGCTTTTATGACCATAGCAGTGATTTTATACACAGAGACTTAAGTCTTTCTGTTGCATGTTAAATGTTCCTCTTCTCTCATGTTTGTGATTCATGCCAAAAACATCATCTCTGCCATGTCCATGACCAAATCCACCTCGACAGCGTGTGCTCTCTGTCCCAAACACAGATCTGTTAAAAGGCACCATTCTTCCAAAATAAATGCTAAGTGGTTCAGGGACACGCTCCCCTGGGAAGAGGTGTTTTCAAAACCCCTTTTAACACTGCTTTGAGAGGATTATCATTTTAACCTTCTGTCCAATAACATCCATGAGCCCTTTTTCCAGAAAATGGTTTTCTGTAGGAAAGCGAGCTGAATTATAGCCAATATTGGAGTTCTATTTAATTTACAGAAACACTGATTCACTGAGTACAGATTATCTAGATTATGTGATAAAAATTGGATGTGTGTGGGCACTGTTTTTAATAAAGCTGAAGGATTTTTTTTTAAGAAAGTAAATTAGAGCAATTGTGAAAATACTGAAGAGCAATACAATTCATTGTCAGTATTGGAATTAAATGCTTTAGCAAAACAATTAAATACATATACACACATACAGTAATATACATCATTTATCATGTGGATCTAGTGTTCTTCTCTTACCACATTGCTACTCTAACATGTATAATTGTGACCATGAAACTGTGTCCATGCCCAGAAGAAGAATCATGTGAACAGCAGGTGAATATCAGGACAAAACATCCTTCACATCCTGACTGCTGCAGTGTTGTATCTGACAGTATCTCAAAAGCCTCCAATTTCTTTCCAAAATATAGTTGCTTAAAATGAATAAAAATCAAAATGTATCCATTCAAATCTTTTTACACTCTGCTCTACCTGAAAGCTGTTTGGCAATCTCATATAAACTGGAGGATGGATGCGCTGCTCAGAACTATAAGAGCTATATAACTATAAAAGTGGCACAAAAAAAAAACATGATAAAAGTAAAAAGCATCAAGAGATTTTAAATTGGTATATTATCTGTAATTCTTTAAAATCTTATATCCTCAGAAATGGAAAAACAAAGGTATCTGTCATGTAATTAAAAAGTACCCAGGTACTGATCATTTTAGTAGTAGAAAATATTTAAAATATAATCAGTTGTGACATGTTTGAAATGAGATTTATTGTCTCACCTTTGTGAAACCTCACATCAGTTAAAGGGTGATTTAGAAATTAATTCATAATTATAAAATCATTGTAAAGTGTGAAAGTAAGTTCAATTCTTTCTTTTTAATGAATACAAGTTGCCTCTAAAACTTCTTTGTCAAATGTTTGTGATGAACTCAGTCATACAGACATTATTTTACTGTGTATATAGTATTTAAATAAACTCTCCTTGGTTTGATAAACACAAACAATAATCTAATAACAGCATTTTCTTACTTTAGACAATTGATGTTAATGATTCCACTTTTTAAAAAATCCACTTCACACAAAATATCAGGTGGTTGTGTGATATTTAAGTTATAATTAAAATACTTCTCAATTCAAATCACAACATTAATAAAATGTGTGAGCAGGCTTATCTTTCCAATGTAGTTTTATTTAAATAGAGTGAATGATTATCACATTTCTGAAAGGGAGCAGTGTGATTGAATTTTTTTGTTTTTTTTAATGAGTAACCTATTAATAATTTGCATTTAATTATTTTCAAAAAATCATTTCTAATCTCAATTATAAAGCGTAAACGTAAATATTTGCACATCACGACTGACTGCACCTTGTTTGTCACGTTATCTTTAAAACAGCGCCCTCTACAGGCTGACACATCTGCGAAGCCACCACTTAAATGAATTGAAGTGTTATCAATATAACTCCTAAAAGTGATAATTCATTAAGAGGGCTTCATCCATGTAACTCATCTTTTATTATAGGCTTAATACATTATCATTATGTCTTAGGCTGACACTGGGCTGATATTAAAGTCAAGAGTAAGACATATAAAGCTCAGACTAACTAACTGGCTAAATGGACGCGTCTCTAATGATGAATTCGAGTTGCTGTTTGTTTATTGCCTCACTAAAATCTCTACCTGCCCTTTTGTTCCTCAGACAATTTTCAAGATCAAATGAAAAGGGAACTTTCCTACAGGGAGGAGATGGTTCAGCAGCTTCACATCGTCAGAGGTGAGAAAAATAAAGTAATAAAGCAGAGGGAGAGTGGATGTGCACCGGCGATGCTGCCACATGCCTTCAATTTTCTGCTGCGGATTTACAGATTCACCGCGGCTTATTTGCCCACTTGATTGATGACAACATGATGTGTGTGTGTGTGTGTGTGTGTGTGTGTGTGTGTGTGTGTGTGTGTGTGTGTGTGTGTGTGTGTGTGTGTGTGTGTGTGTTTCAAGTTTCTCTTGGGTGTCATTCACTGTTATGATACGCAAAATTGAACCAGTTTTTCTCCTCTCTATGTAAGCTATGTTTGATCAATTTATTACTTTCCACATATTAAATGGAAATTACAAAGAAACATCACATTTTCTCCACTACTATATAATCAATTATTGGTCTTCTTTATGTCTTGGTCATCAGATCTCATTTATACACGCTTTATGCAGCGAATTGGACCAAAAAAGTGATTGTCATTACCAGAAATGAAGAGATAATTGATGTCAAATTAAGTGCAATGGCAGCCTCAATGATATCTATATTATATTTATGCACCGTAAGGCACACAGACAGATTTAAACTTGTTTCACTGCATTTGTTATTCTCAATTAATGCAAATATCCAGCTTGTTAATGTAATATTTGCGTATAGCGTCTAATTATCACTGCGCATGCGCGTACACTGGTTGATTGTTTTATCTCCTTCTTCATAGAAGCTCACGACGCTTTGCACCATTTTTCGTGTAAGATGTTAACTCCTCGCCACTGCACCGGCTCCTGCTCCTTCAAATCTCCTCTGCTGCCGCCCTGAAATCAGACTGCTGCACAAAAAGGACACATCTTACAGCTTCTGTCCGATGCCCCTTAAAAAAAAAAAAAAAACCCTCCAGGGACGCTCTGAGGAATCATCTGAAAATAGACACTTGTAATTACTTGTAAAAGCCTATTTAAAAAAGAAAAAGAAAAAAAGAAGTGTATCTCTACTGTCAGCATTTATTTAATCATCTTGCATACGGTGAAGTTTGTTTTTCCTGAAATAATACCATTGATGATATTTATTATTTGTGGCAAAGTGCAATGACAATGTATGTATCTTGTAATAGTTAGAGGTTGTTATTTGGGTTTTCTGTTGTCAATAGCAGCTTTGACTCGCCAATTCATTGCTCCTCATCCTCTCAGTATTGTGCATTAGCCTACTACTTTTGCTGTGTTCTTCTTTTTTTTTTCTTGCAGGCCAGTAGCTTATATAACTTTGGATATTATGCACTTTACACGAGTGAAGGAATTATAACTACAAAAAGCATCTAAATAGGCCCACACAATATAATTATTATTTCTAGCGGTCAAACCCCATGTCTATTTGTTTCTGAAGACTTTAACACACAGGTCAGTAGGCTAAATTAGTACACCCTCGATCTTGTATAGCACATATTCTATTAAGAGTAGACCTATTTGTTCATGTAATATTTGTTTTCATCGCTAATGAATAAATCATTTTATTAAAATGAATGTGGATTATAAACTTCATTCATAAACGTTCATTGCTTTGGGGGGTTGATCTCAATTTCAATTATTTCTCCTTCAACCAGAAGCTGCTTTTAAATTCAGAGTGAGTGCAACTTTTCTTTCTCTCTTTCTCACTGTAACCATGTGAATAAAATAATTTAGGTTGTAAGGTTAAAAAAAAAATTGATTTTGAAATTAGGGCTGCATCTGATTGTTATTGTTGATTAATTAGATGTAAATTTGTTTCGTTAATCGATTCATTATTTAGACAATAGAATATCAGAAATAGTGGGAAATAGTTCATCACAAGCAGAATCCACGGTGAATATCTTTAAATCACTTTTTTGATACATGAGAATTAATATATTTCATTTACAACCAATAAAACGGAGAAAAGCAGTAAATCTTTGCCTTGTTTTTAAGAAACTGAAGCATTTTTTTGCCATCTGTGCTTAAATGACAAACAATGAATGAACATTAGTACATTTCTTATTCATGTTTGGACTAGCCTATTGTTCCAGTCCCAGATAAAATATCAATGGAAGAGAAGAAACACTGTAATAACTCCAGTCGGTTTTATTTTTGTGAGAGCGAAATTAAATCCTCCAAACATCTGTAATGTGATGTGGTTTTAGTGATACGTCTCCAGCATGTTACAGTTCAAGATGGACTTTATGATCCCACGTTTAATCACTGCACTGGTCACTTTCATGTATTTCACCAAACTTATTTATTGCACGTGCCACATTTAATGTTTGCAATAGACACCATTTGTTGGTCCGTAGCAAAGTCCATATTTCCTTTATACAGTCAATATTTAATTTCAAGTTTTATATCCCATTTCAAAACTATTATTATTCCATCATGTAATATTGTTTTACATTATTCATTTAATTTTTGCACTACTTTATTTATTCCATTATTATTATTATTATTATTATCATTATTATCTTTTACGTGTTATATTTGTATTATTTCATGTAGCATTTTTGGGAGCAGACATCCAGACTCATTCTTTGTGTGTTTGCATACTTTGCTATCAGACTGATTCTGTGATGTTTGAAGTCTAGAGGGTTTATTTTTATTATGCTGCAGCAGCGCCCCCTGCCGGCTGCTACAGAAGGGCGCTATTCATTGAAGTGGATAGTCTATTAAAGGTGCAGGGTGTACAATTTAGTGACTTCTAGCAGCATAGACTTGTCAGAAATGGAGCCTAATATTCAGAACTGTGTAACTGTATAATCACCTGAAAATGGGAATCGTTATATTTTTGTTACCTGGAGAAAGATGTTTATATCTATATAGGGAGCAGGTTCTCTTCCACAGAGCCTGCAAGGTTTCACCACCATGTTTCGACACTGGGCCAGAACGGGCAAACAAAACACTGGCTCTAAAGAGGGTCTTTTGTGTTTTTTGTAAGTTTTGTGCCCACTGTAGGTTCTCCTACACACTTGGAAGGGGAGCGGTATTCAGTTGGTTCAATCAATCAATCATCTTTATTGATATAGCACCAAATCACAACATAAGTCAGCTCAAGACATTTTTCACATAGAACAGGTCTAGACCGTACCCTTTATGTTGGAGTCATAATATAATTTTCTGTGTCTTGTTTTATTTGTTGTTACTTTATGTTGTACAGATGACCATATCTGTGTATATGCTGTTTTTGTGTTAGAGCAGTGGGTGGGGCATTTAAGTAAGCTTCAGGTGATGAGCACCGGGTGTGTGAAGGGGAGGGCAAACAGTTTTTGACCGTGAATGAAAACTTTCCTATGATGAAGAAAACTGATGAATGGAAATTTACCTGTGATGACACACGGACTGATACGTTCTACATGTGCTAAGGTGAGCAAGTGAATTGAATGTAAATAAATGGGTCTCTCTGCATTCGAAGATACACACTGTATTGGACATTGGTTTATTGTTGCCCAGAACATATGTCCAAATAAGTTCTCCCCGTTTGCTCCTCAGAGGCCAAATGTATTCATCTTGATTGAACGACTCTAGTCTTTAATTTAATTTAAAGAGACCCATCATTCCTCCATGAGCAAGCACTTGGCGACAGCGACAAGGAACAGCAATCTGGAACCTCACCACTAGATGCCACTAAATCCTAGCACACTGGTCCTTTAAAGGAAAAAAAACTTTTAGCCTACTTCCTCCAATCCCTGTATAGCAGACAATTACAGAGAATAGCTGGCTCTATTTTAAAAGATAATTCACACCCTCTTAATGGTGAGTTTCAGCTTTTCTCATCAGGACGGAAGGACTTGCTTGGAAAACCAAACGATACAAAAACAGCTTTGTACCAGCTGCTATCAGTGCTATTAACAAGTGAAAGAAACTGCAACATTTAACATTATTTATTTATTTATTCATGTTTTGTATTGTTTCTTTTATCTTGTTTTTACTAATGGCACATATTTGATCTCTTAACTTGGTTTTACATTTCTTTTGTCTTTTATTTACTTTTTATTTTTTAGTATTATTATTATTAGTATTATTATTATTATTTTATTCTTGTATCTTGTTTTCTTTGGGCTGTCCTTCTTCTGCTTTTATCGTTTTAGTCTGAGCACTGTCGTCACTTTGTCTAACACGTTCTTGTCTTGTACTGTCTGTCTGTGGGTGTAAGAACATGAGATGACTCACTCACTGCAAACCAAATTTACCTCAGGGTATAAATTATCTGAATCTGAATCCAAAGTTTATTTTAGTTTTCTTTCCTCATTCCTTTTCATTTCATGGTTTTTTGAAATGATTATAAAATGGAATAATTAACTGAAAGTGGGAGACAGTTTGTTTTTAATTTCCTCCCAAGATAGCTGAGATTTCTTTAGCCAATTTGCATGTCTCTGACTGACTTTACACAGCAGCGCCCCCTGCCGGCCCCCCGCTGCAGCTCAATCTGCGCTGTCCCTTGAGGATGGCTTTTGCGCATGCGCACCCAATGTAACAAGATGGCGGAGAGTGCGGAACTGAAGGTAAAGCGAGCCCAAATATTAGCTTGACAAATAGACGCTTCACACTGTCAGGTTTGAATTGCAAATCGTAGCCATCGTGGTAACTTGACAGCAGAGCACCGAGAAGTGTTGTAATCAAAGCATATGACGCCAAAAAAAAAAAAAAAAGCAAAGCAGCGCAGCCCAGACAAGCTGTTAGCTGGCATGCTAACCCGCTAGCATTAGCTTTGTTATTGTTGCCGACGTTTCTGTTTCTGCGGCTCACCTGCAGATAAGGCCGGATATATCACCTGTGGGACAAGATGAGAACTAAACTCATGTCAGCGTGTTGACCCCAGCCTCTCTGTGGTGTGATCCGGCTGTCAGTGTCAGCAGCTCACCGGAGAGGCGGCGGTATCTTCTTTAAAAAACGGGCTCTGTCTATTCCCTGGAAGACCTGCAGCGATAAGCTATTAAGCAGCGTTATTTCTGACTACACATAACGGAATATAGGCGTCGTCTACAGCCTGGTTAGCGGTATTGTTAACCCCAGTTTTTTGGGGCGATCAGTCTTCAAACAGGAGATAAAGTGAATAGTGTAATAAGTTTAGTTTCAGTCAAAATACACCAGTCAGGCGCTAATAATCCTCCTTTTACTAACTTATCTTATTAATGTTTGTATTTACTGAACAGGTGGCAGATAAACACTCAACATGTGGATGCTAAATGTTTTCTTTCATGAATTGTGTCCCTTCATATGATAGATGTCTGTCTTATTGACCCTCCTCCTCTGCCGTAGGCTATCATGCATGAGCTATTATTACTATAAACAAGCAGAAAATGCGTTTAACACGTTTTACCTCAAATGATTCAGCTGCTCTGTTAATAATAACTTTAGAAAGTACCACATATTTTGTGGTGTATTACTCAACAGGCTGGAAGTGTCATGAGGATGTTTGTGGTTTTACCTGTTGCAGCGTTGAATGCTAATTTTGGGTCTCTTTGATTAACACACAGTGGACCTTTATGATAATATAAGATAATGAGGGTGAAAGAGGAGATGCTATTGGAATGATTTTAACCTGATAATTGAACCTTTGTATTGTTAAACCACATCAAAATTATTATTCAAAATATAGTATTATACATGTCTGGAGGGGATATTTGTATATATGTATAAACACATCTTGCAGTAAATATTAGATAAGATGTATCTTTATTTATTTCCATATTAAAATCCACATTTGGATAAATTCAAATTGACACAAGCAGTATAGTGGAGGGGAAAAAGTAGTAGCTTAAGGCTGAAATTGATAAAATAAACAAAGTGAAATACTATACACGGTAAACAATTCCTGTATTAGTGGGAGGTACTGGGAGCTGTGGTGTGGTTCATATGGGCTTCATTGCTTCATTGCATTTTGATGCCAACATTAAGTGTTTTGTTTGTGTTGCTATTTATAAACGATTGATAAGCACAGTTATTCACTAGTAGGAACAGGAGATTCGTCTATACAGGGTGTAGGTATAACATACAGGTATAATATGTAATATATAATGCAGTGACCGTGTAAGAAAAACGAGATTTTCTGGAGTTAAAAATGTCATATTTCACAGTATCACAGATTGAAGTTGTGGATCCAGTTCTGTGGTAATTTATACGGCTCGTGTTGTTGTCTTATATGACTGAAATACAACTGAAGGATGTGCTTTATATGGTCAGAGTAAAATAACCTGTATAAGATTTCTTGACTGATTGTTTAGTTTGTGAACTGTTAAATAATATTAGAAAAAATGTCATCTATTATTTCACAGAGCCCACAGTGATGAATTCAATGGGCTTATTTTTGTCCGACCAACAGTCCAGAGCCTAGTGTTACTCGATTGATTGTCATGAATATCATATCATGTCTAAGAAACTGGAAACACTGAAATAATTGATTATCAAAATAATTCTAAATGAATCTTCTGCCAGTCGATTAATCGTTGTAGCTCTACAACTAAACATGAAGAAGACTTTATAGTACAGTGCAGCCTATACAACATCACAAACTTAAGTTGAGTAAACCCCTCTCGGACACAGTGTGGTATATAGAATGATGTTCTGTCACATTGTATCGTTGTATATGATCACTTGAAGCATCTGATGATGGTTTATGGAGTGTATGAAGTATGAAGTGTTGAAAAAACTGAAAAGCATTCAGTATAAAACACACCTACAGTTCCTAGTTTGGGCTCTGTCTGTCAAAATCATCTCAGAGTGGCTGTGTTTGTTTCTGTGTCTGAATCATAAATATACTGAATAATTTAAGTTTTTAATATTGCTGTTATTATTGTGACACTTGTGCAGCTGTGGAAAATGTCAAAAAAGTAATATTAATCTTTCTGCTTCGAGCATATGTCAAAAATGAAAATGTCAGAGATGTGGACGATTTACAAAGCAGAGAAGGGTTGTAATGATATAAAAAATGAATCAATAATAATGTCTAAAAACGTGTTTCTTTACATTATCATAGAAAAAAAAGAGTTTAATTTGACTCTTTATCTTTCACCAGCAAATGGTAATGAGCCTTCGAGTTTCAGAGCTCCAAGTGTTGTTGGGATATGCAGGACGGAATAAGCACGGACGCAAACACGAACTTTTGACCAAAGCTCTCCACCTACTCAAAGCTGGTTGTAGTCCTGCCGTGCAGATGAAGATCAAAGAGCTATACAGACGGCGCTTCCCAACCAAAATGGTTTCGCCGGTGGACCTCGCCCTGCCCGGTGTTCACTCTGCCTCCAGCCTGCCCGCCGGCCTCGCACAACTGGGATTTGAAAGCCATGGGTCTCCGTCGCCTATGCTGCCTGTTTCTTTGCTCGGGCCTAAGCATGAGCTCAGTCTGCCTCACCTCTCCTCCGCCCTCCACCCCGTACACCCTGATGTCAAGCTCCAGAGATTGCCATTCTACGACATGCTGGATGAGCTCATTAAGCCAACCAGCCTCGGTGAGTCCGCCACATCCTGCTCTGTAAAAAGTTGATTATGAGCTGACGCAGCTTTAGACCCAAGGGTTTCTGAAGGGTTTCCATCTGACTGCTGTGCTGTTTCTGGTTTCTTTTTTTGTAGCCTCAGACAACAGTCAGCGGTTCCAGGAAGCATGTTATGCCTTCGCATTAACACCACAACAAGTTCAACAGATCAGCAGCTCCATGTAAGTGAGAAAGCTCTCTGCTGCTTATTGTATCATAAAAGTGAAGGGAAATATTTTAACCAGCAAACAGATTCAAACTTTTCTCTTTACATTATTAGGAAGCAGGTTATTTTCTGACACGCTTATCAAAGTTGTCATTAAATCATGTTAAATAGCTTAATCTGGCCTTCTTATATACAGTCTATGAATCTGACTCCTTTTTTTTTAATTCTTTAGGGACATATCTGGGACCAAATGTGACTTTGCTGTTCAAGTCCAATTAAGGTATGTACAACAACATTTCTGCTGAGCATAAAAAGTTTCTATTTTAATGAGGAAGTGTGTGTGTGCTGATTAGTGACAGATTAGTGGATTTGTGTTTACCCTACTCTCAGTTGGGAAACACCTAGAAAAGGTTTTATCATTATGATCTTAACCTTAGTATTTTTTATATTTTCTTTTCCTGTCAAAACATATCTGCAGATTGTTGAGATTTCTCTGTGGTGAGAAGTTAAAACTTTCACCCTAAGCTTTCACTTTGACCTTTTTCTTTATTAGCTAACAATTATAAACAATGATAAATGACAAAAAAAAAAAAGAACATAATAAATTACCGTGAAGTTGTGGAAGCAGGGGACACTTGTTTTTATCCACACTGAAGTAAAGGCATTGTTAAAAGTCGGTAATAAAAAACACAAGTGATTAGATGTGTGGACACATTTCATAGAGATATGATATAAAACAGATATAATATTAATACATTGTTAGTTCATGTTAATTCATAGTTCTGGTGGCGTTGCTGCTAATGTGCATAAAACTTGGTTTGCAATTCAGTTCCAGGAGAAGTGTAAGTCAGTCAGTGTCAGTGCATCTGTTAGCTCAGGTAAAACATCTTTAACAACTTTTTACCTGATGACATAAAAAATGACAGTTTTCAAAGTTGCTGAAATTTAAATTCACTGTATGGATGAATGGCATCCATTAAGAAATGCTCTCCTATATCATAGATGGAGGTGGCTGTACTTGACACAACTGAAATGGTAAAATAAAACAAGCAAGCCAACCTTTTTTTTTTTTTTCTTGTCTTTTTTTTTTTTAGCGTGGCAACTTAACTGCTTATGAGATTTGTCACTCAAACATTTGAACTTCTCACCTTTGTAACCTGTTGTCTTTATTTCCAGATTTTGTTTATCAGAGACAAGCTGTCCGCAGGAAGATCATTTCCCTCCTAATCTGTGCGTGAAGGTGAATGGAAAGCCCTGTAATCTCCCGGTGAGTCCACACTGTCCATCATCAGTCCGTGTGGTGTTTTCAGTTCAGAATCAAAGGAGCTGAAGTTTGATGTTTTCTTCTCTGCAGGGATATCTTCCTCCCACCAAAAATGGAGTTGAACCAAAGAGGCCCAGTCGCCCCATCAACATAACCTCTCTTGTCCGACTGTCCACCACAGTCCCCAACACAATCGTGGTGTCATGGACTTCAGAAATAGGGAGGGTGAGAAGATCCAGACCAGAATATTTTTAAACCTTAATGAAATTAGTGTCCCAGTATATTTAAATCAAAGCTTTCAGGGGGATATAAATCACATCTGCGTGACTTTTTTTTTACCTATTACTTATTATTTTTATCTTCTTTTGTCAGAATTTTTCCATGGCTGTTTATTTGGTAAGACAGCAGTCGTCTGCAGTGTTGTTGCAAAGACTACGGGCCAAAGGCATCAGGAACCCTGACCACTCAAGAGCTCTGAGTAAGTCACCACAAGATCGCTCTGAACTCCCCGTCCCATGACTCCTGCTTAAAACACTCACCCAGTGATGTTGGGCTGTAAATTACACTTTCATTTCATTATTTTCACACAGGCAGAGAGAAGTGTAAGATGTTTCCAAATTAAAGCAGTTTACTTTTCTAACCTAAAAAATTGGGTACTTTCACCAGTTTTCTCTTTTTCCCATTTGTTAGATACTGACTTTCATGAAGACCATTTAGTGTACCTGTCAGTTTAGTTTCATTTTGCATTTCATTGAACTAATGATACAAGTGGATGCTTTTGTACCCAGTGTGTTTGTAGAAAGCCTTAACACAATTTCTATTGATTCATTTGAGGATTGGTTTTGAGTTGAATCATTACATTCCCTAAGATCCCCACCCCAACTAAAAACAGAGTATGCGTCACCATTATCCTTTGCCTTTGGACCAGAAAATCTGAGCACAATGGGTGGAACTTAATCCATAACTTATTGAGGAACTGAAAAGGGTCTCAAGTTCCTTAATTATTACTGGAAATGGTACTTTGGGCCTTTTAGAAAAGGGCTGTTCATTTTTCTGCACCAACGATTACAGATAACAGATGGGTGCAGATTGACTGTAGGTTCCTGTGAAACAAAACAACTTATTCCTAACTTTGTGCTCTGGTTGTCCTCTCTTACAGTCAAAGAGAAACTAACGGCTGATCCAGAGAGTGAGATCGCCACCACCAGTCTACGAGTGTCTCTGCTGTGTCCTGTAAATAATCAACTTTATTCTGGTGTTATGTGAATTCATTAGATGCACAATTCTGATCACATTTTAAGTAGCAGTAAAGCATATGAAAATACTAAAAAAAAAAGAAAGAAGAGGTTGAAGGAAAGTGTGCTTCTAATGATTCTTTTTATACTGTATTAGAAGAGCTGCTTTGTGCTGCAGTATTTTGTTATTAATGATAATTGGTATTGTATGCAGTGCTGAAATGTATTTTATTTTGCTTTTGTCTTAAAGCTGGGAAAGATGAGGCTGACAATCGCTTGCCGGGCGATAACATGCTCACACCTTCAGTGCTTTGATGCTACACTTTATATCCAAATGAACGAGAAGAAGCCGACCTGGGTTTGCCCGGTCTGTGACAAGAAGGCACCGTATGAGCACCTCATTATCGACGGGTGAGCACAACACTGAAGCTAAAATCTGTAGTAGAATAGAATAAAATATAGTTACAAGTCAAACATACATACACAGACAGATGCTGCTTGTATTGCACTGTTTTTTTGAATGAATATATTGTATGTTATAATTAGGACTCCAGCAAATAGATGAACTTAACTCAACTTTTGCTGCATTGTGATCTAAGAAATATGTCAATCTGAAATGTGTGCATGCATGTATTTGGTTGGGCAGTGCGATGCCTTGTCAGAATGTCGCATTGCAGTTTAAGTTTAGCCAGGTTCAACTTTTTGGCTGGATGAGTCCTCTGCATTAACACCCCCACTGTGTCAATGTACTGGCCCTTTTTTTAATGGGTGAGGGAATGCACCTGCACTTTAAATGCAGGTCTGTGTATGGATGTGATTGTGGTTGTTTAGTTGTCGTGTTGTCGTCACAGGTTGTTCATGGAAATCTTGAATAGCTGTTCTGACTGTGATGAAATCCAGTTCAAAGAAGATGGAAGCTGGGCACCCATGAGGTCAAAGCGAGAGGTGCAGGAGGTGTCTGCTTCGTACTACGGTGTAGACAGTGGTAAGGAGCTCACAGATTTCAGATACTGTGTGTTTTGTACTCTTCGCCGTCATCTGTGTGAGTTTACTGTGTCTTTGTAGATTCGTCTCGAACGGATTCTCACGAGCAGAAACGAGGATCATCTCATGACAACAGCAAGAAAGTGGATGTGATTGATCTGACACTGGATAGCTCCTCAGAAGATGAGCTAGATGATGAGCCACCTCCTAAAAGGGCCTGTCCCTCACTGTCACCTGTGTCTCCACCTCCAAACAAGGGGTAAGTCTACACACCAAGTGACATCACCATTAAATAAATGTATTTTCAGCGTCTTTGTGGCTTTTTACTTTTGTCACTAATCTGATCTGATCTGATGTTTTCGTCTCCTCTCAGAGTGCTAAACCTACACAGCCAGACTTCACCTGTGAGCCGAGCTCCCAGCATGCCCCCTGTGGAGACCAGCTACATTCCTCCTCCTCCACCTCTTATCCAGGACTACCGCCACTATTATCACACAACAAGTGACCTGCCAGGTACGTCTGCCTCTTACCTGTAATGATAGCCTCAAATCTTTATTGCAATACTTAATTTATGTTTGTAAGTGGAAAGAATTGAAGGAGTCATCGTTCCTGTCTGTATTGGCTGGGATGCGATCTTTCTCTAGTGTGACTACTCTGTAAGAAGTCAAGGACAAATCCAGTCTTTATTCTGGGAAAATAAATATATTGCAACTTTCAGCTGAAGCTAATATGAGGTTTCAGCAGTCTGAATTGGCTCAAGAAGACTTTCCAAAGTTAGTTATATTTGTAAGAAATACTTCCTGGTTGTTACTGATCTTCAATTTGCTCACAATGAGGTCTGTAGATAATCTCCTGTATTTGTCACAGTGTAGTCATGCTATGAATGAGGAATGATTAGAGTGACCAACCTAAATATTTAGTTAAATATGTTATATATAAAGCTTTAAACACAGCTGGTTGTAGCTTGTTAAATAAATTGGAAACTGTAAGCATGAGTTGTGTGTATCATCTATCTAGAAATGACAGGAACATCTGTCTGTCTGTTATTCGCATATCTCTCCAACTGTTCATCCGATTGATTTCAAACGTGACAGGTGTCTTGCTACGGGCACGAGTATGTGCAGTGCCAAGTTTGACGTTGTTTGGATAAGAAATGTAAAATACACATTTGCTGTTGCTGCTCTAGGCGCTGGCCACTCCCCCTCTCACACAGCACACTGAGCACAGCGCAGGACCAGAGTTAGAGAGGCTATAAGGCAGCAGAGCTTTGGCAGCTACAATGTGAAATATACTTCAGACCCTCAAAAAACTGAAATCACTTTGAGTAGCCCAGGCTACTTTGTAGTAAAAACACACGCAGACTTTCAACCGGGAGTCTCCCGCATATTGATTGCGGCTCCTTGACGCCCGCCGATGAGATAGTCTCTCTCTACTGATAGCCCTGTGTTGCTGCTTATTAGACCAATCGCAACACCCCCCCCTCCCTCCCCCCAAACGGACCTCTCTAAAATTACTTTTTGCAGGTTGAGATGTCTGCTCACACTAAAACAGATTTAGCATGGTCACTGCACTGCACTAGTAAAGTATGTGATTGGACTGAATCTTCTTTACTTTCTTACAGATCTCAATTTCTTCTCCTTCCTCCAAGGCGACAATCAGGTACATTATCACTTTTTGAAGTCGTGTCATTGGGGAGCATCACCCTGCTGTACATTATGTTTTAGTTCTGTTGTTGTGTAACGGCCTCTCTTCTCCGTCTTCTCTGTCTACGTAGCATTACAACATGGTGATGGCTGCGGCAGCGGCTGCGTCGGCTTCAGCCTCAGAGGACCACGACCTGCTCCTCAACCGTTTCCTGCCCTACGGCTCGTCTCAGATGTTGCGGGAGCAGCCGGGCACCCCTGGGAGCAGCACGCTGGCAGCCACCAACGGAGGCAGCAACAGTGGCAGCACCAGCAGTTTGGTGTCTTCCAGCAGTCTGCGGGACCGCGACAAAGACAGAGAGAGAGACAGAGACAGGGACAGCCACTCCATCTCAGGATTGTCACGGTCCTCTGTGGAAGCCGCGGCGGCGGCGGCAGCCATTTATGGCTCCATATCTGACGTTATCTCTCTTGACTAGATCCACACAGAACTTAAAAACAAGGGAGACCTCGAGAACGGGAGTTCTTTGTAAATAACGAAGAGGAAGATGAAAGAATACAGTGCTATGTACAGAGAGGAAAATCTATTTTCAATTTTACTTATCATATGTACATAAACTTAGGACGCTTCTTGTCCGGTGAGTTACTTCAGTTGATATTTTTCTGTGAATACTGAAGACTTTTTCACACCTCTTCATGTGGTCCTTTGATTAAATTGTACCTTTTGTACTTGGTTTTTACAGTTTTGTTTCAATATTCCATGTCAAAGGCATTATTTCAGTATGATGTTATGTGCACAGAACCCTAATGAGGTGACACCTTATAGAACATGATATTTAGAACATAAAGAAAATGGGCATTGTTATAAATGTACAAAAAGGCAAGTCACGGTAAACAGGAAATGTGTAACACTTTCTTTATTTTCTAAATGGCATCATTACTGTCAAAACTGTTTTGACAGCAGAAAGATCTGGCCATTTTTTTCACTGTAGGTTTTTGTGTAAGACATCCATGCTGTGGTCATATGTGTAAGGAATTATTTATGATGTAAGTTATGTCGGATGTATGCTGTTTTTTTTTTTTTTTTAAAGCATTCCCTATGCCTCTAGGAACCGTTGCCACTAGAATTGCAAACACGAACGCTAGATCCTTCTGTTGTCACAACGCTGCACTCTCCTCCTCCTCTAAGCTTTTTTCACTCAAGTCTAATATGAACAAAATGTCAGAGTTCAGACTGTAATTAAAATACATATGAATTGGAAATAAGTCAATATTGTAGGACCAGGCTCCTCCAGTGTGTGGGTAGATGGCACTGGTCCAGCAAGCATCTCTCTGTTGTCACATGACACAATTTGACCTTTTATACAGATTTGAAAATTACAATATTATGTATTTTTCTCTTAAGGTTTTATTTTGCATATTACACTTAACTAAGCTGTGGTGAAGTGGCCAGTCGACATCAACTATGTGCTTCTCCACTCTGTGACGCGGCTACTTTCTCATCCACTTGAAAGTATTGTTTTAGTTCAAAGGCATAAAATTAGTTCAACAAGTGGGTTGATGGCATTTCATGATGTCTTTATGTTTGATTTTAGCACTTGCTTTTTTTTTCACATAAAGGCTGCGTGGAGCAGTGAAGTGCTCAGTTACAGTAAACATTTCCAAGAGGAGTTTTCAGCTTTGCATGTCTTTGCAAACTCTCTGAAAGCTGTTTGAATGTCTACTGTTCCTTTGTGAGGCTGCAGGACACGCAGCCTTTTTGTTGTTCAGTGTATTTGCAACAGCCTATAAGATACCTGTGATAGCTTAGTCTATGACTGAATCACAATGCATTTTGGCCCAGAAGTTAAAATCCATTGAAGTAATTATGAACACCCCCCCGCCTCCTTGTCCTCCCTTCCTCCTCTCCCCTTTATTTTTCTTGACTTGTGCTTACAATTAGGATTATTTATTATCATATATATTTTCAGCATTTGTTTGATTCGTGGATATGCATTGCTGTCATTGTATGTGATATTTCTTTTGTAATTATATAATTAATGCTATTTAAAGATGTCATTGTTGCTTGACACGCATTGTAACATTTTCTGTTTCTCTGTCCGTTTTACTATCAGATGATGTCAATAACTCAGTAGAGGCTTTGATCATTTTGAACCGCTACAAGGTCTACTGTGCTGTTTGATATTTGTAAGAATTAAACAGATATAAGAAAGTGCATCATTGTAGTTGGTCTAAGCACAGATGTCTTTTTTAAGGCATTTAAATGCCATATGCCTTCATTAGATAATGATAGTAGAGAAATGACAGGAAAGGTGACGTTGAGGTCAAAGGTCAACTTCTCAGTCACAAGGGTGCACATGGTTGACTTTATTCTTCTACAATAATATGAAATAAAAAAATACGAAAGTTTTTAATTTAACATAAGGTGATGCACTAATCTGATAAACTGATTGGTATCAGTGCTGATACATTCCTGGACAGGATATCAGCTGTAATGTGACTATTCACATCACTTCATTAAATAGTTTTCCTATTAGTCAGTTTAGTGCCATAGCAATCTCTGGCCTCATGTTATATTTCATAGAAATGATTTCAAAAAGTTTCATGTAATGAGAAACAAATAGAGGTTTTACATTTGAAGAAATAAGGAGGACAGGTTTTTTTAATTGAAAATGTTTTACAGGAAGACACAGCAGGGTGATTCTGATATGAAAATACTAAACAAAAAAATTTAATTTGGCATTTAACAACAGATAACAGAGATACAGAATCAGAACGGGGGGCTGCTACAAGGTCGATTGACAGAAAATTGATTGGCAACTATTTTGATAATAGATTAATTGTTTAATTTGTTAAAGCAAAAACTCCAACCATCCTCTGGGAATGTCCTCAGGAATGTGAGGATGTGTTGTGTTTCTTTGTTCATTCAATGTTATAACATGAATCTCTATCTGTTGGTCAGAGAAAAAACAAAACATCTGAGGATTTGAACTCTGGAAATTGTGATTGAATGATGATTCATTTTCACATCTCTGACATATTGTGGCATCTGACAAGTATCCTTAATTATTTAAGCACCCTTTTAATTCATATCAACTAAACCCTGTTTAATTTATTACAGTTTAGGCTAATCATGGCAAAAGCAGTGAGGAAGTTTAACCTCCTTTCCTCAGACTCTTTCTCTCCCTGCAAGGCTTTGTGAGAGTGATGAGGTTGTTAGTGACCTTAAAGATGCAGTGTGGATCCTGCAGTGTGCCTCAAGAATAATTATATAAATACACAATTTAAAAATATATAAGCCTTTAGAAGACATGTCTCAGTAGGAAAAGCACAGGTATAAATAATAAACCTAAGCTGCTTCAGTTTCAGGGTCCTGGTGTTCATGCTGACTCACTGTGACACTGTCATGACTTACTGGGACACTTGAATGAAATGAGGCCAATGTTATTGTTATAAGTAACGCTTGTTATTTTCCTGCTATGACAACTCAAAAGTCCTGCTCTCAAAAAGTCCCATCAGTTAAACTTTTTTTTTTTTTTTGTAAGTCTGGTCAAAAGCGAGCCAGCTGCCAATCAGAGCTCCTACTGCTGCTCTGTATTTGAGGACATACTTGAGAATAAAATGTACAATACAATTTCTTACAACTAATTTTATGCAATTGTGAGTCCTTTTCACAATGCATTTATTAGTTCTTAGATTTGATCAAGAAATAAATAATTAATTTACTGATCATTTCATAATGACTTTGAATGTAATATTAATTTAAATGCAAATGAACGAATCAATTTAAAAGAACAGTTATGACATCAATTTATTAATTGATCATAATAATAAATAATGATCATTCTGGTGGCACCCTCCAGGCTCCACAACAGACCGTAGATCTTAAATGCATCACAGCAGGAAACCCACAGGTGTAACTAATGACATTAATGATGGCTCCATTACATTTAGTTGTACCAGTTAACAGTGAGCAACATGCACAACATCTGTTGGGTTAGGAAGCGGGTTTGTTTTTAATGTGTTCATGATTTGGCGCCACCTGCAGCATTTCTCTTGTCTACCTGTAAGACCGTTTCAGCAGTTAAGCAAGCTCGGCATAGTTCAAGCTCAGTTACCACGGCAACTTATGCTGCTTATCCTGAAAGAAAAGAGATGATTTAACATATTATATGGCTTCATTAATCACCATAATTTAAAAAGAAAAGTTCACATAAAGTCGACTTAATAATAACCTAATCATATAAATATACACACATATATATAGTCAACTTAATACTCATACATTCATACATAGCCCATATAGTCGAGTAGCCTACATAGTCAACTTAATTATATGTATGTATTTGTGTCTCTGTGTGTGTGTTCATAATATTGATCATTGAGGCCTGACAGAATAACAGCCTCATAAATATTGAACAACTGCAAAAATATTTGGACAAGAGATGTAATTATTTAAACCCATGTCTTTAACTGGTAGGATGCACAGTTTTAAAGGTATTGATTATTGATTAGTACATTTAAAATAATGTCTAAAAAGTCAACTAAAACGTGTTTAGTGGATGCATGTCTCAACCCTTGATTGAAGAGCTTGTATATGACAGAGCTGCACAGGGCACTGCAACAAGAGCACACCTTCAGAGACAGATCAGACCCACTCAATCGATCAGCAATTTCCTGCCAGCCTTTCTCTGGGATTTTATTTCACGTTTTTTGTGATCATATGTTTAAATTCTTCATAGCCTATGTCTTCAGCAGAAGTGTGTGCTGGACACTGCTGCTGCTCTGTGGCTCTTTTGTGGTGGATTGTGTCATTGTGAATCCGTTAGATCTGTGTTCGACGTCATGGGCTGCATGTGAATGTCGTGCACACGCAATTAGTCTGAATACTTGAGCCTGTCTTGAATTAGTTTGATTGCATGAACGTGGATTGGCCTCATTCAAGTCAGGTGTTCGACAATGAGCGCCACTTTTCTGAGCTTGCTTTATGGAGCGGACCCCTGGGCATTGTGTGTTTGCAAGTGATTTTATTTTGTTATTATTCTAAATATGAAAGAAAAATTAAACCATTAAAACAATTCTGGTCATCCCCTTTTGACCACGAAAAAGAAAAAAAACAGCTCGTATTTCAATTTAATCTTTTATATTTTGAAACGAAAATCAAATAACCACTCAATGTTTGCATTCAACATAGAAATTAAAAGGGAAATATGTCCAAATATTGATATTATTTTATATTTTGTTTAATCTTTTTTTCTCTTTTTTTCAGGCGCATGCTTGGTCCCGGCGTGATTGCGTCACCGCGTCGGTCATGACGTTTTTAGAGAGCGGCGCCGTTTCAGACTGGAATGGGAGCTGGCGATTTTTCCCATATTTTGATAGTTTAATCCGTGAATGGCGCCGAAACAGGACCCGAAACCTAAATTTCAAGAAGGTAAGAAGCGGTGTGTCTTTCTGTTGTAACAGATGTGAGAGAGGAGGACGATGTTTGCAGCCGCCGGAAAGCTGCACGTCGTTAGCTCACTGTCTTAGCCGCCGAAATGCTAACTGCTAGCTTTCATTGTTGTTGTTATGCACACAGAATAAGCCCTTGTCCTCTTTATTCGTTACTTAAGTCATGCAATCAGGCTTTCCTCCACAGTATAGTGTAATATTGGCAATAAGACACCATAGAAGGTCATGATTAATCCTCAGTGATGTTAGCTTCATTCATGCAGCGTTAGGGGCTGAAGTTCGCTTTCGATTCAGAGTTAAGGGGGAAGTTAAGGGAAGCTTAAAGGCACTTTAAGGCTGATCCTCCTTTTTTCATCACTTTGTTTTGTGGAAAGTGTTGTAAAAGTCTTACCGCTATTTAAACCCACGTTTAGATTTGTGAAACCTGCATTTTGCTTATGAAAACTGAAAAAAAATGTGGTCTGGATGGGGAAGAAAGCAGTAAAATCAAACTTAATTAATTTATTCTAGCAAAGTAAAGGTTTCACAACAGTTAAAGTATGTTTAAACAGCTTTAAGGCTTTTGCTATGATGTTTAGCACTTTTTCCTCAAGGGTAAGTGGTTAAAAATAAGAGAATCAGCTGCTGACAAAAGTATTGATGTTTCCCTTAACTTTTCCCTTAATTCTGAATCAGAAACTAACTTCAGCGTCAACTCCTTGCTGTCACAGCCCTCCCTCTGTTCTCACTCAGTTAATTATCTGTCTTTCTGTTGTCTATAATAAGTGATACTGAGTTATGACCAAAACAGCCTTACTTAAATGTCATTGAAAAATATTTTGAAACCTAGAACGCTACCTGAGCACTAAGTGAATTATGTAAAAAACTATGTACTAGAATATATCTGTAGGCTTGCTCACTTGAGGAAGAATAATTCAATTCAAATCCTTTACTTAAAAATACCCTCAAGTCATGTTTTTTTTTAAATCATCTGATTTGAATAAAAAAGTGTCTAATTCAAAAAAGTTAAATTACCTGGTTAGAAATTCTCAAATTGACATTCTGCTCCTTCTCCTTCACTTTCCACATTATTTTTCCACATTACACCTTTTTAAAGTTGCATACTGGCTCCAAAATAGTTGTGATGTCACAAATCATACTTTTATGTATTTGCCTTGAGCTCAAAATTTCTGTGAACGCAAAGAAAACTCTTCACTCTGAGCTGAAAATGTGAGCACAGACGTCTAGTGTCAGACTCAACACATACATCATTCTGCACAGTGAAGCTCAAACACTCAACTGAAGTAACAAGAAGAAAAGCACATTTTTGATTGGAGGGGTACTTTAATTGAAAGAAACAATACCACCACACTGCACAAACACTACAGTAATGTACTGTGTAGTACAGTGAATGTACTTAGTTCCACCATTGCAATTTAATGTCATTAGTGACATGATAACAATTATCAGTGTCTTTTTATTTTGCATCTTTAATTTAATGATAAGTTAAGTCAGGTGTCACCACAACCCTGTGAAGTGCAGGACTGGGCAAAAGGCAGTAAAAATAAAGTGAGGATGCTTTAAAAAATAATGTCATGCATAGTTGTTATTCATGAATTAACTTTATACAAAGTTCAGTAAACAGAAGAAGCTTAAATGGAATCAGTATTTGATGTGAGCTTTTCCTTTAAAACAGCAGCAGCTCTCCTCTGCAAACCTGCACACAGTTTTTCAGTTGCCGCAGTTCTTCTTCTGCGGATTTGAGCGTCTCAGTAATCCCAGACTGACTCCATGATGTTGAGATCAGGGCTCTGTGGGGGCCAAACCATCTGCTGCAGGACTCCTTGTGCTTCTTGTGGCTTTACATAGTTCTTTATGACTTTGGCTGCATGTTTAGGGTTGTTGTCATGCTGCAGAATAAATTTGGGACCCGCCAGACGCCTCCCTGATGGGATAAGAATCTAAATATTTATAGTGCCTAAAACTTTTGCACAGTATTGTAATTCTTATGATACTTTTTTAAAAATTAGCTGTCTGAGAGAGCTTAATGTTTGTTGCTGATATGCAGGATGTTCAAGAATGTTTTTTTTGGCTTCACAGTTTGATTTAGTTGTACTTGGACTGATCTCATGCTGACCTTTTCTTTTTTTATTGATGAATTGTTCAGGTGAAAGAGTGCTGTGTTTTCATGGGCCATTGCTCTACGAAGCTAAGGTAAGCTGACTAGTTAACCTGTCTCTTTGATCATGTGATCCTTGTCTGTGTCGCTGACAGAAACGTGTTTTGACAGTGCATCGTGTCTCTTTGCAGTGTGTTAAGATAAACATCAAGGACAAACAAATCAAATACTTCATTCATTATAGCGGTTGGAATAAAAAGTAAGTTTTGGTTTATTTTTATATTTCATATTTGTACAGTAAAGATTGCACAAATCCATAATTCCTTTCTTCACGTTTTCTCTTCCAGTTGGGACGAATGGGTTCCTGAAAGCCGGGTGCTTAAGTATGTGGACAGTAATCTGCAGAAACAGAAAGAGCTTCAGAGGGCCAATCAGTGAGTACATTTTCTCTTTTTAATGTGAGTGTTGTGTGAAGGCCAGCATGAATTCAGTGACCAGCATCCACACCAAAAGTCAGAAAAACAAACTGGTCATTAATCAGACTGCAGACAAATCATTATTACAAACAGGTATCATCATCATATTAATATCATCTTATATGTACCTGGTAGACAGGTGTGTAGAAGAACACAGACACAGAAATAAGGAGTACACCTACACATAATCTACAACTTTAAAGAAGAGTATTGTGAATTGACATAGTAGATAAATGTTTAACTTTTTGTGTGCAATATTTTAATATTCAGAAATCAAGACAAAACAGTCACACAGAGCAGAGCAGGATGTTTACATGCAGGATAAGATAACCATAAGATAAAGATCACAGGTTTGCAGAAGTACTAAGTTTCTGTTCACTCTCAGAACAAACTGATTTTAATATTAATTATATATTTCTAAATGACCAGAGCAACTAAACTCTATTGGTGTGTCTTTTCTTATTTCAGAGACCATTATGTAGAAGGAAGAATGAGGGGTGCTGCGCCGAATAAGAAGATACCTGCTGCATCGCAGAAAAACGATGTGTGAGTGCAAGTCGGTTGCTCTTCTGTGCACTCACTTTTCTGCAGCCTTAGTCATGTTTTCTACATGTCACCTGTTGTCGTGTTTCCTGTCAAATATTTTCAGAGGTGTTAAACCTATTTCCTGTTTTTTTTAACACTTGTAATTTTCTTTTCCTCCTGTAGGAAAACCAAAAAGAACAAACAGAAGAGTAAGTATATGCTGCGTATTCAAGAGCACTCCACTAATTTAACATTGCTGTCCTGTACTTGTCGCACTCAGAGTAGACAGTTAAAGATGAAAGTAATCAAAATAGATTCAACAGAACCAGAGATATGCCATGCATTTTTCTTCCTTGTCAAAACCTGGTGCCTAAATTACTCAAAGTGCAACTTGATATAAGGAAGTTCATCAGACTTCCTCTGGAGCCATAAAATGTTTTTTCACATGCACTGTAGTTCTCCTCAGGACCTGTAGACACTTTTTAACCAAACTGAGTCACTGGTTACCTGTTTTGTCTTTTAATCCTGATATAACTTAAATGACAGTTGATTGTGTTCCTGTCTGTGCAGCTCCTGGTGCAGGAGAAGGGACGAGTTCAGGAGGAGACCCAACCCACCCTCCACGAAAGAAGAGGGCTCGTGTTGATCCAACTGTTGAAAGTGTGAGTTCATGAATCTGTTTTCTTTTTGTTTTTTAACTAATAATAGATGGGATGTGTCTATTAATATCAAATAATACTGAGTTGTGCTTATTTCTTAAATCTGTTCCTTTCTGTGCAGGAGGAGACCTTCATCAATCGGGTGGAGGTTAAAGTAAAAATCCCTGAGGAGCTGAAACCATGGCTTGTGGATGACTGGGACCTGATCACGCGGCAAAAACAGGTTGGTGAATTAATTTAACCTTTTACATCACCAAAAAGATTTATTTTAAATTTTTTGTAGGATGGATTCATGCAACAATATTTCCAACATTTGTTGAGTGATTTGTTCTGTTTTCAGCTATTCCACCTACCTGCCAAAAAGAACGTTGATACAGTCCTTGAAGATTATGCAAACTACAAGAAATCGAGAGGAAACTCTGACAGCAAGTAAGATACATTTTAGATTTTTTCACAATCAGATGCCTGTTGTATATGATAAGATGATTTGCTAGTTATAAACATGTATTTCAGAGTCAGTATCAGCTTTATTAAGAACACTCATTCAGAAAGATGCACATGGAGCTGTTGTTTCCCCCCCAAGCTCTATTTCTCATTGATCTTTGCTTTGTCACTGCTCAGGGAGTTTGCTGTGAACGAGGTCGTCGCTGGTATCCGGGAATATTTCAACGTCATGCTGGGAACACAACTTCTCTATAAATTTGAGAGGCCGCAGTACGCAGACATCCTGGCCAACCACCCCGACACGTCTATGTCTCAGATCTACGGCGCTCCTCATCTACTAAGACTCTTTGGTATAAAAACAAAACACTCACACAACATCACACAGTTGTATTGTTTATTATCAAGGAGAACAGCATCCAAGTGGCTGAGCTTAAAATGTCAGCAGCTGCCAAGAGAGGACAGAAAAGAGGTGACGGATATGTAGCAACAGAGCAAGAGACAAATCAAATTTATAAGGTGGAATGAAAGGAGCAAACTAGTGAAACATGATGAGTTGCAATATTGGTAAAATTTACCCAGGTGCCTCTATTTTGATTTTATAATACACATTTAATACATGTTTTATGTTTTGCAGTTTATGTAATGCAGTAAAAACAGACTGTGTTAATGTACAATTATACATTTTCCTCTCAAGACATATTTTATCTGTTTTATATAAGTGCTTCTACTTATGGATGCCCACAGGAGGAGTTATAGTTTTGACAAATATATTAATAAATGCTTATATCTGCTTACAACTACATTATAATGTTATAAACCATTTATTAACAGGTTATATACTGCTAAATAGGGGGACATTAAGTGCTAACAAAACTTTAACATTGAACATTATCAGCAGAAAATACTAAATCTTTGAAGAGATGTCCGCCTCTTTACACATGGTGCAAATATATAAAAAATGTCTATTACCTTTAAAAGATATCTGACTGTAATGAATGGGATTGTAATTTTTTTTCAAAAATGTAAAGTTATTACAAGGAACTTTCATTTTTGTGTTGATTTTAACGCCCCCTGTAGACAAAAGTGGTAGTGTTTTCTCAGAATGACCAGCACCGGCTCGTGAAGATGTTGGCTAGCGCGTAGATTAGTTTTGGAAGCTACAGAAAGAAAAACTATTAGAATGACTACACAGTCACTGATGGTCTGGCTTGCTTATGTTGGTGATACAGAGGCATCAAAAGGCATCATTAGACTGTAGACTGTGCAGTACAGACAGAAAATCTATGAATTGGTGCACAAAAGTTGTCATACAAGCTTCCTGACTTTCTATTTTTTATCCTCTTGTACATGAAAAAACTGAATACTTTTCACTAGGCAGAAGTGCACATCAACATTAGATTACAGCCTGTTGTACAGATCTGTATTCTTCTTAATATAAGTCTGACCTGTGCCCTGACCTGCTGAAATACTTGAATTACCTCCTTGAGGTGTTCTATAAAGCAGAAATATTGAAGTACTTGTAGAGCTTTTATAAATGAAGAGGAGGTAAGAGCTCATGTAGTGTGTAAAATTCTGCACCTCTTTCTTTGCCTCTTGAAAGTGAGAATCGGAGCCATGCTGGCATACACTCCCCTGGATGAGAAGAGCCTTGCGCTGCTGCTCAGTTATCTACAAGATTTTCTCAAGTGAGTATTCATAAATCTTTTTAATAAAGCTCATATTGGCTCGTCTGCAGCAGAAAATAACGGAGATGTTGCTCCCTTGCAGGTATCTTGTAAAGAACTCTGCATCGCTCTTCAATGCAAGTGACTATGAAGTTGCCCCCCCAGAGTACCACCGCAAGGCAGTTTAAGGTTTTTTTAATTTCATGATCTGAAGCCTTTGTGAGTTTGGAGATGACATTCTTACCCACTCGGAAGGATGCGATCTCACAAAAAGCCTTCAGAGAACGGATTGTGCGAGATCTGACGATTATCAAGGAAGAATCAGAGCAAGATGTCACACTAATCTCGGACAAATTCATTTTCTTTCATGTGGAAAGCTGTTGAGTACTTTCTTCCTGTATTGGTATGTTTTTGAGTACCACTTTTTAGTTTCTATGATATCCGTTTTTCCCGGTGTTCACCAAGATCTTTTGAAAAAGGAATTTCATCATTTCATTTTTTTGTTTTTTGTTTTGTTTCTTTTTTGGTTCAGATGCTGGCTAAACTTGTGTTGTTGGCTGTCGTCATTTTCTAATAAAAGTCTTTCATTCTCTCTTTGGTTTGAAGCTGATTTACGATGGTTGTGTTCATGCCTGCTGTAGATTGTCCTAACTTGAACATATTGGACTTTCCTGGGTTTTAATGCTCTGTTGTTGAGAAATACTTAAATCCCTTCAGATGCATTTTCTATTAACAAGAGTTGGTGGTTTTTAAGATCTTTTAAATTACACAGATTAGCTTTAACGACACTGGAGGATAACCAAGTGGGTAGCTCAGGGCCTGAAAAGTGAAGCCAATGCAGAGAAACCCTAAACCTGTATTCTCTCTAATGGCCAGCAGGGGGCTGACATCACTGGCTGCAAAAGGAAGTCAGGTTTTTTTCCTCTTTCCTTTGACAAAAACAGTAATTAAAAAACGTTTATATGTACATTACCTACAAAACTGTATACATTCTGGGTACATCCAAAGAAAAGTAATTGTAAATATTTAAAATGTACACATTACAACTAAATTAATGCTAGGAGGATCTATACTAAGATTTTTAACATGGCACAGTGTGTCACAGTTGTAATTACTTTTGGTTTTAGGAAGTATTAGATGAATGTATTGTTTGATCTCATTGCTAAATGCAGTAAAGCATGGGTTTCTTACCTGTAAATATACATTTATGGATATGGAATTTGGCTATTATATAAGATTTATCATGCACTAATGAGAATTGTGTGTTATTTTCCATGAGACCAAACAATAGGTACATTCTTCCAAATTGACATAAAACTTTCATCAGTATACAATAAAAAGATTTTATTAGAATATCTTCACAAATGGGCAATGTCCAAATAAGTGTACTAAAAATAAGTCAGTATGTTTATGTAAATGTAAGATCTCAATCACTTATTTAACGTCTTCTTCGACGACAAAGTAGGGAAGTCGTTACCATGACGACAAGGTTACCCCAGATCCACAGAGTGAAGACCGTATGTTTATGAGAACATGTCTCTACTTCTTCCTTGATTTATTACCTCAGTAAACACTCCCTTAATGAGTTTATTATCTCAATCACTAGTTTCAAGTCTTTTTCAATACAGCACGGTTATCATCTTGTAAATTATCGTCCCATTTAATTTAATTTTGTCAATAAATCAGGGCATACACATTTATGGACAAGTTGTTACCATGGCGACAACGTTACTCGAGATTCACAGAGTGACCTAGACGTAACTTAAGCTGCCATTATTTCTCAGTGTGTTTTCGGTCCATGAAAGTTAATTGCAACATTTTGGTCGCCTAAAAAGTTTTGTTCAGTGTGTGGTTGTACTAAAAGACCCTCAAAGGATTTGGACGTTCAGTTTTTTCCCCCCGGTAAGAACATTTTGTTTTAATGATTTTAAGCCTGCTTTTCGTTACCGACTGTTAGCCATAGACTGTATAGCTATAGCATTAGCGTTATCAGCCGTAAAAGACCGTAAAAGCATCGTGCTAAGCAAGCTAGCAGCTAAGCGGCACCCTCTTGTCTACTTCACTTTTGGCTCCAAAAGTTCAAGGTGGCGACATCAAAATGCTTAAGTCGAAGTTTCAAAACGATGGATGTATTACAATAAATCCATGTTTTCAAAAAAAAAAAAAGCATGTCCACAAAACAGTGGGTGCTGCACTTGTAACCAGTCTGTGAGAGAAACATGTAAGAAGGCTTTTAGCACAAAGTCTAGTGTATTTGGTTAGGATTGTGAGAGACTTGAGTTCATTATGAGCAAATTACTCAAAATGACTTTAAATTTCAAAGATGTTCACTTTTGTCATTCAGTCTTTTAGGCTTAAATTATAAGTAAATTTGCAAAATTCCCGTTACTTAAAGGAGAAACAGTATACAGACAGTTTTTGTTCCTGTATTATTTATAGATCACATAATAAACCCTGGGTTAACTGAAAAAATATTAATAGAGTACAAAACTAATGAGAGCAGTATTTCAATAAATGCTCATTAAATTAAAAAAACTAATTGAGTGCTGAAAAAAATCTAATGAGAATTGGGATAAACATTAAAAATGCAAAAAGCCACTTGATGTTTAAACCTTTTAAAAGCAGAATAAATGACACATTTCAAAAAGTTAATTTCAGTAAATGCAGATTAAATTAAAAATGAAATCATAAGAACCAACCCGTTCAAACACAGTGAGTGGTAATGAAATAAAAGAGAATAACCTGTTAGAGCCAGAATAATACATGAATAAAACATTCCCTTTACTAATCCTTATCTGGAATAAAAAAAATTAAAGTTTAAAACAAATCTATATGAAGTGGAAAACAGCACAAAAATGGCAGTTAATGACAAAAATAATCTAACAAACTGATTAAAGGAGAGAAGAAGAATATGGTACACACTTATAAAGAGCACTCCAATATAAAAATATTTAATTATGCTACCATCAGTGTGTATTCTTTATATATTAATTAAAAGGCCTGCGAAGCCACACAGATGTTTTCAGTTTTAATGTAGCTTTAATCAGCCTCTTTATTTCGGGCTAATATAATGTTATCAGATTAAAATAATCCTGTGAATTCTCATCCAGCTAATTTGGCTCTTTGAATGCAGTTTGAGGATTGATTTGTTAATCCCGGATGAGGATTTATGTTAAAATTGTTTTAAAAAGACAAAATGAGTAGAGTAGAAACCATATGATTGGAGTTAAAGAGAAACTTTGGTATTTTTCAACCTGCATCCTATTTTCATATAATTTCATGTCTAAGTGACAAATGGGGACAGCTATTTTTGAAATAGTTCCAGTACTGATACTTAAACATCCCAATTTACAGTATGGTAATTAATATGTAGTATGATATACTGTGATTCTTTTTTTGTCCCACTGTATCGCACAGTTTTGGACTGTTGCTGACACAAGTTTTCTTATATCATCTAATATCATTTACAGTCCTAGTTTAATGTGTAAAATTTAAGTTCAGGAGGAGCATCAGGAGTGCTACTTGCTGTTGCTTTATAGGGGATAGCTGTGAGTTGAGCCAGACCGATATATCGGTTAACCAATAATATTGACCTACTGCATCACAGATTTATCAATTACGCCATGTATGTATGCACCGATATTGTTTTTAATTGATATAGGCATTATGCATGTATCCTTTTTTCTTAATTCATTTTTAATGTGTACAGGGGTCAATGATGTGATGCAACCCAGTGTCCAATTGGTGTAACCAGTTTTTCTTTGGATGAAATATTCAATATTTGTCATACTTTAGTGGTTACATCATTTGACATTTTCTGGAGCATTCAGTCTTACTTTTAGTTAAGTAAAAAGTTGCAAATGCCATTTCAAATGACATAAAACCAACAAAAACAGAAAATATACATATTAACAAAGCTGCTTTTAAAACTATTTTTGAATTGTTTTTGTTGCCAACCTTTATTTGTCACTGACCCACATATATGTTTTTTTGTTGTATTTGTTTTATTATTTATAGTCATAATTATTAAATTCCCAGTGAAGTTTAGTGTTTAAGTTATGTTATACAATAAATATAGTTAAATTGTAAAATACCACGTTTCCATTACATATCTTTGTCACAACAGTTCGATAACCACACTCTCTAATATCGGCCTCGGCATCAGCCCCTGTATCAGTCGGGCCCTAGCTGTGGGTCTATCAGTGGAGAGTCTGATATAAAGTGAACCCTTGAGAGAGTGACGTCAAGGGTGTTACCGCCTCGCTGTCGATTAAAGACAATTTATTTGTGTATTTTGTGTTAAACGTGACCCGCTCACACAGTCCTGAGAAGAGCTGTAATCAGGCAACTTAAGTGGTAACAGCTGTGTGTGTAGGACCATGCATGTAGAGGCTTTAAACATTAACATGTAACTTCAAATCGGCGTTTTAATAGTTGTCGTGGTTTTAACAATTTTCTCCTCTTAATAACCCTAACCCTCGAGCTGCCCGTCCACTCTGATGCCCATAAAGAGGGGGTAAAGGAGTATTCGATAAGTCCTCCAAGCTGTCTGCTCACATCAACTGTTTATTTAATCTTGAACGTTTTAACAGGCGGACTGCAGCCTGCTTTATTTCAGCTAATTATGGCTTAGTGAGTGCAGCCAAGACTCTGATTAGATAAAAGAAAAATAAATAAATGTAAATTATGACTCACTTAATATGAATTGGACACGTGGACTTAATTTAAACACTTAAAAGACACATTCTTGGGCCTGCTGTAGTTCTGCATTAAAGCTTGTATTACTCCACTTAAATAATAATTTTCAGCAAAGTGGTGGGTTTTTTTTTTGGTGTTGGAGGGATAAGGGTGGGGGGTTACATAGACACCTGTCAGCTTTTTCCCTTTTATATTAGCTCACATGGTTTTCCAGTTTTTTTTCTGCTCTTGATGGTTTGGATTTAGCAAACGAGGCTCTGCTGCTGCCAGTGATGGAAGGAATAACATCCCCGGTGATAGAAAGCATGTGGAGCAGTGGTGTGGATATTTTGTTAGAGGAAAGAAACGTAATAGGCTATTGAAGCCAGGCCAGACCCTCTCTTTTTCTTTTTCTTTTTCTTCTCTCACCTCTCTGCTCTGAAATATGTTTAACAGAATCCCCTCCGGCCGTCTTCTTTTTTGCGCTGTTGTGACTTAGGCCGACATGAAAAAGAGAAGCTAAATATTAGTTTCAGACTGATTTGTGGTTTCGCCTGTGTCAGCTGCTCGCAGTTGTTATGACAAGAACAATTCAGAGCGTTTCAAGAACAATTTCTTTAATCCAATTTCCCCCCAGACTTAACCAGGACCAGATGGGGTTTTCACTGGAGTGTGCTCTCAGATCACAGCACCCCGATGGCTTTTAACAGCCCATCAGAAAGACTGACACGCACGCAGGTCTGCTCTGCAAATCCGTTCAGAGACACCCTCGCTGCCTGCTTCTTTCTTGGCTCCGTCTCACCGAGGCCGATTAACACTTCACATTCGCCGGGTCATCGAGAGGCCCCTTCCTCTGGTATGAGGGGCTTTCATGTGACCCCGGTGACACAGATCCCTTAGTGCTGTCGTTACCCCGCAGATGAGAGAGACATATGCATGATACAGTCTCGGCTAATGAGGCTGGCTCGGGTCTGAGTGATGGTTTCAGCAGGGTTTTTTCGCTCCCCGTGAGTCTGATCTGCTCTGCCAAACTAAAAGGACTCACTTCAGACAGGTCTGCAGGAGCCACCTGGATCAGGGATCAGAAATGTCCTCACTGCCCTGAGTTTATCGCTCTGCGGGGACGATCACAGACATGATTTAACAGAGAATTTTTTAGCTTATATGCGGTTCTGTTTTATATATCAGAGCAAATGAGCCTTTACTCTTTTTATGTGTCGTAAAAAGTGATTTAAAATACTCAAGTACTTTTAAAATATACTTGAGTATTTCAGTTTCACACTATTTCATGCTTCTACGCCTATATTTATTTTACAGATTTAAGATTTAAGGTTGTCTCCCAACCAACAGTGTACATTAATCCAAATCAGCTCCATCTCAACTAGCTACACCCTTAAAATGTAATACAAAACTACTTTTGACACTTAAAGTACAAATTACTGCTAAGAATTTGTACTTCTACATAATTAAAATGTTAAATGCAGGACTTTTAATTGTAGCAGAGTAGTATTTTTACTGCCAATTTCATTAAATTGTGCAACTTTTGCTCAAGTAAAAGATCTCAATACTTCTTCCACTGCTGAGAAATTGCTGGTGTAATGATCATCTTATAAAATGTGATGCTTGGTCACATAAAAAACCACCAACAGTATAAAGTAGTTAAATCAGCTCCATCTCAACTAGCTACACCATTAAAATGCTGCGTACACTTTAATACAACATTACTATTGACACTTAAAGTACATATTACTGCTAATACCTTTTGTACTACATAATTAAGATATTAAATACAGGACTTTTAAATGTAACAGAGTGGTATTTTTAATGTGAAATATCTCAATTCTTCTAACACAGCTGAAACAAGTGTTGGCGTAATGTCGTGTGAGAGCCACTAGATGGCAGGACTGCTCAGAACAGCTGTAAAGCATCTCTCAGTTGCAACGTCGAGTTTACGGCGTGCAGCGATAACTCTGCGAGGTTCTGTTAAGTTTTTAGAGTTTTGTCACCGACTCTTACTTCTTCTGGCTTCCCTTTGGGTCATATTTTTTCTCTTACAGGAGCACAAGAGACAGTCACTCTAGGGAGAGATTAACTAACTGTGGAGATGTGATGCCAATAAAAACATTGTCATCCAATCTTCCAGCTTCCTAAACTCAAGAGGAGTGCCTGCAGGGACAGCTGAAAAGCCCCCCTCCCCCCTTTCTTTGTGTGACAACAAATGTTATCAGTTTAGCGGACTGATGAAAGCCATTTGTGCTCAATATGATTCCTTCAGAGCATATTCTTCTGCTACAGGCTCTTTGAGGTGAAAAACCGCCAGTGTTTAATGTGGTTGTGAATGTTTCCCCAGACTAGGAGTTAGTGGTAGACTAATTACACAGCGGGCACGGAGTCTTGGTAGCACACTGCTGCCAGAGCCTTGTGTGACTGCGTGTCATTAGTATTGGAAAAGTGCATTTGCCACAAAGGGCTGCGGTCACTCGGAGCCATTAAAACATGAAAGAACATACCCCGCTCTTCTGGAGAAGGAATTTGCAAGACATAAACAGCCTGTAAAATGGAAAACTACATCTGTGTCCATTTGTTTTCCTGAAAGGCGGCCAGATTTGGTAATTCTTACTGAAATTCTTTCCAATAACAGAGAGCCGTCCAAATAAAAAAAAAAGGGGGGAAGGACTGTTTGATCCATCTGTTTTCAATGCGGCGTAGAAGAGGCTTTCAGAGCATGTTGGGACCTTTTACTCAATTTACACATCAGGTTCATTGTATGTGTGAGGAGCCTTTTTCTCCAGAGCAGTGCTGCAAAATACTAATATATTTAATTCACATCAAAAGTTGTATTTTATGCTACTTTAAACTTCTTCTCAACTATATTTGAGCTGCAAATATTGGATGTTTTACTCCTCTACATTCATTAAAACACCTACATTTGGGAGTTACTTTAATATTAAAACATATGAGCTTCTTCCTCCTCATCTCTTTGCTGTTAATTTATTTTTTTCTTGTTTCTTGCTTAACACGAAAAAGTGAAGAGAAGCTAAATATTGTGTTTCAGGCTGATTTGTGGTCTGTGAACTTGTAAAATATGATGCATTGCTTTCAATTAAACGACCCAGCAGGATATAAAGTAGTAAAACAAGCCTCTTCATGACCAGCTGCAACATTAAAACACTGCTTAAATGTTCATCTGTAAAAGGTCTGTGATACACTGTCCAACAGCTTATTCTACAAACACAAATACTCAATAATTCAAGTCCATTTTGCTGATTATATGTCCGTACTTCTGCTTTAGTAATATACTGAATGTACACTGTACACTTATTCGTGTTTTCACTGTAATTGAGGATAACCTGTATAATGTCTTTTCTTCTCTCACAGATGTGGTTTTAGGTTTTATAATCTGAGGAATCTAAGGATGAATTTTGTGAGAATCATAAACCTTCATAAGATTTAATATATATTGATCTTATCTGAGTGTATATTTAGAGAGTCTGGCCTGAACTATGTGAGGTTATTTGTCTTCTCTTTCAGACATTCTGCTTGTTTTGTTGTATTTTACAAGCTGGCAAAGGACTTAATTAATAAAGCAGAACTCTCTAATTTGTGAGAATTAGTAGATGATTGAGAAATAATTAGTAGTGACTGGCATTCAGATTCATTTTCCAGAGCAGTAGTGCCTAACCTTTTTTTTGTGATGTAAACCCTTTTAAATGGAAACTGTCTATTTTTATCCAGTAATTTACAAGAGAAAGAAAGTTTGTGTGGTAGAAATATGTTTTGCAACCCTTCAAATTCATCTTGTGACCTCTCATGGGGTTCTCGATCCACAGGTTGGGAACCAGTGTCCTCAACTGACAATACACACCTTTTAACACAAGTGTGTCGGGACCACAGTTTAGCTACTTAGTGCCCTGTAGTGCAAACGTGTCTGTCAGTGAAAGAGTTAAATGTTAATTTAATCTAGTGGGACCTCGCTATTATTAGAGATCACCTTGCAAGAAAATTTAGTTTTCTTTTGATGTCAGGGAAGGATGTAAAAGGCTGCGAACTGGCAGCTCTGAATATCTAATAAGATAACCCTGCGTCTCTCTCTCTCCCTCATTAGGCTGAATACTGAGCTAAAACACCTTTTTCATGTCACCTCAGTAAACAGCTTAATATGTACCGCTTTCATCTGCTATTCCCCCATGTCTCCCCACAGCTTTGATCCACTCCTGAGTGTTTGGGTACGATTGCACCTCTGCGATGTGGATTTGCTTCTATGTTAATTAAGATTTTCTGATAAGCTAAAAAAAACAAAAAAACCCCTCCTTCACAGAATAAATGCAGGGCAGAGGTCTCGTTTAACATTTGACACCTCTCTTGAGGGATGAGACCCCTTCCCAGAATTTGGCTTTTTACCATTGAAATATAATGTATTATTGTATGTGTATTATTGGTTTTACAGTTTAGAGGCATTTCATTTGATGACCCTAATATAAATAATTAAATAACCTAAAAACCTATTATAATAAATAATTAGAGCACATAGTTAAAAACCAAGCAGTATAAAGTCTCTGCACACTGTTAAAACTGTTTATTTATATGTTTTTAGGATGTGGTGTATCGGTCGGTGGTGGAGCAGAGGGCTGAGAGTTGGAGGAGAAATCAGATCTGCAGGTATTGTAAGGAGGGGGAATTTTGTCTTTTGATGAATCACCTATGTTTTTCTCCAAATATGAATCTCTCTTAGTTTTCACCAGTATTTCTTACATAATTTTGTTCTGTTTTTCCACTTTTGTAAAATTGTCTTCTCAGTTATGGTTAGTGAGATTAATAGGAAAGGTTTGAGGAGGAACTTGTCTAATCAGGAGATTATGCAAGCAGAGATTCTCATAACCTTTGACCAGAAGGTTTGGACTGTAAATCTGTGGACTTTTCATCACTGTGACGTAAAATGATGTGTAATAACTGGCCTTTGTGTGTTGTTACACTCCCCTCAGAGTGTAGCTTGTTCTTCTACATTTTATTAACAGTTTATTTTAACAGAAAAAGAAAAAAATGTAATTATAAAATAACTGTTTCCACAGTCTAAATCATGATGCACTCTTTTCACGTTTTCACCTGCAGAGGGCAGACTTAGCTGAGAAATAAGCAGTCAAGCTGAGAGCAGACAGCAGGAGAAGCTTCATTCAGTGGCCAGTTTATTGGGCACCCCTGGCAAAAAAAAAAGACCCATTCAGTCTAATCTCTGCCATGAATCCCTAACCCTTCATGAATGTTAATGTTGTAGACTAAATATTCAAAACGCAGACTCAAATAACCTTCAAAATGAGCCGAAAGGTAAAAATGCACTTCTAGAAAACACAGGGTTCACAGGGAGGATTAATTTCAGGGCTTTTTTTTACTAATAATAAATGATATACTAACAACTGAGTGCCTATGTTCTCAGACATTCCTGATTTCAGGCATTGAGCAGTTTTAAACTCATAATTCTTAATTCAATTCTTTTTACACGTTTCTTAATGGACAACTTTTCAGGCTCACAAAGCTTTTTCTTGCTTTAATCCTTGTGTATGTTGTCAACCAGGTAACAAAATCCTGTTTAATGTTACACTGTGCATTTCAACTTAACATCTGAATTTAAAGCCATTAAATAGCATTAAATAAATGTGAAGAAATTGAGACATGTCATTTTCTAGAAGCAGGCAGTTTCAGCCGGCAGCCACACACTTCAGATTTGTAGGATTTTTCTAATGGTGATATCTCGTTAGGAGGCCCGGACCGTGACAGTTACATCTTCTCCGACTGTGCTGTTGGTCAAGTTCTGGGTTGAGTGATTCCTCCTGACCTCGGCGCGCCTCAGCACAGCCCTCAGTGTTCAAACTATCGCTGCTGCTTGTTGACAGCAGCTCCCCGATGGGGCTGCCGGGCATTGGCCTGTTGCTGACCTCCTGCCAGTCTGCCGGAGGAGAGGAAAGGAAAAGGAGTTTCGGACTTGGGGAGGAGAAGAGGGGTGAAGACGAGAGGAGTAATGAGATGGGGGGAGGAGAGTTCCTTGACAGCTTTTTGCCTCGCCTGATACTCGCACGCATACACATTTTGGCAGAGTTAATCAGAGGTTTTTTTCCACCCACACATTTCTGAGTGTGTCAAAGGGCAAAGTGTTCATTTATTAAATTACTACTTTCTTTTTTACTTCCAGGTACTTTTTTTTTTTCTTACACATTATAATTAGTTTTCAGGTGTATAATGACACAAATATTTTGACGGTTGTTATTTAATTTGCAAGCCGATATAATGGAACATGAGCTGGTTTCATGTCCAACGGGGGTTTGTTGACTACAGGAACAGAGAGACGTGTATTATTATGAATTTAGAGGAAAATGATAGGTTCCCTCCGTGCTCATAAATAGTCTAGCTATCATATCGTAGCAGCTCAGAGTGGAGCTAAATTAGCCCAGAATTTTGTGCTGTAGATCAAACAGAAATGGCAGAGAATCAATTAATGATTAATATGCCATCTGTTGGTGGTGGCGTTTTGAATATCAATACGACTCCCCTCAGATGTTTAATCACCTGATACTATTGTGTTGGAGCAGAAGTACAGAGCTGTTGGAAGCGCTGTAGTGTCAGTGAGCTCAAATGTTTTGATCCACCTCCACGATGCTCATAAGATATTCACCGCTCCAGTGGAGGAACATGTCCACAGGGCCCCAACTGTGAGGCGTGCATGCAGATATCTGCTCTGTGTCTGGGGCTGCTGCTGCTGCTGCTACTTCTACTGCGGAGATCCCACCCAAGGCAAGGCTCCATTCATGCTGCAGCACGGAGGATGTTATGGATATGGCCTTGACAGCGCACTCTAACCCCGAGGCCTGGAGAGGGACAGGAAACAGTTGGCTCTTGGTCGACTGAAGTGGTGCCTGGGACTTTCCCACACGCTCCAGGATCCTCCTCGTTCAGCCCGGTCTGTGGTTGGAGCGTGTGTCTGCACCACTTCACACCAGCAAGCGAGGGATGAAGGGAGGAGGGGGGGGGGGTTTGCTCAGGCTTACCGTAGAAGTTGGAGAAAACTTTTCAGAGGGGATTCATTGCCCCTTAGCTGAGAGAACAGCATAAATTATTTGTGCTGGCAGATGTTCACAGACCCAAATATGCATGAATTTGTAGAGCTGGCAGGCTTCCCTCAGCCAAACGTACTGGTTTTCACGATGCGTGCAGGAGCAGTTGTTATTCTGGCTGTTTTACAAAGACCATTAATCTGAGCTGTCAGCACCACCAACCACTTTGGTGGAAATTATTTCACTCCTTAATAAGGGAACTCTGGTGCTGTATTACATATGGCGGTCAGGGCAGCATTCTTGGTGGGTCTGTCATCATGTAGCTGTTCTCCAACAGTGGGCCTTCTGTGTTTGGCCTGTAGCACACTCTGTAACCCAGAGATGAAAAGAATACACTAACTAGACGTTAAATGAAACCACTACCTCTCACATCCTTGCTGCTGGGGAAGATGAAGACTACCTCCTGCCAGGAAGAGGGGGTAATCCAATATTGTATTGACTTGTCTTTGAGTTTCTGTTAGTTGTGTAACTGAGGCTGCAAATATTTGACATAAGGCGTGTACAGTATGTAAGATATTTCAGAGGGAAACATTATACTTTTCATTCCACTATATTTATTTCACAGTTTAGAGCTACTACTTACTTTTCTGACCAATATTCTATACATAAAACATGATCAATCGATAAAATGTGCATTCTTATAAATTAGACTAGTATAGACTAGTATAATATAAGGCGTTCAAATGAGCTCTACCTTGGCATCATTAAAATGCTGCTTGTATGCACATACCAGTTTATACTTAATGTACATTTTGCTGACATTACTTGTATATTTAAGTAAGATTTAGGACTCTTAGTTGTAGCTGAGTATCTTTAGCACTTCTTCCACCACTGCCATTAACAATTTAGTCAAAAAAAGATAGGTAAAATAATATATACCTTACATTATAAAATATTTAATATTACAATACAAAACAAACCCAGCAGCCTCAGAAATGACCAGAGTCGACTCCTTGGTAGTTCAGCCCACACAGAAAATGGAGTGCATGTTTTTTTTTTTCCTTTTTCTATTTTAAAATTTTAGTTTATTTTAGCTCAAGGGAAAAAATGTTTTGCTCAGTTGAAACACATCTCTGACAAAAAAAATCAACATTACAAGCCTCACATATACATTATTTGTGCAGGGATGTTGGATTGGTGTGCAGGTGTTTATGACACTGAGTCTACATGCCACTGTATTGGAAAAAGGATTAGAAAAGTACCCGTCTCAGTGCCCTCTGCGGTCAGTTTGGCCGGCTTTACTGAGCACTGCTCATTATACGGACTCTGACTTGCAATTAGTAGCAGTTTGTGATACATTATCCAATGTTTGTGATATATCAGGTTACTATTTTTCAGTGCTTTTTATAGGTGTGTCCAGTCATGAACTAAAACTGTTGCACCTGCATGCAGAGCACATAACATTACACATTGTATAATCAAGCTATCATCATTGCTCTGAGATGGAAATAACAATAATAAAGGTGGAGTGAGACAACCTGTGAGCGTCACACTGTAATGTAACTGCTGGGAAAAGTGACTTAGAGTCTCTCCTGTAGGAGGGCTTTGGCAGACTGCCACTTAGTGTGGTCCCCCTGAGGGCTCTTACTCATGAATCAGAGAAAATGGGAATTACACATATTAAAGAGGGTAAACGTCAGTAATCACAGCACTGGGAGGATGCTTGAGGACTCATCAGGCCCACTGCTGCTTTTTAGAGACACTTGTTTCAAGGAGCCTCCGTGTTTAGCAGCTGACAGCGCCACTGCAATGTGCAAAATAACATGTTTCAGGAAGGCATGCACCTATGAAGCTCACCTGCAGCACACCTGTATTTACCCAGCGTCTCTGCTACTGTCTCATATCTACACAGTGATTGTATGTGCTGCCGTGATAACACCGTTTGACCCCTCCGATCTATGAGTCACACAGCAGCCAGGTCGAGTTACAGCCCGTCGTGTCTGTTATTGTCTGGTCTCCATTGATATTTCCAGCGTGTTTGTCCTACATCGACTGCTTTGTGTTCCCTGACGGAGACGGGCTTTGGTAGTTTTGACACGGAAAAGTTTGTTTGTTTGTCTGTCTGGTCAGCAGAGGTCATGCACCGGTATGTTTGTTTGCTGGGTCAATTGAGTCCGCTAACAGAGCAAGACGGTGAGGAGAAGTGATGGAGGGAAAAGTACTCATTAATGGCCCCTTCCTCCCTGTGTGTTCCTCTTCTGGTGGAGATGTCCAGACCACCAGGCCCTTTACCCTGACTCCCAGATAAGATGTCTGGAGTCGCTCCACATGACTTAGTGCTGTTGGTACTTTGACAGAAAACAACCCTCAAGGGAAACTCAGGCAACCATAAATATTTAGGCACCAAAGAGCTTTATGGAGTTTGTTGTAAAAGGATTTATAGCAGCCTGGGAGGCGATGCATCAGTGTCTGAGGGCTCGAAGCAGCCAGTGTTTACAGCATCGCATGTGAATCCTCCCACAACTCTCGGCCAAGCCTGAAGAACTGAACCAAATAAGCACTTCGGCGCTAGGAATGCAAACACCACAACTTTTTCCCCAAACAGGTTTCAGAAAACAGGTGTTAACTTGGCATCCTCCGGCCCTTGTGGTTCACAAAAATTGTAATTGCCTACAGAGATGATTCACAAACAAGACAAGGCAGTGGCCTTATATGGGCAGATTTGGATTTTGTACCTCATGAGGATTTAATACAATTATTCGCTCTATAAAACAGGATCTAACCTCTAGAAAGACAGTAAACAAACTTATAATAGATATGTTTTGGGGGTTAAAAATAGATCTGACTTGAGCTGAATTACCATTAAAAAAATAGTTCAGCAGTAATACTTAAAAGTTTTGGCATTTTTGGGGAAAAAGAATTAGGCTAAAGCTCGCAGGAGGCTAGCTTAGTTTAGCATAAAGACTAGAAACAAGGGGAAACAGCTAGCCAGGCTCTTTATAAAGGCACTTATGCTGCTATAAGGTGAATTTTATTACTTTTAAACAGAGCCAGGCTAGCTATTCTCCTGTTTCCTGTTTTTAAGCTAAGCTATAACTGCTAGCTTTAGCTTTATCTGACTGACAGATATTAGAGGCATCAATTTTATCTTATCTAATATTCTTCAAAACAGCCAAATAAGTGTATTTCCTGAAATGCTGAATGTTGTTTTAATCCTTGGAGAGTTGTTTGGTATTTAAATGTAGCCTCAGTGTGCGACATGTTCATCTGCTATGCAAAATTAATACGTTTTTGAACATGTGCTTCGTCTTCTAGAAAACCCCCATGTTTCACCAGGCTGTTTAAGCAGCTTCCACCACTCTCTCTCTCTCTCTCTGCTATACCTTCAGCCTCCCTCATCTATGTTGCATGAGGTGTTATCTGCATCCCTCTCATCTCTGCCTTGCACCCCGGGTTTTATCGGCCCCATCTCTTTCATCTCTGTCCTCCGGGGCCAGTCGGACATCTCGGTCCACCATCCACGCCACCACATAACTTCTGCTGTCCATCCTCCACCGCAGCTGCCCTACTTTTTCGCCCGGCGGGGTCACAGGGCTGCTTTGTCCCATATTGCTGGAGGATCAGGATTCCTCATTATCCTGTTAACTGTACATTTATCTGACAAGATAGAGGAGAGAGAGCGACCCCCGGCATCATTAAGCTTTAATGGACAGCCTAGAAATGAGGGAGAAGCCATAAAAGCAGGAGCCGAACCAGAGTCTCTCTTTAATGTCTCTGATCGCCCTGACAGGATTATTAATCAGGAACTAAAGGAATTTAAAACCTTTGCTCTTGGCTTCCTCACTTAGAGTCTTTAGCTTGCACCATTACATAGCAACCCAGGGTCAGGAGGTCTACAGCTAATTGGTTCTACAGGGTTTTGAATAACAATGAGCCGAGCCCAATTACTGAACTACAGAGAGGCGGAGATGAGAGGAGAGGGAGGAGGGAGGAAGAGGGGGGACCCAGTGGAACGGGCACAGGGAGGATGGAGGGAGGAGGAGAGATGGGGGGAGGCTGTTTCACGGCTGCTGTCTCTCCTCCTCAGAGTAAGGATATTAATGAGATCAGTAAATGAGTGAGTGCTGGCAGAAATGAGGATGTGCTGTAGAAAAACAGCCGCCCTGCCCCTGCAGGACAGCGGCAGCGGCAGTTCCTCATTCGCTATTCCATTTGACTCCAGGATTTTCACACAAAATGTGCGCGCCTCGTTCTTTTTGTCCCCGATTTTTTTTTTTTCCTTTTCTTTGTATCTCATGTTCATTTATTAGTGATGTATTTTCTTTTCCTCCGACACAGGGGATCTGTTTCTGTGGTCCTTTGATAGCAATGCTGTATGCCAGTCTGTCTTGTAGAGCCTTTAATGCTATCTTCAGGGGTTTGCATTCAGTGACGGCTAATAGTCCCTGCAGTTTAGACGCAGTTTGGCTGTAAATTTGTACTCAATGTGAGGCATAACGGCTTTCCTGATTGTTCCTCATTTTTCTGACCCCTGCTGCTTTGGTGGACATCAAGGCGTGTTTTTTTATCCTCTTACATGCAGCAGCAGCATATACAGCGGGTAGATTAGGCACAGCACAATATCTGCACAGTGTCTCTCCATTCTAGTGTGCCATGTAGTGTCCCCTTGCCCTGATATTGCTGATGAAACTGGTTTGGATGGAAGTATTATCAGATTTGGAGAGCTAATTTGTTCCAGCGGCAAAAAGAGCTTTTCAGGCTGTTGAAGGGACGTCTTTTTTTTTTTTTTTTTCTTCATTCGGTCGTACTCAGTATTTTTTTTTTGTGCCCTTGAAACATCACATCAGCGTTGAGCTGTAGGACTTTTAAATTGATCTCTGCTTAAATAATCTCTTTCAGATTCATGAATTCACATTGAGCAATCCCCCTCTTCTGAGCATTCATCACTTTCAATAAACCCTGCAGAAGCTGTCATTAAGCCTCAACCTCCTCATCCCGTTCTAAACTGCTGTTCAAGGGCTGCAAATTGGAAATGTGATTTAAATATTGCTTGAAATGGATAGCTCATATTCACCTAAGCCCCCACCACCACCCCTACCCCCCTACCCCCCCTTAACCGTGCCAGGCTCTGTCATGCGATGAAAGCCGAGGATGTCGGCTGATGATCACTCCGCTTCCTGCGCCGTGAGTGGGAGACATTAATTGCTGCTAGCAGAAGGTTTAGCCCTGACCTTTCCAGATCACAAGGCAAACAAAAATTCTCCGTAGGCCTACCACTCCACACGCTTTTGTCACTTGTTCTTCATGGTTGGATTTCTCAGAGATGAGAAGGATTCTCTTTGCTTACACTTTTAATCGGCTATAGAGCGGTGAAATACTCCAGCTGGAATGAGAGGGAGATAAATGCCTTCTTAACTCTAGACTGCAAATGAACTACAAATCCTTGAGCTGGATTGCTGTTCATTCTTCAATTATGTAAGCCCCCCCCCCCCCCCCCCGCCCTCCTCCTGTCTGGTTTTTCTCCTACTCAACATTGTCAGTGTGTATATACAAATATATTCTTGACAAGACAAGATTTATAATCTCTTTCAACTTTCAAACACAAGCATTAATAAGGCTGTGAGTCCATTTTGCCCGGTGGTTTTAGCTAATATAAACATTTAGTAGGCTAAGCAGCACATTCTCTGCTGATGTTGAGAGAAAAAAAGTCTTTGAATATTCATCATCATTGATTGATTGGCTTCATATAGATTTGTGCAAAGCCGTCTCGCAAATACACTTTTGAAATTCCTCCTCAGCTGCATGCTTGGATGTGGATTATGTGTTGAATCTCGTGGTTAAAAAAAAAAAAAAAAAAAAAAAAAAGGTTGCCAACGCCATTCACTCCAAACAATCTTCGGAGCCAGTAAATGTATTCTGAACTCTTGAATCTGCATATTTGCATACTGTAACAGAGTTGCAGCTGTGGTCTCAGAAGAGTTTATCATTATTTCACATTTATTTTGTCTCCCTAATTACCTAATTAATTCTGTTGTTTTGATTGTGGTGTTTACCGTTTGCTTTGTGGAGGCGTAATCCTGTTCTATTTGTCTGTTTGAAGAAGGAGCAGTCTCACTGAATTATTCATGCTGCGCTCCAGCGACAGCACAGCCGTTTAAATGATGAAGGCATTCGTGAAATCCTCTCTCTCTCTCTTTCTCTTTCTCTCTCTCTCTCACACACACACACACGCACACACGCACACACACACACACACACACACACACACACACGCACACACTCTCTCTATCTTTCTCTTTCTCTTTCTCACTCTGGCTTCTCTTTCTCTGTAAGTGCCTGAGGCGGTGGAAGTGGGATGTAAGGAGAGGGAGGAGAGAGGGTTTCATGAGGCTCACAAGCGCACCTCAAATGAGGCGATGTGAAAACATGTCCCTCTAATGTGTCTGACAGAGCTACGAAAGGGGCCGGACTCAAAGCCATGTCTAATCTGACACCATAATGTGACCTTTCATCTCCACTTCTCACAGGAAATAGTGCTCCAGTCCCTGTATTGTACATGCATGTGTCAGTTTCTATGTGTGTGGGTGGGTGCGTGGGTGTGTGGGTCTGTCATATGCTGCTATCGGGGACATATTTTAGACTAAACACCAGTTAATTGAGGCGACTTGTCCAATTCAGGGTAAAAGCTGTGTCCCCAATTGGAAAAAGGATGATTTTTGGGTCAGTGGTTAAGGTTAGGGTTAGGCAAGTAGTGAAAGTAGTGATTATGGTTAGAGTAAGTCTCCAGGAAATGAATGTAAATCTATGTAATGTCCCCAAAAGTGACCTAGGACAACTTGTGTGTTTGTACATTCCTTGTGTTGTGGGGACTCGCCTCCCTTATGGGGACAAAAAGCAAGTCCTCTAAACATAAATCATTAATTTTAGGGTGAAGACTTGGTTTAAAGTTACAGTACGTTTAGGGTTATGGTTACTGTTAGGGTTAGGTAAGTAGTGGTTACGGTTACGGTTAGGATACGTCTCCAGGAAATGTAACATAATGTCCTCTGAAGTGATGGAAACACGACTGTGTGTGTGTGTGTGTGTGTGTGTGTGTGTGTTCCTTTGCCGGGCCGAGCGCCCACTGAGCAGGAATGTGGACACTTGAGTCGGCACAGGCCCTCTGGAGTGCTGCTGATGTGTCAAAACGTTGTTCGCTGATTGGATATCGCATCGTCATGTGGTGGCTGGGTGTCCACTTCACACCTTCAGCTGTGACTTTTTCTAGTGTTGAGGATACTTGATAGAGCGCAAGTCAGCAGAACCGGTGGATCTATTAGAGGGTTGCTGGCATCTGGTTTGATTCTGCTTCTTTTTTTTTTTGAAGAAATGCTGTGTCTCCACCCTCGGTGTGGTCTTAATGGCGTTCCCACTCAAAGAGCACTTCCTCAGAGACAGGGAGGAGGAAGAAGAGAAGGGGGGGTGGTGGTGATGGGGCTCTCTGGGGATTGTCTGTTTGTAGTGTTTACTGCAAAACCCTTAAGGACTTACAGGCACTTTCATCAGCACTCAGCAGTACATAGTATGCACTTCCCCGCCTGTGTTCCTCAGTTTTTAATGTCTTATTTTCTCCTCACACTTTTTGTGCATTTAAAAAAAAAACTCTATATGACACCTTTGGGTCCCAGGCGACACTTATCTGTGTCTGTGAGGAGTTGTAACGCACTCCTATTATACACTCATTTACATGAAGAGAATCCTGTGCCAGCCGTCATTTGTTCACAGTTTCTTTCATCGTTCTCCCTTGGGATGGCATTGTCCTTGTACCACACAAATCACAAGCTCTGGTTTTTGGTTTTCAGGACACCCTCTTTAGATGATGGCTGGCTTGATGGACGTTATCAGCACGCCTGACTCCAGGCTCAGACAAAGCCCGGAGCGTACAGTATGTATGGTTTTATTTAAAACCGTTTTTAATGTGTTGTTTTCTCTCTGTAGGCCTGTAGATTCTGCTTTCTATTTGATCTGCCCTAAACATACATCTTTAATCTTTGCTGCAGGCAGTGTGAGAGAAGAGGAGAGAGTGTCACTGCATGCCTGGGCTTTCACTGCGCTGCAGCCCCTCTGGGGGTCCTGCAGAGGGCAGCATACTAAACACAGCACATCACCTCCCACATCCTTTTTTTTTTTTTTTTTAACACCTGCACCCAACAACTACCAACAACCATCACAGCTATCTTTATTAACATACATCTTCATTAACTCACCCGAGGAAGTAAAAAAAAAAAGAAATAACAGGCAGAGAAAAAGAAAAACAGGCAGAGAATGAAACCATCATGGGCCCGCAGGGTGTTCTACTGTTTGTACTGACACAGAGGACGAGTTATGCTAATTGAGAGTTCTTTGCATAATTAGAAAGAAAAAACTTTATCATTATTATTAGTGGAGAATAGCCAGACAGAGGGTAATTTCAAGTTTCCCAGCAGGGTGCTGCCAGAGAATAGAAAAGGAAGAGGACACACTCTCAATGTTATTCCTGCTGTCTTTTGATGCAGGGAGCATAATTCATCTAAGATACTTAGCCTGAGTGCGCTTTAATGATGATGACTTTTCCCAATGTGATTTTTCAAAGTGTTTTAATGTAGGCCTATTGTCTTCATAGCGGATGTGTTTGCCGTGGTAAAATCGAGGACTGCATATTAAGTTATCCACCTAAATGACTTTTTTCTCCCGTGTTTAATGAGCCTTCACCTTTTTTTTGTCACTGCAGACGACTTCACGCTGTTGCATGTGCGCTGTGGTTGCGGCTGCTGGAGACCAGGGGAGTGAGATCATGTGTGATGCCACCGAGAGATGGCGGAGAGGTGATGCGGCTGGCTGGCCGCTCAGCCACACAGAGCTGTGAGTAAGTGGGCCGTGGTTATAACGGGGCACACGGGGCAGTCACAACAGAGTGCTGAATCCATTAGTCCCTCAGCAGAGCTTCAGCAGGTCATTAAGGTTCAATAAGATCCTGTTATATCCTGTTACACACTTTCCCTCCTCAACTAAATCTGATGATGCTACAACCACTGGATGCTGCACACAGGAAGTAGTCTTCCCCTCAGAGCTCAGAGACTGTGCTTGCTTTAAAACTGTGAACGATAGTTTATGCCGCAGTAAGTATTCCTTTCAAAGGCTTTACAAGGCACTGGGGATTAAGAGACTGTACCACACTCATCTCATTTGTGTCAGGACTGGGAGAAGGGAGCACTCTAAATACGCTCTGCACCAGTAAGCTGTATGGGGTACAGTGGAGACAAGGGCTCTCAGATGTGAGGGGAACACATTGCACCTGCCCCAGTTGTTCTCCACTAACATGGCCGCCTGCTTCACAAGTGCAAGGAACATTCCCTCGCTTCAAAGGTTCCCCTGCCTTTTTTTTTTCTTTTTTTTTTTTCATCTCTGTGCACCAGCCCACAGCCAGAACCACGGATTAATATTTCAAAACATGTTTCTTGCTTGCACCCCCCTTCCCCCTCCCCCCTCCTCCTCTCTCTATACCTCCTCTCCCTCCTTTGGTTCCACTCTTCCACCCCCCACCTCAACATCATCCTTCTCACACCATTCCCTGTTCACCACTTATTCTCCTCTCTGCTCTCCCCCCCTCTACCCCTCTACCACCCCACCTGCCTGCTTGCTCGCCGAAATGTGTGATATTTTTTTCCATATCTCCTGTTTTGCTGCTCCAGTGCTCCTTTCAATCCAATCGCCAGCGCGGTATGTTTTATGGATTAATAAGAAATGATCCTGGAAGGTCCAGTCAGGCAGTTGAGGAGCCAAAAGCAGAAGGATGAAGCGATGAAACGGAGGGGGGAGAGAGGGGGCAGGGTGCCGTCTGCAGTCGAATTTTAATGAGTACCAAGGGGAATATCCTTTTTTTTTTTTTTTTTTTTTTCTTGGGGTATCCTTCTGGTACATCGCTCTAAATCACTGTCACACAAACAAGGTATTTCCCATCATGCCTCTGGTTTGGCTTGGTAACTGTGTCATCTTGTGGCACAGGCGCCTCACCGGCACACCTGCTCAGCTATCCTAATTGAACAGATGATCTGCCAATTTGTCATGTTTATCTTCAGAGGCGTTCTGGCGTCAATGCCCTGCTCTGCTCAGCCCCCTCAGAACACAGTGCAGATGTTAGCAGAGCTTTTTTTTTTTTTTATATGACAGATCTTGTAGTCATTACTGAATAATTCATTGCTGCATTAATGTCTTTAGATAGCATCTCCAGCATCTTGCTCCCCTTTTTCTTTTTTTTTTGGCTCCTTCTCTTCTCTTCCTTTCTCCGGCTCCTCACAAGGGAAAACTTTATTATTCTCTCCACTGACAGCAAAGTAGCTATACGGATAAAAGATAATTGCCTGGCTTGACTCAGCCATTGATATGAAAATAGGATTGAAATTATTCACTGTGGTTTAAAGGTTAGTTGAAGGTTATTATTCGGGGGAAATGCGTGAAGGAGAAGAGCCTCTGCGTACAGCCTGATGTCAGGCCTGACAAGACATTTCTGAAAGGCTAATATGCTGTGCATGCTGCAAAGGCCATTCAGTGTTAACACCCAAAGGGTCTCCTGAGATCTTAACATTGGAGTCAATTATTTAGAAGCAAATTATGGCTCACTCTGTGCATAAACATGATATGCTCCAAATAAGATTGTGAGCCTGATTTTTAGCACACTCTAGTATCTTTTATTCAGATGATTGTTTGTTCTTTCATTCAGGCTTTCTTGCATGGCGGAATGTAATATGAACGCCATAATGAAGAGGGAAAGGGCTTTCTCAACCAGTGTAATGTATTCGATCCGTTGCATGCTTATAGGCTTGTTATGGTTCAGATGGGCTTTGAACACGGGCTTAATAAATCACCTCCGCCAGCAGCCGTCTGATGTTTCTGCTTAAGAGTCGCTCTGATGTCTGTGGTTGGCCCGTCACTACTTACGCCAATCTCTATTACCATGGCAACTGAGAGGGACGTATGCAGGTAGCGTGCTGGAAGCTGGAAGAAGTCATGGTGTGCTGTTTGATAGCAGGCCGTGAAGCAGCAGACAGCGCTCTCTCTCTCTCTCTCTCTCTCTCTCTCTCTCTCTCTCTCTCTCTCTCTCTCTCTCTCTCTCTCTCTCTCTCTCTCTCTCTCTGTCTGTCCTCTGCACATCTGCTTCTGCACCAATATGTTGAAGCGGCAGAGTAAATATTCTCTCAAATTCATCATTTGGAGGTTTCTCCACAAACATTTACAGACTTCCTTTGTTTTCCTAGGTTGCTATAAATACACAGATGAGTAAAAACACATTGTTGGAGTTTATGCAAAGGGAAAACTCGATCTGATGGGAATCATGTTTCTTCTTTTTTTATTTGCTCTCCAAAATATTCATATTGTTCAAATTTGAAGAGCTTTATTGGCACGACCACAATCAGATCCGTAATCAAGTTCTTTTCATGGAGATTTTCCGCAATTTGTATGATATATATTCTTCATTACTTCATGATATATTGTGTGTATCACTTTTGGTTACACACACGCACACACATTTATACTATTCATATTATTCATACCTATACCTATATAGTAACTACATACTATAGTATATACTACTACTACTACTACTATATCAGATATTACACACATCAGGGACTTATTTTGCACATGTATTAGCATAGTTCATTTATATAGTCTATATAGTCTATATATATATAGCCTTGTAATATTAATGTTGTACATAGCTTTTTTTTAATGTGGCCTCTGTAATTTGTTTAATCTCATTTCCATTTTCTATATATTTCATTCAACGTGATCTGTATATCATCTGAGCTTATATTTACTTTGTTATTGACAGCGTATGACTAATATAGTGATGACAAGCTGTTCCCCGAAATCTCCCGCATCACTTTGCAGACATTGAAACCTTCATCTGGAGATTCTGAGTCTGAGTTGGTGATACTTTCATTGCAAATACATCAAAGAGAAGTGAGATGAGAGGCTGAAATGATAACACCCCTCCTGGGAGGACGCTATGGTTCACACCTCCTCTTCACCTGCTTCCTCACTCTCACACTCCTGTTTTTTTCTGTCCGTTGAGGTTCGGTGTCTTCATCCAAAGACGCAGGTGTGATCATTCACGCGTTCACTGTTAGTCAAAACCGCCTCCTCTGCTCCCAAAATAGACAATTATTCAAATTCCCGCCCTCATCAAAAACTGTAATCAGTTATTTCCATTCCACGTCTTATTCAGTTTTGTTCATTCCACTCAGCTATTCTGATTATTTTTTAATAGAAATGCACAAGCAGACTTTCAGAAAGATACCTCCTTCTTTCTTTAAAAACAGGAAACTCAGACTCTCACTCCTCAGTTGGTTTTTATTTACTGCCCCTCTCTTATGTTCTCTAGATGACTAACATATTTTGGCATCAGGTACTATTCCTGCACTTATCTGACTGATCTTGCAGCAGAAAACTGTGACTGTTTATTATTGGACTGTGCGCTAAAGGATTCAGTGGTGATGAGGTCTCACACAAGTGTTTCCACTGGGTCATACAGGGGCAGAGTCAGGCTCCCGGTGCTGATGATAGGCAGCATGCTGTCGATATCTGTCTGTTCTTCAGTTTCAGGGCTGTGGTAAAGATCACTGACACCGTATCTCTGTCCCTCCTTCCTTCACTCTTCTCCTGCACTGTGCGAAGAAATTGGATAAGCACTAAGCACTTCAGGATGAAGTTTTTCTGAAGCCCAAACTGCTTGTGTGATTACAGACAGATCGATACCTTGTGGTGTCCCCAGCCGGCTCACCCTGCTGGCACAGGAAATGATGCGATCCATGCAGCTCTGACATTGACAGGCCCCAGAGAGGCGACAGCTTCACTTACTAGAAAAATGCTCTCCATTAGCTCGGCTGGGTGGCTCTGCCCTGTCATTGTTATGCTAGCGAGGCTGTGACATTTGTGTTATATGGATGGCAAATGCCTTTCTAATCATCTGCTCGCAGCACAATTTGAATTTTCATCAACTTTGATAGACAGCTCCTGAAGAATTATCATCAAGAAAATGAAATCTTCCCTGACCCTGAATGCCACGGCTGCTGCCACTCCCCTCCGGTGTCCCACTATGCTGGTGACAAAAGCTGTAGACGGTCACACAGCATCTCCCTGCGGGCCGCTGCCCTTTAGCTGTTGTGTTTCTCCTTAGAGGTTAAACCTTGTGGCTTTTCTCATAGTCATGGAGAGGCCTGGTGATAGGCCTCATCCTTTCTCAGACCTCAACAACACACAGACCCTCTGCCCTCCCCTCTGCCCAGGAAGCGGTGCTTATATCCATGTCAGGGAACAGCAGCACTTTAGGGCACAATGTGTTTTTTTTTATGGCTGAGCCAGCGTCTCTTAAACCCGAGCACTCGTATTGACCCACCTCCCATCTCTCTCTGCCTCTCTCTCTCATCCCCCCACTGTTTCCTTGTTTGAAACAATATAGCCTGCCTGTTGATATTGATTCCAGAAGATTGGGTCCCGGTAAGTGCTCCTTTGAGCCTGGTGTTATATTAAGCAATTGTTCCAACAGCAGATGACAGGGCTGGGAAGGTTTTGGCTGGCTCTAATAGGCCTGGTATTACCCGTGTGTTAATTGATTGGGCTATAAAAGGAGGGAGGAATTGGCTGCACCTAGAATTTAAGGCTTAGCAGCTGATGACATTTAACTGAAATTAACACTGACTCTTAATTGTCACTTACATAGTATGACAAGAAAGCTGTTGTCAAAATCAGCTAAATGTCGTCCTTTAATAATGTCAATAAGCCTCTTTTTTTTAAACAACAAAATCACCACATAACAACAAGCATGACTATGAATACTTATACCCAACAAGTTTTTGAAAAACAAAGTTTACTAGTTATGTACTCCAGGTTTTAGGGTGGATCCATACTCAGATTTATATTGGCACTGGCCTAACTTTATTCGGCTGGCAGTGCTGAGTGTATTTGCTAAAGTGTCTGAGCTGCACAGTCAGTAGCCAGACATTGTCAGCAGTACAGGGGCAGTATTGCACGGAAAGCTGTTTTATGGAAGCCACCCGAAAGCAAATGCTCTATTCATCCGTCTGTCTGCACTGGCCTCCATTTCCTCCTTTGTCACATGCATGATTAAGACCAGCTTGAGGCATTTTTCAAAAGGCCAGAGCAGTGGGTGGTGGGGTGGTGTGGTTCAAGCCAAAGGGGGTTCAAGCAAAAGGAAGCAGAGCCCACCTTTGCTTTTGTGTTTTTCTAACATCCAAACATATCGCACTGTAAACCATAAACAGTAAAATCCCCCCTGTCTCTTTCTCTATTCTCCTGCCTGCTGTCAGTGATTCAGCATCGTCTGAACAAGTGATGACATTATTTTGACAGCCATAATGCATTATGCATCTAATTCCATTAGCAGTGAGTGGTCATCAGTTGTTTTCAATGAATTCTGTGTGTGTGTGTGTGTGTGTGTGTGTGTGTGTGTGTGTGTGTGTGTGTGTTTATTTTGGTCAAGTGAATCCCATTAGATTCTATTTCCAATAACACAATGTTCTGCTGTGGTTGCATTTCAGCAGAGAGGTAATTTGCTAATGGCACGGCCCTTATTAGAAAGCAATTATTATTAATTACCAGTGGGTGATACAAGAGCTGATTTAGTCCTTAAAGCGCACTGTTTTCCTGCCACTGTGGCCAGTGTGTGTGTGCATAATTGCGTGTGTGTCCGTGCTGTCTTTCTCAGAGATGATTGCCAGCCCCACACCATCGCCCTCACCTCCCACTGGCCTCCTGCCAAGCAGCGACATTGTCATTATCAGTGTGCCAGAGGGCTGGGTAAATGTCATTATTGTAGCTTGTGGATTCCTCCAGGGAATCAGCAGCTACCCGTTTAATTTCTCTAACAGCCCGGGAAATATTTGTTGCATCACCAACCCGGTTCATGGCAAACATCTATCGCTGCTATGCAATTAACGACATAGATCATTTACATAGTCACAGAGCTAATTTTCATAATGTTCCCTTTATTATCAGAGGAAGAAATTAACCCAGGAATTTATTTACACACCCACTGCAAATGGTAACAGTGTGCTAATTGGCTGTTAGATGATTAATAAGCTTATAGCACATGCTAATGAATGGTGCACTCACTGTTTCAGAGGTGCTCCAGCACTGTGCTTGTGTTTTGGCAGCTTAATTAGACAGATAATTATGTACTTGTTGCTTTCGCTTTCAAGCAAATACCATCAAACATTAAAAAAGATTAAACTGGCTTGCATTGCTATGAGCCTGTGTTGCTTCTCTAACTTCTTTTGTGTTGTAAATGGGCTCATGGCTTCAAGGCCCTTATTTTAGCACCCAATTGTGTCTCTAATGTAATAATGTGTCTTTGTGGGAATAATGAGAAAGTCATTTGGGAAGGGGGGGGCACAGTTTGATGCATTAATAACAACTTGTAAATAATGAAGAAATGACTGAAAATAGCCAATAAGTGATGTAAAATTGCTACATCACTCAAAACATTTGAATCTAATGCTGCCTTGCAATTCGCTGATAGCACATGAAGGATTAGCCCGAAACTTCCTCTGCTCTAATCTCTGAAACTTTTTTATTGTTTCACTTCAGCAATACAGCGAACATTTATTATTAATTGCGCTGTTGCACTTAAAAGGCCGTGTCCACTCTTAAGTTATGCCTCAGTTCTTTTAGAGGGAATCATGAAGCTGAGACCAAACACTTTCTGATGACAAGGCATCACAGGGGCTCAGGAGACTTTCTTTCATTAGCTGTACAATACTGTTGTGTAACCATGTTTAACGTGTTGTCGACTCGCCATCCTAATGTTGGGTACCAGTGGGAGGATGGTGATGTTTTTTTTTTTTCTGTTTAAAGTTTTGTTTTTTCAAAAGATAAAGCAGCACTTTGTAGATAATTACTACAGTTTGCAACTTTCCTTACATAAGACCCAATTTGGAGCAGCTCGGTCTTTACAGAGAATTCACTTGGTGGTTTGGTATTCCATCTGCTCTGTATAGAATAAAAGTCAGCGGTTGTCTGTGGTGGTGAGTCCTCTGGGAAAGCTGGCGATGAATATTTGATGTAAATCCGCCGTTTTATCACTGGCACGGCTCAGAGCAAGAATCCTCATTGATCTGGTGTTATAATCACAGATTAAAAGAACTCTCCCCAAACAATTCCCTGATTAAAGCTCTGTTTATACGCTCCGCTCATGACCATGTGAGATTCACACACACATACAGGCATTGAAGAAAGCCCCCGCAGGACGAGCAGAGCCGCAAACACACTATTTCAATGCGACTCCCACTGGCTATTGTGAACACCAAGTCTCTGGGTCTATTGCAACTCATTAGCTCCTAAACTCAGCCTGAATCTAACATGACATGCTTATGAATCAAATCCTCAGAGAGATGAAGAGATGCAACAGGAAGAGAGAAAAAAAAGACACTGAAATAAACATTTTCAGGATGTTCAACAGATTTGTTTCCTGTGGATCTTTGCATCTCAAATGTTGGTTTACACACTATATGGAAACTGCTCAACAGCTGATAGATAATATATTCTGCAAACAAGCCTTTCTTTCACATGTTCAGTGCAGGAAGACACTTATCTTACATAAATTTGCACAGCTGCACAAAACAGTTTAATTTGTGATATCTATCTTATGAATCTAGTTTTTTCTGTTTTACTTGTAGCCTACGTGTTTTCTCTTTCTTTTTCTGATGTATCACTATTTGACCTTCACTCAAAAGGTTTACTGGAATCCTGAACACTGATTGAAGAAACATAAATACAGGCTCCTCAGTTCTGCAGAGACAGATAAATACCTAAACTGCAAGCCAATGGTATTTCAATGGGCTCTTGGCCTCCTGACAAACCTCCATTTGTGAGTTTAAATGATTGGTGAATTTCATCTTAATTACAACAATGACGAGCCAAGCCCAGAGTTCATTCTCATCGTGCTCGGTTTGCCAATTATGGATGTGGCTGGCAACGCAGTGGCTTCTACTTCTCATTTCTCAAACCCATATTGTCCCTGGAGCAGAGAAGATTGGTACGTGCCTTACGTCCTGCCGCTGTGCTCAAAATGAAGCAGATGATATTACTCTGTGTGCATGAAGGTGGTTTCACCTAATATCAACTACCAGCCTGCTGCATGCATACTAATCATATGGATATGTTCTTTCGTAGCAGCCAGCTCTCACCTTCATTAGCGTCTAAAATGAAACATAGTTTTTTTTCTCTGTGATTGATATTCAGGGGAAGTTTACCAAGTGAAAGACTTCTGAGGCTGATAACTGTGGCAGAGCTAGCCTCTGCTGCTCGCTATCTTCCCCTGCAAAGAAGAATGAGCATGCTATCACAGAGGGCATTTAATACATATGAAATCAGAACAAAAAGTGTTTGCTTTTTTGCTTGCATTCAGTTGCTATAAGTGGGACAGTTAATTCATGTTTTCCCGTATCAGATTAAATTTGCTTTCTTCATGCATGTGCTAAAGATAATCTGTTCCAGTGCTCAGAGTTATGATTAACCTGGTGGCAAGGACAGAAAGATAGAGAGGCTGTAGCAGCCCCAAGTAATTAAATTAGCCCTGAATGGCTAATTGGATCAATTTGGAAGGCAGACACTGTCAAGGATAAGAGTAATCATCTATGCAGTAGCAATCTTTTATTGTTCCGACATGTCTTGTAAAAAGACAAGGTGTGATCCAGAAGGTTAATGTAATTACTGTCCAATTCTCTCACTCACTGTGCACAATAATGCTAATTAATCTAAGATCTCTGGACTATAATGAAGCGCGACAAGCCAGGTAATGCTGATTATAATATTTAGGACATGACTGAATATTCTCTGTTGTTTCCACATCTCAGGCACTGTGATGATGCTGCAATTAGCCCACTCATTTCTCACAGTTTTACAAGACTATTGGCTTCAAAGCATTTGATCTACTGCAAACTTAGTGTATTTTGTTCTCACCTGCTTGGCGTTTTAGTATGATAGTCATGCATTTTACTCCAATAAAGCAGTGATTTACATTTCATCCAAGGCGAGCTCTCCGGGCTCAGCGAGGTGTAAAGCAATGTAATGAGAGAGAGACTTGGCTTATGAACAGAGCATTCATATTCATTAGCAGGAGGCATTAACATATGATGCCCGTGACAGATCTGTGATGCATGTTTTATGAATGCAGTAAATGGCACGCTGACAGCACGGCAGGCCATAAAGGACCAGAGCAATCCACCAAATGAAAGCCACAGAGTAGTGGGACGATTATTGATTCTCCCCTGTGTCCTATTGATCTCTTACGTTTTCATCTGGCACAGAGCTGCTAATCTGGTGTATCAGAGAGACACCCACAGTGCAGCCCATTGACTCTGCTATCAATAGCCACAAAGCTGGATATCATTAAATCCTCATCACTTTGTTTCCCCCGGCCAGCCGCCACAGACGACTGAGCACTCTGCGTGACCTCTGAATAACCACTGTCCACTGGCTTGTTTATGGCCCCGGCTTCTGGTGTCTGACATTTACTGGCTCCTTTTTAATAGCCCAGTGTAACAGCTCTGCTGTACACAGAGCTGATATTGACCACTGCCGCAAAGTGTGTGACTGGACACGGTTTTATCCCATCAAGTGAGCACATATAGTAGGTCACCCACTGTCAGTGGAAAATACACTCCAGCTTTGTCAGCAAACACGGGTGCTAACCATAAACTGTATATAAAGTTGGACGTATTGAGATGTGAGGTCACGCATTGATTTGTGTTGGCGCGGGTTTGAAGCCAAGAGTTCCTGCTTAAGGTCGGCTGCATTTTTTCCATTTGGAGCCAGGATGTTCCAAAACAAGGAGTGCAAGTTTCCTTTCACACTCTGGAAACACGCCCCACTACCTCAGACCAAAGCAATGCTAGCTTACTGAGAACACTGGATGGTGCACACTTAGGCTAACGTTGTACGGTAAATTATGTTAACAGGTCATGTATCATAATGAAATGACAATAAACTCACAGTCTGACCCAGAGCAAGTTCTGGAGCCAGGGAGAGAAGCAGGCGAGCAAACTGTCAATCACAGCTGTCAGTCGTTTCCAACACGGCAGTGGTTCCAAAATGACCACCAATTCAGTGAGTGAGACCATAATGACTCGAAAAATTACTGACTTTGTATTTCTACCGAGAAGCTGACATTGATGAGTGTTAGTCAGTCGGAGCCAGGGATTTTTTTGGAGCCTGCCGTCGACAGCACAAGATTCTTCCACACTGGCTTAAGGCCTCAAGCTGTGGGAGTTGCCTCTTGGCTCTATCTTTCTTTTTGTCATCAGGGCAAATGTTGAAAATAGATTGCAAACTGATTGAGAACATTAGCATGTTAGTATGTGCTATTTGAGACGTTTTCAAAGTGGGATCCAAACAGTTTCAGGAGAGGCTCAGTGAATGTAAGTGAAAAAATATTGTCCTAGTTATCGAAAGAACATCGCATAAAATAGTCTGAATGTGTGTGATTTGGTTAAAGAGATCATTCAGAGTGATAATTCCATGCAGTAGTTTAGGGGATTTTTACTGTTTTCCCCACTTTCCCAGAGTCAGACACTAATAAATACCCTCAGACAGACTTTTATATGTATTTGTTATGGTCTGAAGTTATGTCAGACAACAACATCAGACTATCTTGGCTCAATTGTTGAGTGTCTGTGGGATTAAATAACATAATCATGATCCCAAAGTCACCATCCCAGGATTTGAGCAAAGCTAAGCAACTAAACTAATGGGAGGAGGGAGCGCCTTTTTCCAATCAGATTTTGGAAACCCCTGTGCTAATTTGGGGTCAATTTAAAGGGGGACTCCACTTACTTTACACATCAAAATCAGGTTACTTACTATACATTGTCTTAATCAGCCTTTGAAAACAGTTTAATATCGATACTATATAGCGATACTCCATAGTGAGTTTAGGCCATGAGGCAGAAAGTTTGTGTTCAAATTAGAGATGTAGAGTTTGAAAGATGTGTGTGTTCACCAGGCAGGGAGGGTCTAAAGGAAGATGCTGTTGAGTTGCATTTTTGGGATATGTGGGATCTTGTGTGTTTTTGGTTCTTGACCCATACTTAGGACTAAAAGTCAAGATATATTTTGACTGTTTTTTTACTTTACTTTTTTCTCACAAACCCAACTTTGTGAAAGTAGCTGAGGTGCTGGAGTAAATCTTTGACATGATGTTTAACCTTTATGATTTAAAGAGTGTTATTAAAACTCTGTCTTGCTTACTTGAGTATGATAAGTACAAGTGTGTCAGAGGTCAGAGTATGATAATGTGCTCATCATTGTTTCCAAACTGCAGTTACCAGGGTGACTGAGGTTTCTAAAAGGACAGACAAAAGACTCATCAGCAGGGCGACACCAATGAGAAATATATTTCAGTGCTGACAGTACAGGAGGAGCCGCCCTCCCCCAGAGAGTAGGGCACCAGTGAGACAAGGACGGTGACGTCGGGATCGATGGTGCTTAAGGTGTGGGGGTGACAAGGACAGGTGCAGGGGAGCGCCGTACCACGGTCCATTAGAGACGGAGGCTCCCTGCTGAGAGTAGACAGCATGATAAACAGCTTCAGCTCTGATAATAGTCCAGCTGATCAATAGCCTGTCCGCCCTCCCTCCCTAAGGGACGAGCAGGAGCAGCAGCCACAACAGCTGACCCCCAGGTCATGTGTCTGACTCTGTGTGTGTGTGTGTGTGTGTGTGTGTGTAAGGGGTGGGAGGTTTTAGGAGGGTGAATGGAGAAAACTATCACTGAATCAGATGGCGCATTGCATTGCCCTCCTGACCTTTCTGCCTAACCTTATCTTTATAGTGTAATAGAATCAGCCAAGCATATCCAATTAGTATCTGCATGTCCTTCACTTAAGCACTAATGGTTTATTCATAATAGTACATAGGAGACATTTTCACATCCTTCTCCTGTCATTCTCACAGATATTACTTTCCTCTTACCTCTGTAGTCTTCATCCCAATGAGTCCAGAACTGTAAGAACTGGGACTGAAATTTGAAGTCATTTATTCAATTAGTTGAACAATAATCTGCAACTATTTAGACAATCGATTCATTATTTCAATCATTTTTTAAAGCAGAAATGCCCAAACATTCTCTGGTTATAGCCACATTTTGCCACCTTAGTTTTTTGAGAATTATAAAGAAGATTTTGTTACAAATTTTATAGAAAAAACAAAAATAATCATCAGATTAATTATCAGTGAGAAATATCATTTGCTGCAGCATGAATTCATACAGAATAGATTAAATACTTCAGTATAAGTTTTAGCTACTTGCACTGCACTTTATTCCATTTTACACTACAACATCTGGCCCGTTTTACTCCACTAAATTTATTTGACAGCTATACTCATTTCTTTGCAAAATTCACATAAAAACATTTGATTAGCTAACTAAAATATGAAGCACTAACAAAGTGCCACCTCAGCCAAATACAGTGGTAATACAGTGTATAATTACAAAATAATTTTTTGGCATTGCTCCTTTTCTTGAATATTTGAATATTTTCTCGCCCACTATGATGCACGCTAATAAAATATTGTCACCCATGCTGTACAGAGAAAGTTGTAAACTGTTATACAGGGGGTTGTTTGTTTGAAAGTCTTTGAGGGTCCTTGCTGTGACTGTGAGGGAATCTGAGGGATTAGTCCCACAGCGCAACAATGAAGGATTACAGGAAAAATATCAGAGACTGGATGCCGAGCAGTGGATACACCGAGTGACTGACAACCTTTGGCCTATTGTGGTTGAAATACAGCTGCTCTAATGCTGAAACACTGATCCGAGCCAAGATTTTCTAGACATTATTAAATTTCAGAAATCAAAGGAGCTGTGTGGCTTAAAGGTGCCCACACATGATCAGTAGTGAAACCGCTCTGCGCTGGCTGTGCCATTGTTCTCCTACCACTCGAAATTACCACCAAGCACTGCTCTCAAAGTTCAAATTATTTCAACTTTGACCTCAGTTATATCTGACCTTTCAAAGTGCAAACAGTAAGATAACAGCTGTATGTGACGTAGCCAGAAGCGACACATGCGGAGGAGGTAGAGAGTGATGGAAGAAAAACCTGCCTGTGTTTCAAAGTTCCCCGAACTCTATAACACAACATTAAAAACATACCACAATCTCGCCAGGAAAAGTAATAAATAGTCAAATGTCAGCAGTCAGATGGAGCTACCAGGTTTGAGAATAAGCATATAGTTTATGAACTTGAGCTGAATCTTACCATGCACACTTTCTGTTGATGTACCTGCACCGTGCTTTGCCTCTGCATCAAGTATCTGCACTATGCTCTGCGCCCTACCTCACGATGAACGAAGAGCACATTTCTTAATATCTGAAGGCAGTTTTATTGGCCTTTTAGTGGAATATGAAAAAAAAATCCTTCACTGCTACACAAAAACACGATTCAGGGTCCATTTTTATATTCATTACTCATTCAGTACAAATAAATTAATGTAGCCAGTTTGTCAGAAGCGCTTCATTTATTTATTGTTGAGAATGAAAAAGGAGAATAAAAAATGTTTTGCCAGACAAGAACTTGGCAAGTGTATAAACTCACAAAAAATGTGCACATGTTTTCGGATAAAAGCAACTATTTGAAAGTGGCAGTAAGAGGAAGCAATAGTGTTTCAGCAAGTGGTTGCAGTACTGCATCTGTAGGCGGATGTGGAAAAACAACATGTACTGAGGTGCACATGCACACACACACACACACACACTGTAGTGTTGTCACTCACTGAGTCAAGACCACATGTCTGCTCTGAAGTCCTTTCTTCTCAACGTGCCTGCGTTATCTCACAGCTACAGTTGTGGCTTCAATGGCAGTGAGACATCCTGACTTGGAAAGTGAGACTCCATATCTTGAGCAACCCCACAAGCCATAAACCACAGGCAGCAGCTTCTGCAGCCCAGCTTGCTGTGACTTCAAACACTAACAAGCTGGAATAACATTTTGCTTGGGGTGGCTTCCCTTGACGGCTCCCAGCTGCTGGCAAGCTGATGGAAGGAAGACAAGATTTATTACAGGCCTTGTCGCATTTGGATAAAACCTAACCACATTGTATAGAAACTGTGGGATCACAGAATGTGTCATTACGGCTTCTTTCTCTGTAGATCAGCACAAGATCCGGGGTGGAATCAATCTGTTGGAAAATCAATTTCCATGTCTCAGCCTGCGTCCTGCTGTCAGTGGTTCTTGAAAGCTGCGTGTGGAATTAGATTGACATTCGAGGTTGATAGCTACTTGCTTTAAAACCCACTTCAATTCAAATGAGAGAGCAAGAGCGTCCGAAAAATAAATGTCCAAACGTCAGCATGAAAAATCAGACAAGAGAAAAAAAAAAACAGCATTAGAGTTGAATCTTTACACCTTGAGATAAACCCCCATCCTAGTTTCATCATAATTTCCGCTCTCATGGTTTGTTAAGATCTGTTGTACACTGTGTCGGGTGTCATGCTATTTCATAACAGGAAATGTGAGGTGATGATGAACCAACAATCTGACCCGAAAATACCCTCTCTGTGGGACTACAGGAGCACAGATGGGATGACAAAGTGCAGATATGTGGGAGTCTAGATTTGTATTGGCTGGAGGACAGCAATAAATTATCACTGAATCACCTTCTCAGGAATGAATTGTTAAATACACAAAAAATGATACTTACCTCGACTCAACAAGTGTGAACAGATAGTGCTGTCACAGTTCACAGTATTTCTTACCCGCAAGACAAGGAAGTGAAAATCACAAGTGAGCAACGCAGTTTCACCACCAAAAAAAAAAAAAAAAACAAGAAGTGGAAAGAAAGCATATGAGGAGATTTTCAGTGAACCGTTACAAGAAGAGTTTGTGGGCTGTCATCGCTGCTGTCGAAAAGGTCAAGTAGTGTGTGTGTGTGCGTATACTGTGTCTGCATACGGTGAGACATTAACGCTGTTTGGCTGCAAACACACCAGCAGAGCAAATCTATCACAGATGCACCCACAGTCAACTTGCTCCGAGCTGGGAGATGGTGTGACTCTCTAACTCTGCCTCCATGCTGCCATATTGTTTTCTACATGTAATCCATTTTAGCTCTTCTCACCTTTACTTCCATGTGTAATTTAACACAGCAGCGGATTAAATTATGTTTGAGGCTATAAATGCACGTCTGCTTTAAACAGCGTACTAGCTTGTGCTGATTTTAATGAAGTTATAATTGTTTAAAACCAAACAGGAGTTGATTGTTGCAGGCTATGCGCTGTTTGTCCTCTCCTCCTCCTCTTCTCGGGATCGGACATGAGAAGACACTGAGACCACCCACCACGACCCGAACATGAGGCAGGAAGACTGTGGTCGCAAAGCAACGAGGCCTCTCTAACCAGATAAATCTCTGCTTTCATGAACCACATGAGAAGGTTCGACATCTGCAGAACATTTCAGACTACGTTTTGGACTTTGTGCAACTTACAATTTAAACATCAGAGAACTGTGAAGAGGTGGAAATTAGGGATTTGGTTCTGTGTGATGGAAAGTTGTGTGGTTAGGAAAACAGGATGAGTGAAGGACAGCTATTCATCTGAGCTGGGTGGATTAAATAGAGCACCTGCCTGCCTCAGCACCGTGTCTGTCTGTCACTGAGCCATAGACTTAACTTCTCTGGAAGACAAACTCAAATGTTTGATTTTAGGATTCAAAGATCTTCTTCTCCATCAATACAAGACGGCAGCTCTCTTACATATGCAGAATACATTGGGGTGAGGATGAGGCGGTTGAATCACCATGTGTACGTCTTCCAGACAAACAAATGTTGGTTAAGAAATGGAAGTTGATGTTCGTGCTTTTTTTTTTTTAGTGTTACTCCTCTTTTGCTTTCCACATTATTTTGATTTATAACAGCAAGTCAGGCTGCATCGCACTAAAAATAACAAAGGAGCAGAAGCAGCACTCGCGGCTCTGTGATTGTATTGATTTTGATAGCTGGCCCTAGTGTTTGTGTGGCTCGGGGCGTATTTTATCGAGAGCAGTAAAATAACAAAGGAGATGGGCTGGAAGTTCTCTATGTATACCAATCAGAATTTATAAATTGCTCCATTACCTTTATTTCCCTTGGTTACTCTGGGAACATTAGCAATTATTCTCTCATGGGCTTGGCTCATAAAACTAATAATCTGGTGATTTAGTGCCTCGTGGCACGGTGCACCCAGTCTAGCCCACTCTAATCCATTCATCTTGCCACCTATTAGTTTTATTTTGGACGGACAAATTGCTTTCCAAGAGAAAATGGGTCAATAGGTGTCCTCTATTAGAAATTGCTAACAATGTAACTGTTTTTTTTTTTTTGTTGTTTTTTTCCTGTGCATATGTGTTTGGTAGAGTGGCGCGGGCTGATTATCATTCTATTTGCATACCGGGAGGTTGCCTCAATTATCTTTCTTGGGCTGCATGACAAATTGCAAATAGCCAAGGTTATGTGCAATACTTCATTTATTCTGTATTTGCCTCTGTGTGTGTGTGTGTGTGTGTGTGTGTGTGTGTGTGTGTGTGTGTGTGTGTGCATGGTGGGGGGGTGGAGGTGGGGGAGTATACATCCTTGTACGTGTGCCGCAATATGAAGTCAACATTGCTTCTCCTTCTTCTTTCTTTTTTTTCCCTGTGTGGTGTGTGATCATGGAGATGGATGTCAGGGCCTGTGAGCTGAGAGGACTTCTGCTGCTGCATGGTGGCTCCATCCCACTGTCCCATTAGCAGCTCCCCTGGGAGAGAAAGACCTGGAATCTGTGGAGACAGACCCAGATTAGCTCATAAATCACTGCCCTGGGGACCAAGGCAAAACAGTGACATCATCACTGTGAGACCTTCTGTCCTGTGATGTGGCTGACGGTGCAGTCCAGCCGCAGTCCCTTTAAGCTGATATGAGTTGGCAGCTGACTGTGGTACAACACATTCAGCCCAAAACTGCCAACATTTGTACGAGTTTGTCATTCCAAAGACATAATCTGTTTTATTCGTTCATGAAACAGCAAAGTTTAAGTTTATTTTTATTTCCCCCCGTGCAGACATTTACCAGCCACTTAGTTAAGTATGCATTAAAAACATTAGATACCAGATAGGCTTGTGATTGATGGTAACACACAAGCATTCATTCTCTGCTGTCACAGTACAAATCCTGCAGTGTTGCTGCTGCTACTCGGTGGCGGCCGCTGGCTGTGAAGTAGCTGTTTGTGAGGCCCAGTGTGTAGTTGGGTCTGTAATAAGGCCTGTGGATCCCTCCCTCCCTCCCACATACACACACTCAGAGGTCTGTGGTCACACAGCTGGCCCCGTCTGGCCAACCACTCCAACCTCACCACTTCCCCTCTCTGGGTGGGATGACAGACGCAGGGAGCGAGGAGAAATGAAGGAAGAGGGATGGCCTCCCATTGGTCGGTCTCCAGATGTGGCCTGTCTGTCTGTCTGTCTATCTGTCTATCTGTCTGGAATGTGCCGTACATACAGTAGACACATAGAGGGAAGTGTAGACAAACAGGGAGGGTGTGTTTATGTATCCTAAAATGAACCTCTCACAGTCACATGGCACCTTTGTGGCCTCTGGACTGCAGAGGTCCTGTCCCACGTCAGCTGGTCGGTTCTTTTCCTGTCGGGACACACACCTCCACACAGCCATAATAGAGACATTTATCCAAAGTGAGGCGTGCTGTCCACTAATATCACTATCACTGCACACAGTGTGCAGCTGACAGTGAAAGCAAATGCTATGGGGTGAATGTTTTGGACTAAATGGAAGTTGACAGTTTTAATTCCAGTTCCTTTGGGGACTCCCTTGACTGTCTGAGAGGAGCCATCTCCCACAGTACACCCAGGTCCTGCTTTGTTACTCCATGAAGGGTGGAGGGTATGCATTTGTCACATGAGGGGAGTCATCATGGTCCCCCAGCGGCTGGCCTCTGTCCCCAGCAGGCTCTGCTGATGTAATCTGCCAGACTAAAACTTACATTTACACAGGATCCACAGATGAGATAAGAGGCCCCAAGGCCGGCTTATCTGCTGCTATCAGAGGAGAGGAGCCGAGCCAACTTTCCTTCTCCTTCTCCCCCTGTGTCCTACAGTCCTGTTGCTCTGTTAGACTGGAGCAGATTTGTGTAATGACATCAGAGGGAGACTGAGGCCTGGCGACAGTGGCCCAAAGGCGCCCAAATCGTAAACCTAATTGGTGGCTGTCGCAAGTTAACTACATAGCAAATTTCCACATTCTCCCTGCGCTGCTTTAGTATTTGAATGGCTGTGAGCTGGGAATAGCTATTTTAAACAGCTTGTATCATTTGTAAGCAGCTTCTGTGTTGGGGAGGTTACAGATTGTTGAGAACTATTTATCCACATTATTTCAGTTTGAGGATGTTGCTACACCTTTGTTTTCCTGTTGGTACAATCTATAGGCATCACTCCACTTGATGCGTGGTTAACATTGTGTCGTAGTGAGGTTTGGGGAACATGAGGAAAGGTAACTAGGACATAATGAGGGAAATGATGTGCACATTTATGAAGGATCTTTGGCTTCTTTGCCTGAGGAGCCATTATAATGATGTGTAGGCTGCCGTGGTTACACAGCCATAGTCATTGCACGCAACCACAGTACCTCTGCCGGAGGCACCCTGTATGCCACCACATTCAAAAATACTGTGTTTGGCCCAGCCAATCGGCTGGCTCCACAGCCCAGGGTTAAGCGGCTTCCCGACCTCAAAGCTCGGGGTCAGTGTGGAGGAAAAACATCACACAAGAGCCACAATTGCAGCCCTCAAACATGAAAAGTCTCTTTTTATTTTTGACAGGCTTCCCACTTTTAATGGCCGGGTCTATGTGCTGCATAAACAAACAGTGAGGCTTGGTCTGCACAGGCAGCCAACTGCAGTGGCTTTGGTGGTGAGCTGGATTACAGGCTACGATGGAGCTGTGGTTAAGATGGCACACACTGAGCTCCACTCAGACTCTGTGACAGTCAATCGAGCTCTCTCCCACTTTCTAACAGCCCAGTGGTGACTGCAACATTTCCAGATGTCAGAGCTGTGGCTTACACAGGAGCCAATCCACACTGTAGGCTCAGTTAGGTGTAAAATATTTCCTGCATCTGCTGTTTAATATAAACTAACTTTATTTCTTTGTGCACTTGATAGAGTATAGGCTTTAGTCTAATGCCTTATATTGTGTTTTTCAGTAGAATATATATTGTTCATCTTTCTGTTGCTTTCAAAAAACTGCCTCTGTTTTTGAGTAAGTCAGCTTTAAGAGGATTTATACCATCATATAAAACTTAAATGCAAAGTCAGGAGTTCCCTGTGCACAATAAAGTTGTATCTAATCCCCCTCGTCACATATAGCTCCTGTTGTGTGTGTTTGTGTGTGTGTGTTTGTGTGTGTGTGTGTGTGTTCTGCTGTTGTTGCTCTGATGTATCTGCCTGTGTCTTTGCTCCTCCCATTCCTGCTGCAGTACCTACTCTTTCCAACACTGCTAATGACAGTGAGTTTAATTAGTGCCAGCAGATCCCCCCACTAACTGTAACTTCATTAACTGCTGTCAACAGGCCAAGCAACGCTGCACATAAACACAGCTCATTATGACTCTGCCCTATCTTTTGTCTCCTCCCTGCTCCAGAATCCCACACTATTTATCTCTATCTGTCTGTCCCCACATATACATATATAAATCTCGTACCATAATAAGAGTCCTCCAGTTGGAATGGATGGGAAGCCACAAGGTCATTTTTCTCTCGCTGCGCAGACTGTGAAGCAGCAAACAGCAAAAGCATACAAAAAGCCTGGCTTTTATTTTAGTTTCACATTATTAGGTGGTGTTTTACGATGTGTGTACCGTGTGGAAAAATCCAGCATTTGGCAGCGATGGTCCAAACAGTAATTTGATGGTTCATATCAAATGACTTGTAATTATGAAACAGTAAATTGGAGTCAATCAGCTTATTGAATAGATGGTGGAACCCATGTGAAATCCATCTCATATTGATTTATTGTCTGACCCATAAATCAAACGCATATCACAATTAACTTTACAGCTCGCATCAAAATGCATTGATTGACCCCAGGACAATCTTTAGCAACAAGATCAATTTTCACTAATAAGGATCTGCGATGGTCGGTCGAGGTCTGTGCATCCCCAACGGTGGTTCTGGCAGTGTATAAGTAACAGTGAGTGCCAGTAAATCCAATCTAGCCCACAGAAGAGTGATTTATGAGACTGCAGAGGGTGAGCTGTTCATGACTTTACTTTCGTTCCTGGAGAGCCGTGTATAAGACATGTAAATGCGATAATTTGCCTGGTCAATTATCCTCCATCCTTACTCTATTTGGCTGGCATTGTGCAGTGTTTCAGCACTGTTTGGCTGCTGATAGAGAGATAACCCCAAGCCTTGTTAGATTCCTGACAGGCGCGGCTTGTCAGTCTGTGGTTCTGAAACCTTCCTAATCAAAAAATCTCTTGGAACGAGCCAGTGGATTCTGCAGGGGTGAGCGTCATCAAAGCCTTTCATGTTCCCTGGCTAAAGGGAGAGAGGGAAAGGGGAGAAAGCTTTAGCAGGTACACTGTGCTCTTTGTTTACCCTTTCTCTTACCAATCTGGTGCACAGATGGCCAACAATTATTTCTCTGTGTGTGCATTGCTGCTGGCAAGCCACCAGCTTTTCAGAGATTGGTGTAATCCTTTATTATTTATGATTGTCTGGGATTTTTGGATCAAGATTGAACACAATCTGTTGAATAACTGAGAAGAGCGGGAGGTAGCGGAGTGGAATGAAATGCAAACAAAGAGAGTGGAAATGGAGAAGTCAGGGCATCCATAATGAAGATGTGATGCTCACTGTTAGTAGAACTGCTCCTGAATCCAGAACACTTTAATCCCATTAACACTGACTAAATATACCATTTGTTTTAAGCTTGCCAGTGGTGGTGTTTATGCTAATAGCCTGGTCGCTCTAGGCGATTTCAGAAGACTTTTGGAGGGCACCGGCTAATAATTAGATTTAATAAGGAAGTCAATTTCTATCCTCATTTGAAATAAAAATAAGAGGCTTAGCCTCTCATAGGACAGGCATTAATTTGTTGATTTGGTCTCGCTTACTCTCTCAGGGCTTCTGTCTCCATAATTCTTTAACCCTTTTTTGTCCTTGTTTAGGGAACAAAAATACACTGGTAGCAATATTCTGGGAATCATCAATCACTCTCATGACATGTAGAAGGTATTGATTGGTAAGTGGAGGATGCTGTATTGTGGACAGCGTTGAAATGTACATTTAATCACAGACTATGCTTCAGTAGAAATTTGTACTTTTTGTTTGATAAAGTAGTTACTTTACATATGAACCATATAGTTTATAAGATCGTTAAAGATTAAACAACCAACATTAGATGAAGTTATTAAAATTAACTCCATGTTGACCAACTGCAGCAGTAAAAATCCTGCTTAAACACATACATATTTACGGATCTATATTTATACTCTCATGGAATATCTGCATGATCTACAGTTCAAAAACAGGCTGTTGTACTTCCTGTCTCTACCAGCTCTGCAGGCTGTGTAAACAAACAGTAGTAGTTAGATTTTGCATCTTTTTTCTTTATTTTTTTCTTTATTCAAAATATAGGCTTCCCAAATACATGTTAAAACCTGAACCTGATCTGCAATATGCAAACAGACGACGTAAACAGCCCGTGGAACCACTTTAGCAACAAAGGCTGCAGAACAGACGCCCGTTTGTGGGCACGCTCGGACAATCTGACGTTAGTTCAGCGAGGGAAATAGGGGTTACTTTGCAAATGGCATTTTTACATATGTTCAGCTCATGTTTCAGAACTTTGACCATGTTTAACATAGATACCAGACATTATTAACGTATATAAATGACAGAAAATCACAAAAGCATGATATGTCCCCCTTAAATATTAAAGCATCAGTAATGATAATCTGATCAAATACTCACAGAGGCCACATTTAGCTGATAATACTATTATTCAGGTAAGATTTTCATGCACAGTGTGATATTAATGTTTTTACTTCAGTATTTGAAAACCTACTCCACTGCTGTTGAAGTAGTAGTATGTTGCAGTGCAGATCTGGAGCTGATACGTATAGGTGCTACTGGTCTGACCTGTCCTGTACAGCAGAGCTCATCATTCCAGTCGACTGCTGGGCTCCGCTCTGCTCTGCCGGCCTCATGAGCAGGGGTTCCAGCTGGAGGAGCTCTCTGATCTGCTGTCAGACGGCAGGCTCACTCTCCCCTGCCCTGATAACTTCCTCAGCTCTCTATTATTCTTCTCTACCCAGTCCAAACCCCCCCCCAACCACCACCACCACCACCATCCTCCCCCCACAATCCCCTCACTCTGTCTCTCTTTTTCAACTTAATAATGGAACCAAGTACCCCTCCAGAGCAAGCTGCAATGCTGGCTGCAGGTGAAGGAATCATTTTCAGTGAGCATGTGTCAGTCAGCAGGTATGGGAGCACTTGTGGAGTCAATTTGGCATGGAGGAGCAGAGCTATATTACTGTGTGCCAGGGAATATGAAATGCGGTAGAAGTGGTGAGGCAGATGCGGTGAAATGCAGTGTATGTGAGGCGAGAAGCCTGCGGTCTCATAAGGAGATTTCTCAGATGCGACACGGCTCACATCGTCATTACGGAACCCCGTTAAAGGGCTCCGCTTACCGTTCACTGCACACGACGATAAATCCGGCTCACTTCTACAAACTTTCCTCGTCGCATTTCTCACTGTGATGTTTTCTCCCGCTGTAGACGGTCACACAGCTCTGTTTGATCTGAGTGTTTATAATGTTGCCCTCATGAGACACTTAGCCAAACAATCCACAGACTCTTACCTCAGGAGCAATTGCACTTTTTCTGGCATGGGCCGTACCCTTGACAACATATTTTCTTCGAGCCAGTCATGTGAAGTCATTCCCATGCCATGTGAATGTAATCATGAACCATAACTGAATTTAGGCCCAAAGAATCTTTTTAATCACATTAACCATTTAGCAAACTGGATTAGAGTAACAAAATCTTTGCTGAGCAGCTCAAGGTCTTCTCAATCAACTGGTACCGCTTGATCCTCTGATCAGTTTAACGTTGAGTCTTTTCATAGTATTTGTGTCCTGAATTATGGAACACATCCAGCAGGAGATTGTTGGCGAGGAATAATTCAATACAAAGACTAGCTGTGCAGCCTCTGCAGCCTATAACTAGCTGTAATTTGTAGTTTGTTGTCAACACACCTAAAATAGAAATGAAGCAGCTATGCATTTCCTGAGCTGAGGGCCTGTTGAACAAGCTCTCACTACAATAGTTGTGATTCTTGATTATGCAGTGTGAAAGGCGAGGGTGAAAAAAAAAAGGCATTTAGAAGGGCTACTTTGTCCCCCATCACCTCTCTGAAAGTAGGTTGCTGACTCTTAAGGGATAAGAATACAACTGGCGGCCCTCCAGCTCTGCTGCGTGGTGGACACAGGACAATAATAGCATAGCAAGACAACAAGTTTGTATACCAGGGTGAGGCTGCGGAGGCAGAGGTGTTCATGTATCAGCTGTGTGAGTCCTGCTGGTTCAGCACTGAGACGTGTTAGAGACTGAATATAGAGCAGAACATCGGTGGCTTTGTTGTGTGTTGGTGCACTGCATAGGGTTAGGGTTAGGGTTAGTTATTTTATTTACCATGATCTATTACTTCCAGGCCTGTCTTATCTCTGTGCTCTTCATTGCTTACTTTTTTCTGCCTTGTTTCGTAACTTTGTAAAGAAAAGTACTATATAAATAAAGTTTATTATCATTATTATTATTATTATTATTGTATGGACTCCATAGTAGATTAAAACAGTGATTTGTGTGATTAAACATGAACTGAAAGACGTGTGGGTGAGTGTTATGATTGAGGGTAGATTAACACGAAGAGCTCAAAAGACACCATGAGACTTTTTACGACTGTCATGTGAACTTTGTGGATGTTAACGTCGTGCTGTCAATTTAATCAACTTGTTTTCTGACCGTCGTGTCAGAGATGAACACACACTGTTTTTTCTTCATCACTGAGATGTTTTCCCGACCGAATGTGCCAGAATTCACACCACAGCTCTATGAAGGCATTGTATAGAACTACAAAAAAAAAGAGTCTTGGGAAATGTTAACATATAATAGAGCACATACTGTTTTTAATCATCATAATGAAATATGTTGTGGAAAGACATTCAGAAACACATGAACCTGTTTAGAAAATATTCGTTTGATGTACTTGAGTGTTAAGTGAACTCTACAATGCACAGTTTTGTTATTAATGTCTGTACTTATATCTATCAGTGAAGGACTGTTGATAGCAGAGAATATTAAGTGGTGAGTAGCAATTGGCTCTATGTCCCCCTCAGCCCAGGGCTAAGTACAGCTCAGGATTCCTGCCAAAGACCTCATCTTTTTGTTTTGAGACTCTCTCCATGTCTGCATTTTTCTCCTTTGATAAGGACTTTCATCCTGTTTTCATTGGTTACTGTCTGATGAGTCACCCTGATAATACAGTAGAGGCAATTCATCTTGCCACCACACACTGTAGGCCCTTTGTTGCCTGGAATGTGTGTGCATGTGTGTTTGTGTGTGTGTGTGTCTGTTTTTGTGAATTTTTGTGTCCTCCCCTCCCGTGATTGACGCTGCCTCCCATACAAAACATGCATGCGCGTGTTTGTTTGTGAGAATGCAGTATGTCCATGCATGCGTGTGTGTGTATCGCCATGTAAACAGCGTGCCAGTTACCCTCAAGTGTAAGTCATTGCAGTGCTACTACCCCAGCCTTGCAATAATAGGACCCTCATTTTCTGCTTCGTGAACAGGAAAGTAAGCCCGCCATGAGAGAGAAAAATGGCCGAGTCATTTATTAACTGCAAGTCACATTAATGAGCCAATGCTGTGTAATCTCCAAATACATCCAATATAGGTTCATGATAAATCGTTCCACTGTATCGTTGATCTTCACTTTCCCCGGCTGCATAACCACGATTTCACACAGTATACCTAAAGGAATATGAGCAATATCTCTCCTGAGAAATACATGCAGGCTGTGAAAGTTATAGCTACCTTTTGACAATATGACCCCACGGTAATTGTTCTATGGGAGAAACAAAATATTTGCTCACTTGCTATATCTGAGTTATGTAGAAAGCGAGTTTCTACTCAGTTCAAAGCGGCAGGAGTGAGGACAATCCCTGCTCTGTCAAGAATTAGAGCCACCTCTGCAAATAGGCCAGTGTGTAATGCCTGAGGGTGGGAGTTTCAGTGAGGCTGGGGTTTCCGTGTAAATAAACAGTGTGGGGGTCTCAGTGGGCGGAGGGCCCCCTCTCCCTGGGGTTTGGCCCGGCCTTTTGTTGCCTTTAATCCAAGCACTCTCTATTGAAAAGCATGAGGGGGTGCCTGGCTGAGATTAGCCCGCCAGCTCTTGTGTGTGCTTGAGTTTCTCACAGACTGCCTCCATACTTTTGGAAATAACACAGTTATCCCACATCCTCAAGGTGGCTGACAAGAATGACAAGTAGACGACTGCTGGGCAATCTCAGACCTTAACATGACAAAATGACCTTTGCATTCCCAAAATGCTACTACCATAGCTGGTATGAAGCATGGCTGCCCCCCCCCCCTCAAATTAAATCACCAAACTAAGACACCAGCCTCATGTCATTCATGTGAATTTGTTTTATTTGCATTACCATAAGTACAGAATTGTATGTGTCTTGTTTCTAGAAGTATGTGTTATAAAAGACTGTGTATAATATAATTAGGCTGCCATTTTTATGCATCTGGTGTTGTTTTTCTTCATTTCACAGGCTTGTTATCACAGCCGACTATAAAAACAAGCAGACAAGTGCCTTTTTTTCTGGTGTTTGATTGTGGAAGCTCAACATCATGCCACTAAAATTATGTTCTCGCACATGTTCAGGCTTGGGAAGGTTACTTTGGAAATGTAATAGGTTACAGATTACTAGTTACTCTATTTAAAATGTAATAAGGACATGATGTATAAGGGAGATCATTCCTTATAAAGCAAGATTGATCTCTCATTTGAAAAAGTATTATTTCATATAGATTTTGGAGGATATTTTATGAAAAAGTCAAAAGTCTGGCATGGTCTTAATTGGTACTGTGACAAAATGTAAGCCCAGGTGTGCTCCAAATAAACCAACATCATGATTTATTTACAAAACGAAAAAATATTGTTTTCAGAGAATTAAAAACAGCAATATATGTATTCAGTAATATGTTAAATCTTTACAAAAGAGGAAAAACCCCTCTTCCTGAGCAATACCTTAAAGGTCTGACTTCAGATGTAACCCTCTTTGTAATTATCAACATTTTCATAAGTAACTGTTGTTTAATTACACATTTTTCTCAGTAACTGTAACAGATTACAGTTCCATGTAACTAGTTACTCCCAAACACTTCCCGGGTTTTAATGGTAAAGAACAGGTCGATCGACTTTTGTGATAAAAAGGTAAACACACTTCTTTTCTTGTATGTGTGCTTGTTACATGGTGCCCATATGTAAAGGAAAAACTACAGGTTGTAATGTTACAACTGTTTGCATGCTTCCTTTCTTCCTTTGTTTAATGTAGGCTCTCATTACCACGTGGTGGTAACAGATTGTTTGAACTGGAGAGAAAAGCCATTCGAAGCTAATTAAGCAGCCATTCCCGGCTCTATTCACAGGCAGAGGACCGAGGAGCACAGGCATTTGTCAGCGCTTGACCCCGCGTGGTATTGATTGACAACGCTGCTCCGTGAATGACAGGCTCGACGCCAGCGAGCCAATCAGAAGCCGGTGAGTAAGTGCACCGCGCTGCCATTGGTCGAGAACGCCTTAAAGCCGCAGAGGAGTCCCACGTGGGGGCAGAGTGGAAGCTTCAAAACAAGGCGTATAGAGGCTGCGCTCAGACATGGCTGATGTTCATATCAGACAAAGGCAATCATCTCTCCTCTCCCCGCTGTGCAAACCAGCACCCAAAAAATGCTGATAGGTGGGCTTGTACAAGAATCACGCGAAGCTTTAAAGCAAAAAAAAAAAAAAAGTGTGTTATATCGGCGTCTTACAGCTTCAATTTAGCACATATCGTCGATCGATTGGTCATTATTGTGCCCTTCACAGCGTGTATGTGTTGGGGAAGTGGGAAGGGGAGGGAGACTTTAACCTGATTATTTCTAATTCTGGGAGTTATTTTAGATATTTCACAGTAACATCGTTTCACATTTTATCACCACGCAGTACAAACAAGCTCCCATCTCCCCCTTTTTTCATTATATGGGGAGAAACACTCAAAAGTGCTTGTTGCACCGTACACCTCCCCTCCCCGTCCCGTCGGTGGTGGTCTCACCCAAAACAAAATCATCAACTTTATTTCAGCGGATGAAGGGGAGAGGGGGGGGGCAAAACAACAACAACAACGCAAACACCCCTTAATGAAGCGCGGATGTGTAATTTGTGCCGTCTCTGTCTAACGTGGATATCATCGTCGGCACATCAATGCCTGCCGCTGTTGTTGTTGTACACGGTGGGACGGACGGATGATGCCTTGTGGATCCGCGGGATGATGTCATGTATCGTTGCACCCCACGTGGGGGCTGTCGCTCTCTGATAGGCAGATGTGGCTGTATTCCTTCCGAGTAATCCGATTGGACAGATAGGCGCTTTCACGGCAGTTCAGCCCTGCTGCCTGTGTGTGGCAACCGGGGTAAGCTGGACAACTGGGGGAAATGCGAGATTGTGGAGAGTACCATGTTACGCTTTTAAAGAATCTCCAACCTCTTCGACTCGGAAGACAGATTTTGGAAGCATATTTATTGATTTTTTTTCCTCTCTTTTTTGGGATTAACCAGCCACAAAAGGCGCACATTCCTCGGAGGGTTCGCGGTTGAGAATAAAGTAGTTTGATCGAGACCGACCGCACCAAATTTTCTCCCAACTGCTCCCCCAGTCTGGCTGGGTGCGCTCCGGAGAGAGAGAGTGGGAGAGAGGATGCTTGTCGAGATCTGCGTCCACCACGCTTACAGTAGGAGGGATTAAACGCTTGAATTATAGCCTACTGTTTTTTCTTCAGTAACAAAAAGTCGGACGGACGGATAGGACGCACGCACGGGTATGTATTTATCAGAGCTGTTGATTTCTTTTTCTGCTTTTGTGTGTGTGTGTGTGTTGTTGTTGGGCGTACGTTCAACAGCGCACCGTTTCCATCGCTTTCCGCGGATCAAACAGTAGGTGGAAAGCCAGCTGCTGTTGGTCGTGGCCTGCCTGTAAGACGTCCTAGAGCGGGCTTTTGGTCATTTGACGAACATCAATCAAGATTATAGAGCCCAAAACCACCGAGACCGAAATTACGTTTAAATTTAACGCCCGAAAAAGTAACCACTCAGTTTAGTCTGTGTCGTGTTTGCATCAGTATAAACTGCACATTGAGGTCTTTTTTGTGTGTGCGTGTGTGTATGTGTGTGTGTGTGTGTGTGTGTGTGTGTGTGTGTGTGTGTGTGTGTGTGTGTGTGTCGCTGACCACTGACCGAATAAGGTCATTAAGAAGACAGGAGCGCTGGACTACTGCTTGCTGCTCTTTTTTTTTTTTTTTTTTTACATTGTGTGACTGAATGCAGTATTAATAATTGGGATGAGTTTTGGTGTTCTGGCTACTTGGTAACAAATGACCTGAACTGTATTATATCCTACTGTGTGTGTGTGTGTGTGTGCGTGTCTGTGTGTGTGTGTGTGTGTGTGTGTGTGTGTGTGTGTGTGTTTTCGACCAGAGATTAAACCGCGTCATTTTTCAACACAGGATTTTCACGACCTTCCCCCCCCTACCCCCCACCACCCCTGTCTGCTGAGACTGGTGTGGCTGTGAGCACATTTCAACCATTTTTCCGAAGGACCTGAACACTGGAGAAATAAACAAAGGATACATTTCAAGATGTATCCACAGGGCCGACATCCGGTAAGAAGCGCTCCCTCTCATACTTACTATAGCTTGCATATTTGATCTGATAACACTAGTGTTGACATGGCTCCTGAGTTAAGATTCACTCTGAAAAACTGCCCTGCAAAGCGTTTTCCCCACTCTTAATTTCTGTATAGTTATACTACAATGCATTTGTGATATACCAGAATATGCAGATGGTTTGCATGACTGGAGATATTTACTCAGCCTCACAGGTGTTGGCTTGAAGTCATTTTTTAAAATTAATTTTCAGTGTGAACGCCCATTCATGTGTTATCAGCTGCTAGAGGTGTTAGGTAGAAGCTCCTCTTTTAGTATGATAGTACTTTATTCACTGCAGAGGAGATATTCTTTTGACAGGAGTATAATGTGTGAACCATTCAGCTCCTTTCAATAAATGATTAAAACTTTGGGCTAGACTGATGTGATGTTTTTTGTTTTTTTTATTACAACCTTTCAGGCTCCACATCAGCCTGGCCAGCCTGGCTTCAAATTCACCGTAGCAGAGTCTTGTGACAGGATTAAAGATGAATTTCAGTTCCTGCAAGCCCAGTATCACAGGTAATGATTGCATTTTTTTTTTTCATAAATTCCTCTGCACTCTGCTGTCAAATGGTTAAGTGTGAGTGAGGTATTGACTGTGATAGAGAAGCCTGAAACTGACACCTTGTCTCCTATTTTAGTCTTAAGGTGGAGTATGACAAACTGGCCAATGAGAAGACGGAGATGCAGCGCCACTATGTCATGGTAAGATTGTGTTACAATAGGGAGCAATTATGGTTCCAAATTGCAAGGCTTGTTGAAGATCTAGTCGGGGTGGAGCGAGACAGGGTATTGTGATCACCTGCGTGGTGGTTAGGGCGGGTTGAGTGTCAGGTACAGGCCTGTGAAAGCCCCCAGGGGGGTTAGATGTAGCTGGTTGTTACGGAGGAACTCTTCCTGACAGGCAGGCGGCACTGGGCTTGAGGCTCCATTATAGCTCGCCCCTGATCTCCAAAGGGTCGACTGCAGCTTGCCCTCTGTGTGTGCTGATCTGATTATTCTCCTAGGAGACTCCACACTCAGACATATGCATGGCCATAAATTAGGTGTGAGCTGATGGTGGAGGGCCAGAGCAGTGTGTGGGAAAATGCACCACGGCAAACAAAATGGAGGACATGCCGGTGGAACATGCTGCAGTTTATTTTGCACTAAGTCGACCTCTGTGTTTCTACGCGAACCCAAATTATTAGCCTTTATTTTAGCAACCTTTTAGAAAAACATAGGTGTGCCCATGACGCAGGAATTCAGTGCAGACGTGACGCAATCAGAGAGCTCCTCTGTGTCAGTGTACTCTGTTGTCCCAGGTAAACACGCTGCGGATGACTTAAACCAATACATGCAGGCTTAAGTTAAACATTCTTCTCACAGGAAAACAACATGTCAGCCTGACAGGGAGGAGGTTAGGTAAACATGTAGGGAAGTATCCCACAGCCAGCACAGAGTGTCAGGTTACACTACGGCTGTGGAGCTCTGATCTCAGACAGAATGGCTCTCTTGTTTGAGAGTAATTTTCGAAGAAGCTAATGGACTGAATAATGCATTGGCTTCATCAAATAGACGCTGACTGGAAAGCCATTTCTGCCCTGGCTGCCACTTGTGGGCTCCACGGATTACATTTCAGCCAGACAGACTGACCTGGCTTGAAATATCATGAGTGTTGAGCAATCGCGTTACGTTAAGTAAATAGACATCCTGGAGATCTGAGGGCTTAAGATGTTGATCAATAAATCTAACCCTTCCTTCTCGGCGTCCACACTATAAATAACAAAATATGGATTGATTGGCTATCCATTGTCAGCTGCTCTTACAGCTTATTTTGAGTCTGATCTGAGTTTATCACGTTTGCCCAGAGAAGTTGGATTGTGTTCAGGTTTTTAATCATAATGTTCAAAACCATGTGATTATGTAATTAGTTTAGTGATCAATCTAAAATATTGATTTGTGGCTACAGACAGTATGTTATTACATTTAAATCATGATTATGAGTTAAAAAAAACAACAACAGGAAAATGAATTGCATACATTGTCTACATTAATAACATTGAAATCTCTTCTTTCATTTCAGTACTATGAGATGTCCTACGGGCTGAACATAGAGATGCACAAACAGGTAGGTACCATCATGTTCCCTCATATTTTTCAGCTGGGTAGTTTTCCACCGTGTCAGGGGATGTCAGACCCAGGAGGAGCCGCTCATCGGCTGTGAACTGAGCTGAGCATCGGTAATAGGCTGTAAACTGACACGTCTTCTGCACACAAACAAGGCAATATAATAGAGAACTCGCACCAGCGCTTGTTCAGTTGCAAATACATTAACCAGTGGTGTAAATCCTGGATTTGTCTCAGCCTGATAAGATTAAAGGTAGACTTTGGCATGCTCGGCCTTTGACTTAATGATGAAGCGTTCACTGATAGTCCAACGATGATCTGTAATTACAGGAGGGGGGCAAAAGTCCTTTTATGTCAGTTTCTGTGCTCTTATCATTTTCAAAAGAAGTGTCACGTATTGCTTCAGAGATCAATCACATTGATGCTTGAAGAGATAAAGATTGTAGTAGTGAGTAGGTTCCCATGCATGCCTCTCTTAAACCAGTAAGGCTGTCCCTTCCCCTGCAGCAGCCCAGCTTGGTTAATGACAGTGTTGGCGGCATGGAGGATTGGTGTGGTAGGGTGATCCATCAGTGTCTAGGCCGTGTGTCACACTGCCACATGTCTGTCAGGGCTCGGGCCGCTCTGATAGCTTCTGTCAGGCACTTATCGCCAGCTAGAGGAAAGAGGGAGTGGGGGGGGATGGGAGCCGGAGACAAGTTGGAGAATAGAGCTGGGGGAGGGGCAACAGCCCAGCTCTGTGTAAACAGGTTAATCGACTGATCCATTTTAGCGCCTGACTTTTATCAGGAACCTCAACAGAGCTGATGGAAGCGCTTGAATAATTCATCAGTGGGGCCCTAACCTGCTGAACGGCATGTTTGTGCGCAAACAGTGTGGGCCCCGTCCCTGCAGCTCCCCCAGCTTACGGCTCAGGCAGGGGAGGAGGAGGAGGAGAAGATGGGGAGTGGTTAACAGGCAGGGTTGGGATGGATTATTGGATGCACATAGGCATATTATATTCCTGCCAGGAGATTTATTCCATAGTGAGGAAATCCATTCCTCTAACTGTGCTTTTTCATTACTGTGCAGGGACATAATTCAGATTTCAGAATGCACACACCAGCACGGCTCAGATGGACTGATGTGGCAGTGTTATCTGATCCCTCCCTAACAGGCGTGACAGTATGTAGAAGCAAACGGCTAATTTCTGCCGCGTGATGTCAGCCGGTAATTACCATCATCTGGTGCTTGTTTCCAAGTGCTCCACAGGGTTTGGGGCTTGGGTGTTGGTGAGGCTAAATCAGATTTGGCTGTTACCTGTAGTTGTAACATAGACATGAGACCCACGGCTGGGGGAATCATTTGCTAAGTAGCAAACTATCTGCTGTACTCAGGGCCAAAAAAAACTTGGTCAGAGAGCGGACTGTCTGCAGTGGTCTCACAAAAGAGCCAAACCATCAATGTTCTCCTATCCCGTCATCCTGGGCTCCATTGTAATAACTTCAGGGTGTGAACTGTTGGGTGTCAAGTCCATTTATCTAAACTGAAAGTTATTATGTTTTATGATATGGCCTGACATAGAAGGCTGTTTTTGTTAGAATAAGTTTATTGTTTTAAGACCAGACTTCTTTTCCACAAGAACATCACCTGACTTACCGCTGCAATTGATAAGGTTAATTATAGTAATGATGCATCCGATGAGGCCGGGCACTACAGATTTAAACAACAGCAATAAAAGATTTATTATGTACTGAGGCTTTGTGCAATATCTAACTTTGGTGGAAGCACACAGCACTTTCAGTTTAGATACAAGTGAAGTACTGGTATACTTTTCTTACTACTAGTAAAATCAGGAAACAGGCAATGCTGTCATCTTAGACAAATTGAAGGGCCCTCTTAATCTGACATGTCAAGTATTGTTTATAGATGGATCATGTGACCAGAGCTACCAGTCGTTTTCCGTCTGTATTTAATACTCATCAGTGTCTGGACTCTATTTTCCCACTGCTGATAGCAACAGGCAAACACCTTTCTGCACACCATTGACAAGCCAGCCTGAGAGTGCACTTAAAGTGGTGCTACACAGGTCCGAGTACCTGTAATTGTGTAGCAGCAGCGCAAAGCTGGCCTCTCAAGGGCCAAGCTGTCATCTACTTAAAGTGACAACAGCCCCCATTTTTATCTGCCGACAGAACAAAAAAAAAAAAAGAAAAAGAAATCTCACAGCACTGCTCTGTATCTATTTTGACAGCAGTGGCAAGCTGAGTTTGATGCCTTTTCCGTGTATTTGCATGTTATGTTGTGAGAGTGCAGAGGCTGCCAGTTGTTGAGGGCGCAGTGGATCAGCCACCTCCTGACCTCTCCCAGCCAGCTGTCACCATGACACTAAGCTACAGAGGAATGGACCGTGTGCTCAAGGCCCTTTCACAAATCCTGTCAAATGTTCGACGGCTATTGACATGGCTTATCTCAACAAACATGGATTATACAGGCTCTGTAGCTTTTTAACCGTTTCTGAGGGCCTTCTTGAGCTCTTTCTAGAGCACTTACTACATTGCATTAATACTAATGCCCGTAAAACCTTTATCTAACCCCTTCATTGCTTTATTGGTTTCAGGTCACATTTATTGTGTGTCAGATGAGACTGGAGTTCAGTGTCGTTATCGTACGCAGACATTAATCAACAGTGTTATCTTATGGACTGTTGTACTCTCCCTATCACATGCTACCATATATTTGTTTCACATTATTGCCTTTGATCCCAAGCTTTACGTCGTTCCATCTGATATTTCATCTTCGGCTTGTTGTTTGTCCTGCTGGCTCGCCCCGGCTAAGTGGCTATCCATGTTGCAGCTTGGGTCAGCAGGTCTCGTTCTGTTGGACATTACTCTCCAATCTCTCTGGCTCCGCTCAGAGGTAATACGTCTGGCTGCCAAAAACTGCCTGGCATTTCTGCCATGTGTAATAAATAAGCTGGCGGCCTGCAAAGTACATTGTGTGTGCTGCTCCGAAATGAAAAATCTGAGAAAATCCCTGTGATGTGTTTGTGTTCCGCAGTGGCCCTGGTTGAACTGCAGCTCATAAATTCCATAGATGATGTAGCTTTGGCACTGTTATTTTTTCTGCTCCCAGTGCAGGGCTTGAACCTGAAAGTCTCATCTCCCTTCCATCCCCTGGAAGAAAGAGGAGGCAGAGCAAGCTGGCTGTGCTGTGTTTTGACAGAGGGGGGGGGGGGGGGTTATATCCCCCCCCACACCCCCCACTGCACACCTCCTCCCCATTGCTCTTTTTATCCACCATTCATTTGCTGCATTCATGTGATCGACAGGCTGAAAATTCAATTTAATGACCTGCCTCCAAGCACGTAATATGATTTTAAAGCCTGTTACGGTCAAGCAGAGGTGCCATTTGCATAATGATCCCAGCAAGATAGGGCTGCAGCCGTTGCCATGGCAGTTGGTAGACAAGCAGAAGAATGGAGGCAGGGCTCGGTGGATGGATGGGAGGCTAGGAGGGTGGTGGGCCGGGTGGTTGATTGCAGAGAGTAATGGCCCAAACTTCAGCTCCGGAAAGGCAGAGCTGTAGCAGGCTGCACTCTTTAACATTTACAGGCTGGTGGTTGTCTTCTTAATGGTATTGATCACAGATATGAGGTGCGTTAACCTCGAGGTCATTTTGGTTTTGTAATCTTCGCTCGCTCCATAGTTATAACTTTCAACTGTAAACCCCCTCCAGCGTCACATGTAAGTAAACAGTAAAGTCTGGTTAGTGGCCTCACTTCCTGGGGTGTGGTTGTGTGGTTTTAACTCCGAGGTTAACTGCAGGACAGCACAGTTGCAGATGAGGGGAAGGAGGGCAGAGTGAGAGAGGATCCTCTCAACACAGCAGCACTCTGCCTGCTCATATCCGTTTAGCATGGAGTGCACTCTCAGCACAGCTGTGCTCCATCCCCCTGGGCTCTCCTAATGTTTTAAATATTTCAAATGTCAATATCACGCTGTTTAGAGGATGTTGAGTCAAGCAGTTCTGATTGCTGCAGTAATTGACTTAATCGGTGTAAACATTAAAGGCGGGGTTATGTGAAGTCACTGTCTGTTTCATACTTTACCGTCTCATTTTGCTTCTCCTTTTGTTTTCCAGACGGAGATTGCCAAACGGCTCAACGCAATTTTAGCTCAAATTATGCCTTTCCTGTCACAAGAGGTGAGTTGTGAATGTGGCTCCCAAACACTGTCACAGTTTAGTGCTAAAATAAAGACACTTATTGTTGCCTGAATTCTAAAGATACGACTTAAAAAAAAAAAAAATTCAGGTTAAGCAATTTCGAGTAATTGTGCGTGGCATTTGCCCCCACCTTTTTAAAATTGCAACAGTACTATGAAAATGAAGTGTGAAATTCACAGATAAGTGAGTGTGGGTGTGTGATAGATGTCCCAATCTTCTTTTTTGTCTTCCCACAGCACCAACAACAGGTTGCTCAGGCAGTGGAGCGGGCTAAGCAGGTGACTATGACCGAGCTGAATGCCATCATCGGGGTACGTGGACTTCCCAATCTGCCTCTCACCGTGTGTATACCCCCTTTTATTTCTTTATTTGACCTTGTCTAGGGCAAACCAGTTTCTCAAATAATCACTAGCTATAAATATGATTTTTATAGTTTGTCTTTTGCATGCACCAAGTAGTCTGAACTGTTAATTTTTATGTGATATAGAGTTATAATGCAGATTTGCCTCTTCTTAAATAAAATACGCTAATATATTTCTCTAATATATTCTTAAGCAATAAATTTAAACTATACACACAACAAGTGCAGATTTCAAGAGCAGCTCTGTTGCTCCAGCTTTGGTCTCAGTGGCATCTTCACTGCCTCGTTGTATGTTTATAAATGCAAGCCTGAGAGCTCTTGAGAATTTCCTTCGCAGCCTGTATTGCATTAATTGGCTAAGGTTTTAACGAGGAGCTTCATCCCTCACTGCTGACCTGGATAGCTGTGGGAGTTAAAAAGGCTGAGGTTCAGCAGAACACAGGCAGCGCTGCGAGCTAACCGAGGCAGCGCAGACAGCAGTCAGCCATCACGGCTCTCTTTGCACGCCACAGCACTCAGCTGTACTGTAATGTTGGTGTTCATCCCTGCTTCAAAGTACCAACTGCTCCTCATTGATCAGCTGCACCAACCCCGCCCTCCTAAAACAGGCCATTGGTTTTCACTCTGGATAGGAAAGCTCACACTATCAGTGATCTTATTACTACAGTTGGATCTCGTTGAGTCTTTAGCATGCATAAGAGGGTGGCCCTAAAGGCTGGCTTGATGACTGGAGGCACATATTGGAATTCAATTAATGCCCCCTTGGTGACCTTTTGTTCTAGGATAATTGCTCCCACGAATTTGTCTGAGTAGGTGTCTTGAGGTGATGGAGAGCTGTTTGTTTTTCTATTTGTTGGAGTGAAGCAGATGCTTTATTACACTCTCACCAAAGCCGACCAGCTGCAAGCAGCAGTTGTTCCTTAGAAAAGCAAATTAGATTTTTGGCTTCTTCCTGTGTGTCTGTGGGATTTCCATATTCGAAACAGAATAATACTGGAATACTGCTGTATGTTTGGCATCTTTAGCTTTGATACTGTTGCAGTGTTGCTGGTTTTTGTCTTATCATTTACAGTGAGTCGCATTAAAAATGTACACTTTATAAAACATTGTACAGGCCCTTCCATGACTTCAGTGTGGTCCTTTTTGGCACCTGACCTATTTTATGAAACACCCAGGCCTTCACCCACGTCACGCTGGTTGCTCATGTCAGAGGAGGTGGAAATGTAGCTACTGTATGTTTTACGAATACCTTTCCATTAGTTATTCATCGAGGAGAAGCTCTGTAGGCATGCCAAAATCCTCATGCATATTGTAAGGCAAGGTGGGGTGAAAGAGCGTGCCAGGCAGACAGGCAGCATCCAGGAGCCAGCTGCATGCCTTATTGATGGGGCTGAGGGCCATTAATAGGATGCAACTAGGGCAGCTGCATGTGTTGAGATGAACCTGACTGGTGGCGGCTCCTGTTTGATTAGAAAAAGCACAAAATATTGAAGTCCGCTGAGAAGTAGTTAAGAAGCCCACCTTTATCCCACTGAGTGGCCACCTGGAGAAGGCTTCATAATGTTTTTTTAAAGAGTGTTAAACGGCAGCATTTATTGCAGTGTATAATAATAGAGAGAGGGCAGCTGTAGCTCTGACCACATTCTGTCCTCTGCCCACCCTGCTGTCATGGTCAGTGACATCCACAAATATCAATATCGTACATTGGCTCAGTTTTGTATGTGACATGCTGTCAATGAACTTGGTGCCTGCACACATCTGGGTTTGAAGGGCTTGTGCATGTTACACGACACTTGTCCTGCCCAAATGCTATGTATTTCACTATAGTTAGTTTAGTTGGTACACTAGAGATTACTCCAATATATTTGCTCAGTTTTGCCTGTGTGTTTTTTCTGTAGCTATACTCAGTCTGAGAAAAAAGGGGCAAAGAGTAGGTCTTTATCTTGGAATATTAAATTAGAGGAAATAGGCCAGACTCCTTTCTTTATTTATTATTGTCTTCATTTATGGCCCTCTAATGAGGGCTCTTGCTGATCAACCATGCATATTACCCATCAGTGCCTCATTAAACACAATGAGCAAGGATGGCTCTCCCCTGCCAATGAACTGGCTCTTTAATTTCCCTCATGGACGCAATATTATAACACACTCACTTTCTCTCTTGTTCTCCTCTCCCTCTCTCTCTCTCTCTCTGTCCTGGGTACATTTTGTAATTGGATTGACATCTGCCCTATGGAGCAAAGGACAAGGTTGTAAGTTAAAATCCTGTCCACCATTTTCCAGTGTAGTCATCCCTACCTGCAGAGCAGTTAAAGCAGGAGGGTAGAAGCAATTAAAAAAACCCTCCAGACAGAATTTTTAAGGACATATTGTAGTAGTGTGTGCCCTTTGTAGGCCTGATGATTGAGTATCTGAATGAATAATGTATTTTTAACTATGTGTTAGGCACATCTACCACGTTGTAGTGTGTATTGTTCCACCTCCCCAGTCATTGCAAAGTAATATTCTTAAAATGGCCATAAATGGTCACTGATTGAAGTCAGTCTTGTAAAATAGAGGAGGTGCATGCTGTAACAGCAGCTGAATTATTCAGCTGGCTCGTAGACGGGTAATAAATTGCTGATGTTTTTATTGGTGTCTCAGCTAAGTATTATTTAACCTTGCTTTAAACTGCTTACTTCCATGCTGAGTGCCTTTTAACTCCCATCCATTTCCCTCTGCCTTTCAAATATTGATGGTGAATATTGGAGGGTTGACTGAGTGCCAGCATGGGACCCCTGGTCCCGGCTCCCACAGCAAGCTTCCAGACACACACAAACACACACTCAAATATTCAGAGCGAGAGGGAAGGAGTGCCAGCTCCTGGCACTTAGCGTTCCTTCAGTCTTTTTAAGTTGGGGTGTGCAAATGATTCATGTTCTGTTAATCCAGGAATGTGAATATGAGAGGAGTAAATAGACGCTGGTTGTGTTTTTGAAGCGTTTAGAAAGCAGGTAGTTGTTTAGCCCACAGGCTGACAGATTCCTACACAGCTTCATGTTCCTTAAGAGGATTGCTCAACTCACTGATGGCACAGAGCTGTGGTGCTGCAGTGTGTGATACACTACCTGAAGTGAAATGATTCCTCTGCACCAAGCGCTGGTTGAATCAAACTTAGCTTTGCTGTTTGTCATTAATGCAGTGTGATAAATATTCCTGTTATATAACTCCACATGCGCTCCTATTGCTGTGTGATTGAGTGTCTCGATGCCTGCGTCTCATGCGTTAGACGTGTTGAGCACTTGATCGTTAGTCATAACTTTTACTCTCCTCAGAGCAGATCTAGGGCTTACGCCACCCTGCCCTGGTATGGAAATAGCATGGAGAGGGGATTGCTGTCTGATCCTGACAGTAATAGATGTGTGAATGTGCTAATATCATCCGGGGTTTAACTGATCAGCCTCATGTTTAGTGTGCGGTTTCTCCTTGCCCTTTCCCTCCAACCCACTTGTTTGTCTGTCTGTCCGTCTCCTTGTCTACTAACAGCAACAGCAGCTCCAGGCGCAGCACCTCTCCCATGCTGCTCACGGGCCTCCGGTCCAGCTGCCCCCTCACCCCTCAGGCCTGCAGCCGCCCGGCATCCCCCCAGTATCGGGCTCTGGGTCAGGCCTGCTAGCACTAGGCGCCCTGGGCAGCCAAGCCCACCTCCCAGTGAAGGATGAGAAGAACCACCATGATCTCGAACACAGAGGTGAGGAGTGAAGCTTAAGCATATTCCTGCTTAACCTGTTTATTTAGAAAAAATGAGGGCGTATAATAATTTTAAGACTTTAGAATAGATGTCATACACAGAAGGGACATTTTATTTTATTTTATTGCCGAGTATTTCTCAGTCTCTAGAGCAGAGTCGTAGGGCCCTTAGGTGAGGAGCTCATCCTGTCTGTTCACATTCTGTCTGTGTAATGAGCTGGTACATTCCCAGCCCATGACTGTATAAGCTATTCAACAGCTCTAACACATGGTGATAAGAGGGGGCCTTGTGCCCTGTAGTTGATTCTCACACATTTAGCCAGAAGCATGTTATGATATGCTAACTGACTTGTTTTTCTTATTGCTCCACTTGGTTTCATCATCACCTCGGCCGCCATTGTGATGTCTGCGATACAGAGAGCACGGTGAGTGTCGAAACCTCGAAACCTGTAATCTTTTTGGATTTTTGGTTTGTTTGGGGTTTTTTTTGCAAAGTTTTATTGGTTTTAAAATTCATCATCACATTTTCATCTCCACTGCAAATATCAAGTAAAAAAAAAAATCTTGCTAACCACATGCTAGCACCAAATTCATGCTCTGTTATAATCAGCTTTCAATAAAATGATTAATGGGAAATGAGATTTGGAATATAAGTCCTGTGTGTTTAATCCAGAAGGGAAATGACTGGTATCATGCTGGAGAGATTAGAAGCCTTGTAATTTCATCACAATTAAAGAAAGACTTGGACTTCCCCTTCTTAAAGGATTTATTTGATCCCCTCTACTGTCTCGCTTGTTTACCAGCTCACTCTTTCTCTCCTCCTTGGCATGTGATGAATATTTATGAACACAAACGGAGAATTGTTTTGTTTTCTTCTTCTTCCCCACCCTTGTCTGGGTGGACCTGCTAAAGCGTTTTATTTGAACGGCTGCAATCTCTGATGGCTTGTGATGGGCCTGTGAGATTGTGTTTCTGTAGACTGGCCTAGCTGAATGGGTGCAGTCATGTCTGAAGAAATGGAACTCCTGGGGCGATTAGCGGGCCTGTTTTGTTTCTGCGCTCTTGTCCCAGGTCATCTGATAGCAGAGTGGTGACTTTGGTTAATGAGTCACGCTAAGCATCTCTTTAAAGGTCAGCCATTATGCAGACAGTGGCCCTTTGCCCAGGCTGCTAGTCCATCGGCCATTGTTCGGTACTCTGGGCTGCCGCTGACTTAGACACGTTGTTGCTTTGGTCCTCAGAGGAAGGGACAGAGGGAATCAGGAGGACTTGGCAGTTTGCAGGCAAATGGCAAACTCCCGTGAAAGCCGCTGGACACCTGCCTAGTTCCTCCCGTTCTGTTGGCGTTTGGAGTGAGCTGTCCCAGCTTGTGTGGGCAGGCAGGCTCCATGAAGAAGCACCAGTCTGTCCCACGCTGCCGTGCCCACTGGCAGGATATAGATTCTCTTTCTTTATCAGAGCTCAAAGCCGGAGCTGACATGGTGCCCAAGTGCGCTACAGCAATCAATGCCCACAACATACAGTTTCTCTCTCTCTCTCTTTCTCTCTCTCTCACGCTTAGCCTGACTGACTCCAGAGAAAAGGCCCTCTGTTCAGCCACAACACACTGCTCATGTCCCTGTGAGGCTGTTTGTTGTCCAGTTATGAGGAGGAGGGAGCCCAGCTTAGAAAACAAGCCCTCCTCCTTTCAGTTCAGATAACGGCCCATTCTGTTGTGTGGCCAGGGACAGGCTTGTGTGTGAGATTGGGCTTGGCTGGTGTCAGGGTACTGTTTGGAGCTGGCCTACAGCTGCATTTTAAGAGTGTGCGGCATCCATAGTTGTGTGAATGAGGCTTTTTTTTTTTTTTTTTTTAGTGTTTGCATTGGCACAGTGTGTTCTCTGTGAACGTGTAACAGATGAATGACTCACTGCTCTCTCTTTTTTTTTTTTTACGATGGAAGACGAAATCGTGATAAAGCCTCTGTTTGGTTCCCTCTTCGCAGAATAACTCCATATCCCCGTCAGAAAGCTTACGCGCAGCCAGTGAGAAGCACCGCAGCTCCTCTGACTACAGTTTGGACTCCAAGAAACGCAAAGTGGAGGAGAAGGACAGCATGAGCAGATATGTAAGTCACTGATAAGTCATGCTGAAGTCAGAGACAAAGACTGAAGGTTTCATTAAAAAGAGATTGACTCATTTGCTAAATATGTGTACAGGAGAGCGATGGAGAGAAAAGTGATGACCTGGTGGTGGACGTGTCTAATGAGGTGAGCATTAAAACACGGAATCGTAAATTGCATATTGGGTGCTGGTGATGAAGGTGTAACAATAAGCGTTAAAATCTATTACCCCGTTCCTCCAGGATCCCGCCACTCCTCGAGCAAGCCCGGCCCACTCGCCTCCTGAAAATGGCATTGATAAGCCCCGCCCCCCAAAGAAGGACACGCCCAACAGCCCCGCATCAGTGGCGTCCTCTGGGAGCACCCCGTCCTCCAAGGCCAAGGAGCTCAGTCATGTAAGACACCGAGAGAGTTAGCAACAAACTAGGCCAGAAAGGGGTTTAAATGAAAATGGCAGAGAGAGCAAAGGGATATGTGCAAATAAATCTAGGACGTTTTCTGCAGTGGATTAGGAATGGCTGTCGGTGCTTTAAGTGCATGACTAAACGTCAGGGATAATATTGTCCCACATCAGGATCAGTCAGGTCTTCTCTGTTAATAGCTCAATGTATTTAACTATTCCAGGATTTTTTCCCTCTGCCTCACTAAAAGATTAAAGCCAAAGTAGTAAGGGGATAAAAACGGCCCCATCTCCATTGTGGCCATAATAGGTTTTAGAATAAATAGCAGTTTATGGCTCTGCAGGACTATGAGGGTTGTCAGAATTAGATTGGATTAAGTTTAGTTTGCTCTCAAATTGTCAGTCTGCACAGTGCCTCGTTTTCCCGGGATTGTAAATGTGCTCGCTCTCTCTTTCCCTCGACAGAATGACAAATCCTCCACGCCTGGCCTCAAGTCCAACACCCCCACCCCACGAAACGATGCCCCCACCCCTGGCACCAGCTCCACTCCTGGGCTCAGACCCATCCTGGGCAAACCACCAGGCATGGAGGCTCTTGGTTGGTACCATTCTCTTTCCTCTCTAGAAAATGGGGATAATCTTTTTCCATCCATTCCCCTCCTCCCCAAATCTACAGTTATGTCACATACCGATATCATTTTCCTGTCTTTGTCTGTAGCAGCACCAGCCTTGCGTACCCCTCTGTCCATCGCAGGCTCCTACCCTACCCCCTTTGCCATGATGGGTCATCATGAAATGAATGGAGGCCTGACTAGTCCTGGTGTGTATGCTGGTCTGCACATCTCCCCTCAGATGAGCGCTGCAGCAGCTGCAGCCTACGGACGCTCCCCTATGGTAACACCCCTTCTTGTCCTGTTCTGAAGCTCTATTAGAGATCACCTAAAAGCAAGAATACCACATGAACTTGACTGTGATTACTGGCCTATAGCAGATCTCTTATTCAAATGTTTTGTCAACTTTCAGGGGTTTGATCCTCATACCCACATGAGAGCCCCAGGCCTTCCAGCCAGCCTCACATCCATCTCTGGTGGCAAACCGTAAGTATCTCACCTAATGTGCTGTACTCATACATTTTTAAAGAAACACAGCAATGATTTAAAACTCTTAACACGGCTCCCACTTTTCCTCCAGGGCTTACTCCTTCCATGTCAGCGCAGATGGCCAGATGCAGCCTGTGCCCTTCCCACCCGATGCCCTGATCGGCCCCGGTATTCCACGCCATGCCCGTCAGATCAACACGCTGAGCCACGGCGAGGTTGTGTGCGCCGTTACCATCAGCAACCCCACGCGCCATGTTTACACTGGTGGCAAAGGCTGTGTCAAAATCTGGGATATCAGCCAACCCGGCAGCAAGAGCCCCGTGTCCCAACTGGACTGTCTGGTGAGGAACGCTGCTTATTCACGTTCCACTCATCAACAATATTCTTACACCTTGTTCTTTTTGTGGAGTTGTTATGGAAGGTATGAACTGTTAATATGGAACTGCTCATTCCATTAACAATGGGATGATCCTTTGTTATACAGGCATACACCCCGCTGACAGTCTAACAGCATATGCTGTAGTACACAAACGTAGCTGAAGCTTTTACTCTGTGTTTGTGTACAATAGAAGAAAGTACTTTTGGCAACAAGGTTATGACCGAGGAAGCAGACGATAAATCCCACACGACATTTTCCAATAAATTAAATTTGACGTGAAATGTAAACACAACAAAGCATGCGTAAATTCAACAAACTAAAAACTTGTTTACTGTGTTCAAAACATAACAGACTAAGTTCTGAGAATACCCTCTGGTTGGTTTATTATGACGACAGGATTTTCATCCTCTTTCCCACCGACTTGTTCCTAAATCTCTCTTGAGCTCCGCTGCCCTGAAACACGTATTGATTTGCTTTGTCCTCTGTGCAACAGAACAGGGATAACTACATCCGCTCCTGTAAGCTGCTGCCTGATGGCCGCACATTGATTGTTGGAGGCGAGGCCAGCACATTGACCATCTGGGATCTGGCCTCTCAGACACCCCGCATCAAGGCTGAGCTCACCTCCTCGGCCCCGGCATGCTACGCCTTGGCTATCAGCCCCGACGCCAAAGTCTGCTTCTCCTGCTGCAGCGATGGAAACATTGCCGTCTGGGACCTCCACAACCAGACCCTCGTTAGGTTGGGAGAAGTGACTTTTTCTTATTGTGTGTGCGGGCTTTGGCCCCCACAACAGGATTGATGTTGTGTGAGTAATTTTAAAAGCGATGTCAATAATTTTTGTGTTCCTTTCTTTTTCTTTGACTGTAGGCAATTCCAGGGACACACGGACGGCGCTAGCTGCATTGACATATCCCACGACGGTACTAAACTGTGGACAGGCGGTCTCGACAACACTGTTCGCTCCTGGGATCTGAGGGAGGGTCGACAGCTGCAGCAGCATGACTTCACTTCACAGGTACAACCATGAAAAATTGAGATGAAGAACAACAGACACAGATGTACTGTGGAGGGAAGTTTTCATTTTTGTACCAGGACTGTTAGTAAGTGTTAGTGTCCCGTTCTCAGATCTTCTCCCTGGGCTACTGTCCGACTGGCGAGTGGCTGGCAGTGGGCATGGAGAGCAGCAACGTGGAGGTGCTACACCACTCGAAGCCAGACAAATATCAGCTCCACCTGCACGAGAGCTGCGTCCTCTCCCTCAAGTTCGCCTACTGTGGTACGAACACACACACACACACACACAGGCATAGAATATCTACCATATTATTTTATTTAGTGCTAAAACTGCTGTGCACTTTTTACAGTCTGAATGCTCATGTTGCTCTCAAGGTTACAGTCCCAGTGATCTTTAATTTGTAGGTATTTTTCCACCACCTCTTACTCCAAGGAGGACTGATTGCACTGTTGTTTTCTTTTTTCTTTGCAGGTAAATGGTTTGTAAGCACTGGGAAGGACAATCTGTTGAATGCTTGGAGGACTCCTTATGGCGCCAGCATATTCCAGGTATGCAGATCAATACTCTCTGTCTGCAGCCAGTCCAAAAGTATGCACAGTGGTCTCTTAGAGGAAGGGCAGAGCGACCGCTGTCTGACAGGACTCTCCTATCAGTGAAAACTGAACCTGGATTATTGACCTGACAAAGAAGTCTTTTTGAGGGGCATCAGGCCAGAACTTGATGTCACTGCAATCTAATCTTGCCCTGTAGTCAGCTAATCTTCCCCACTTAACTTCAAATGTAGTTGAGCATGTTAGCTAGCCTCCAAGACTAAAATGTTTCTTTTTTATCTTCTTTTCTCTGAACAGTCCAAGGAATCCTCATCTGTCCTGAGCTGTGACATCTCAACAGACGACAAGTATATTGTGACAGGCTCTGGTGACAAGAAGGCCACTGTATATGAAGTGATCTACTAGAACAGACTGTTTTGTACGGGAGCATGCGGATGCTCAGGAACAGTAGACTCTTCCTCCATCTACCTTCCCTCACACAGACAGCATGGATGTTGCCTGCAGCCCCGGGATGGATAGGCAGGAAGTTTGGCAGTGCCAGACTGAAATGGACGCTGGCGCTGTTGTGGCCCTGGATGTTGTGTCCTTTGGCTCTGCCCTTTCTCACTCATACGACTAACACTTGTACAGCGAGTGCAGTTCCCAAAGGCACTAAGAAGAAAATAATGTCTTGCTGTTTTCTGTTTGTTGGATATTTCTTTTTTATTCGTCCTTTTTAATGTGGAGATAAAGTTCCATGACACAACTAGAAGCGGCGCTTCGCTCTGGAGCTTCTCCTTGGAGGTCCTGAGAAAAGTGTACATAATGGAGTAATAAAAGGCCTTTTATAGATTTATATTTTGGTGTCCAGTTACGCTTGTGATGGTTCTTTCTTGTTCTCTCCGTGATTTTCTGTCCCCTCTGGGGATGGAAATTAGATTAGGACTTTGTAAGAGGATATTCTATTTCAGTTTTTCCCTCCTCTGCTTTTTTTTCATGTTCGTTGTCCAGGATGACCTTTTCGGAAATCTAATTTGGATTTTTTTTTCTCCCTGACAACGGCCTTTTTTTTTCGCTATTTGCTGTAACACAGAACACAGACGTTTGTCCCATGGATTTTAGCAGTGGAGAATTCTGGAAATGCCCTTTTTTCAGACTGGAAGAAGGAGAAAATCATGGTTTCCACTTACATCGACCCTTTGGCCCTGCTCAGCAGAAATTCAACAATGAGATGAAGACCTACCCCTGAACAATGGCTGCTGTCAACATGAAAATGGATAACTATCAACTTGAGGACTGATGGGTTTCATGGAGAAGCAGCTGTGACTTGAATTCAGCCTGTTTGGACTCGACTATCGTATGACTCTTCATTGCTTCACCCATCAGAGTTTACTCATCAGTCTATAAGAGTTCATCATGGCCTCTCTGGTTTGACTGTCTGTGACTGATATTCAAGACTGACACAGTTACTCATAAAGGTAGCAGGCAAAGCCAATACCACATCTGACATTTTGGTTATGCTCTGTTTGCTTTCTTCAGTATTTCATGATATTCCACTACAAACCTTCTCCTAGACAGGAATGGTCTCTGCATAAACACATTAGACTGTGTAGCATACACGTGTCATTATCCTTAAGGATTGTACAGTTGGCAGTTGTTGATAAATCAATAAACTGTTTTTATATAAAAATGATCGTGACTGAATTTCTCTAGTGCTGGTGCCTTGCTACTATTGTATGAATGAATGGAGCGAGGGTAGTTTTAGATTTATAGATGCTGATTAATATTAATTGTTTTGCTGCAGTCAGCACAGGGATTGAGCTCGTTTGGGCAGGGTTGTTGAGAGCACCAGTAACTGAGGAAAATACAAAATGTATCACCTGAGCTTTTCTCTAAAAAACACAAAATTGTGGCTTCAAACTCTTCTTATCTTGTGTGCTGCTAGGATGGGTTATCTTCTTGCTCTAGTCTGCATCCCCCCATACAGACTTATTCATAGGCTCTTCTTGACAGTAAATGGAAGTACATCAGTAAATGGCTGTAAATGCATCCAGATAGGAGTTGACAACTGTCTCAGGAGAGCTGCAGACATTCTGGGTGCTGTTAGAGAAGATGCTTGGGGCATCTGGCTGCAGTTTTAACCCAGAAATTACTGAGCTAGCATTAATATTTAAGGGATGAACTTGTTTCAAAGTCACAGTGTACTGTAACTAACTGTGGTCACTGTCAGCTTTCACATTTTAAAGGGTTGTATCTATGTATGGTGGCAGAACTGAAACCACACAGCCGCTCTCAGAGTGATGAAACAAGGCAGACTTTTTTTAAGCAGTGTCACTTCAGAAATATGACGCAAACACTGCTCTTGAGTTCTCTTGAGTGGTCTTTTGGTAGTTGAGTACTTTTGGGCAGGATGCGATGAATGGCCCAGTCCCTCCACTCCAGAGCAAGGCTCTTCTAGGACTCTGTGCGTAAAGCTGTGAGCCCTTCATATGGCTGCCTCTTCAGAGATGTTGTTGTTAGATTATAAAAGCAGGGCCGGATGCTTTCAGCATGGAGCCAGCCGCCATGCTCCGCTCTCACGGGCTCATTTGTTAAAGGCTATAGTCTTTCTTTTCCCACATCGCTGAAGTGTGTACTTCCTGTGTGCATTTGTAGCTTAAGCTCCTTGCTCAAGTAGAATTTTCTTCCTCACTTAATCAAACAGTGGAATATCTGCAGATGAAAGGTTGTACCTCTGAGTGCCTATTGCTGGACACTGAGGGGGTCATTGTCTCGCCTTCCGCTGATCTACCTCTCAATGGAGGGCTTTCAGCAGGTTCTCATGCGAAAGCCCATGCTGCCCTGTTCTATTTAGAGGAGGGCCACAGTGCAGACGAAGAAACTAGAGTGGCCTAAGTGTTTTACAGCAGCTCTAAACATAAGAAAATAGTCCAATTCTCTACTTCTGCTTGGATTGTTGGAGCCAGGACCCTACAGAAAGCCAAGGGGGGTGGGGAGGGGGGTCTGTAATGCCAATATGTGGGCTTGCACATATGTACTTGCACAACCACTGTGTGAATGGGATTTTTTTTGTTTTTTTTGTTTTTTTGTTTTAGCTGCCAGGCATTGATCACAGTCCACCAGTATTCTGGCTGGTCCTTTTGGCTGGCACTCTTTTTTCTGCCCCCCCCCCACCCCCATCCATCACACAGAGAATCTGGGTTTTCTTTCTCCAACAGCGAGGGACTGGCACCGTGCTGAAATGCAGAATAATAATCCCCTAATCACCTGAGTATTGCCAGTCCTGGGTTTTATCTGCAATGGATGTGAAAGCCCCCAGTGCCTAGTGATTACAGCATTTGATCTGGGTAATAATGTCTTCACTGTTGCCCTGCCTAGGGCCCGAAGGCAGTGCAGCTCTAATCCACAGTGCATTCTAGTGGAATCGCATTACACAAAGACCACCAGGGTTCTCCTCTAGAGGGGAGGGGGGTGGTGGTGGCGGTGGTGGGGGTTAAAGGAGGAGGTTGCCATGGAAACAAGCTTCTCTCTCTCCCTCTCTCTCACGCAGATACACACTCCCTCCTGGGATAGATAAGCAAAGGACAGGTTCTGTGTTTACTTTCCACGGGCCCTCCAATCCCTGAGCAGGCTGAGCCCTGATAACACGAGGCCTGTACAGCCACCGACCACTGACAGCAGATAAGCACCCCAGCAGAGCAGAGCAGTCATCACCCTCCAACCAGGATGAACAAACCTGGGAGACCCGGATTCATTTGGATTAGACCGGATTGCCAGTGCCGCCGCTGCTGCCGCCCGCCACTACTGCTGATGCCTGTGCCGCCGCCGCAGCTGTGTTCAGACTACTGATGTTCAAAAGGACTTTCTACATGTGAACTTGATGTTGCACTTCACCCCGTGGAGTCTCAGAGCTTAGTCAGAGGTGCAGTAATGGACTGGATGCTATTTTAGATATTGAGGTCAAGGGACTGTCTGTACAGGACAGGTTTGTGTCACCGCAGCTGGAGGGCCGTGAAGCCTGGGAAGCCAAATTCCTCCTGATGTGTCCTGAGGGATAGGAATACACATTATCAGTATGCTGTTTCACCATCTTCTCATGTCTGCCCTTTTGGTAATAGCTGTTTTCCACTGGAAGGCTGGGGTGCTGCAGGGACATTCCTTTGTATTTGTTCCAAGTATCCACTAAAATCCAGTAATTCAATACTCAGAGTAATTAGATTTGTATGATACTAATGCCCTAAGAAGGAACCAACATGCTCTTTGATGTTGAGATCAAGACAACTACAAGTACTCCTTTATTATGTGCATTATGCTAACATGCTAATTATATTTCCACACACATTCTTTGATTAAGGCACAGCTGGAGGTGTACGAGCAACATGACTAATTACAGAAGAAATGGTGGTATTGAGCTAAAGTGGTGGGAGCTGGATTTCCCTTTGGCCCCTTCCTCTGCCTGTGTTTACTCGGAAGATATCCTTTATTTTTTTATTAAGCTTATTAACAACATGATCACATACTGCAGATTAGAAAAAGCCTGTCCATTTTTATCAAAGGTTTGCTTAAACAGGTAATACAGAATTATCAGTTTATGTCAATAAATACTGTTTGAGTTGATTTAACACCATGTAATTAAATACAGTCAGGAACCCAATTTAGTTACTGCACAGGTGCCTTCTGTCTGCTCTCTCTAAGATTATTGAATAAGATAACATAGGAAATAAACTGCACTACCTTCATACCTTCATTCACTTGTTCATGTAATGCACAGTGGTGGAAAGTAATTGTGTACATTTACTCAAATACTGTACTTAAGTGCAATTCTGAGGTATTTGTACTACTTTATGTGAGTATTTCCGTTTGATTCTACTTTATACTTCAGCTCCACTACATTTCAGAGAGAAATATTATACTTTCTACTCCACTTCATTTATTTGACAGCTTTAGTTACTTTCCAGATAAAGATTTGACACAATTGATAATAAGCTTTTAAAATACAACACATTGTTAAAGATGAAACCAGTGGTTTTCGACCTTTTTGGCTTTTGACGTCTTGCAAAAAGCGGTGTGTAGTCAGGCTCACATGTCAGATGTCTATGAGTTGTTAACAGCTCCGCCAAATAGGGATTTTCCCCTCTAAACTTCTTACATGGTTTCATTTCAATAAATGTTCAAATGATCAAATATTTCACCAACATGATGATTAGAGAGAAAAAAACAACTGAAAACAGATGTGGATCAGAACTTTGTTTTTTCTTCTTTCCTCTCTCATTAATCATCTCATGACCCCTCAGATTTATATGGTGACCCTTTGAAGGGGCCTGACCCCTAGGTTGGCTACCACTGGACTAAACTAGATAACTGTAATTAAAACTAGCTCCACCTGCAGCAGCTACAACAGTAACATACAGCTCTAACACTGATGCTTCAGTATTAATCTAATGATTTATAATAATATATCAGTCACAGGGACCAAACCACCACTTTTACTGCGTTTTTCATGCAGGATCTTTAGTAATTGAGCATTTTTACATCAAGGATCTGAATATTTCTCCCACCACTGGTAATGCAGGATATATTCATGTAGTATTTTAAGGATCTTTTAGATTTATGGAGTTTAGTTTAATGGAAAACATGTGACTGTCACATTTTTTCTACCTAAGACAAACTCTCCTTTCTAGCTAAATAAATAAAGGATCCATAAAGTTTTATGTTACGTTTTATGATAAGTATTTGAATGGTTGTAGTTTCCATTTAGCCTTTATATAAGATTTAAGAGTTAAGCATACTACACAGGAGACTAACTTATCTTGTCAAAAGGCTGAAACCAGCTGTGGACCGACTGAGCTAACATTAGCTGTGTCGAGCTAGCAGCCTCCTGGAAGCGGAAGTAGTAAATGTAGCTGTTTTTTGACAATGACATGAGTGTTAACATCAAGCCAAAGCCACTAACACACAGTGAAGAAGTGGAGATGCTGCAGGATGACGATTTAATTCATTTCTGTGGGTGTTTTGATGCCCTTTTCCCGTCGTGAAGTGTTACCAACAATGGGATCCACTGCAGCCGACATCAAGCTAACCACAGCTGACTCCATTAAAAAGAAAAAACCTTCAGAAGGTTAGTGTTTGATATGAAATGATGTGACAACCTCTCCAGAAACATTTAAAACAAACTTTGACAACTTGAACATTTACAGACTCAAGTTAAATCAACAGTCAAATGAATATATTGATGGATTTGGTGGTTCTCTATTGTATGGTATACTTTGAATTACTCCTTACAACATAATCACAGTCTGCAGAAAATATTCACATAATCATAGTCTGTAGAAAAATATTCACATTGTAGAAGCTGGATCCAAATGTAGCACTTTTCCTCCCCAAAAATGACTCAAAACAACTAACTGGTTATCAAAATAGTTGGCAAATGTTTAATTGACTAATTGATTTATGGCCTAATCATTACAGCTCTATAAATATTTGATGATAACTGCAGTTTATTAAGCCCTATTAAAGTAGTATTGAATGTTTCATGTTGCAGTTCACTTTGAAAAATGATGATGCTCAACAATTTTTTTTAACCACAGGAAAAAAACCTCAAATGGTTTAAACAGGTTTTCACCATATTTATAATACTAATAATAATCTAACAACCATAATGCCATGTTGTGTTTATTTTTCTGCTGCTAACTGCACTTTACTGATGAGGACTTCTCAGAATGTTCTTCATTTAATAGAGAATGATGAGAGAAATTAGGACAAAACTAAAAATAATTGTATACTGCTGTACATCAGTCCCCAGAGTACCTCTAAGTAATTATTTTACACACACAGTATACAGACGATCTAAATAATGACCATACTTTCTACCCAAATTTGGCATTAATGAGTTTTTTTCATCATATTTTCCCCTGTAAATAATGTAATGAAACCACAAATGATAAGCCCTGATTACCTGCTGCCAGTTAAACATGACAAAAACAACCCTGTCTAAAAGTGTTGATTACAAATTCACATCTAGGGGTGCAGCTAATGATTATTTTTTCATTCTCAATTAATCTGCTGATTATTTTCTCAACATCCAAATATAGTTATAATGCCTGTTACAATTTCCCAAAGTCTTATTTTATCTGAACAACAGTCCAAAACCCCTACATATTCAGTTTACTAGCATGTAAGACAAATAAAAGCATTAACTCATCACATTTTAGAAGCTAAATGCAGCAAGGTTTTGGCATATTTACTTACAAGAAAAAACAATTATCTTCATTATTATCCATGTCCTCATAAACTTCTTCAAGACACACATCCTAATTATAATTTCACTGTCATTTCTCAGTTTGAACTCCAGCCCAGTGACTAGTTTGAAGAAAAGATCGTTAACATTATTTTAGTAATCAACCTCTTTCATATTCTATCAGAAAACACTGGACTTACTTTCCTCACACCGAATGCTCTCATTTCAGTATTGCTGTAGTGCGCTATAGTCATCACTGGAGAGGTGCAGAGAGTCGCCTACACTCTAAAAAGGCATATACTTTGATCACATGATTATCCCCCCCCCTCGCCCCCCCCTCGCCCACCCGCCCCTCCTTGTCTCATGGCTTTTTGGAAAGCTCTTACACATATAAGTAGTGAAGAGGCTGCATGATCTCTATGTTGGAGAGCTCAGCCTGTCCAAATACTCTGTTGTGAAACTCAAGTGTTATTCTCAGCCGCAAAGTGATATGTTTGCTATCATTCAGTGGAGTGGACTGGCACACCTACACTGAGCCTCAAGAATTTAACAGCTTTTTAGCCATGCTAGTGTCACAGCTCTATGGATGGATGGATGGATAGATGGTAGTGTCTGTCTGTCTGTCTGTCTGTCTGTTGGTTCGTTCAGTCACCATTTAGGTCCAGACTGAAATATTTCAACGACTACTTGATGGGTTGTTGTGAAATTTTGTTCAGATATTAATGTTTGGAAAAAGAGTAACGCCTGCACCCTTACTTTGAAGCCACATTTTAAATCTTAATTCAAATGGACAATGTTTCAATCCAATCCTGCACTTATGTGATGTGCTATGATTTAGGGCTGGGTATCATTTAAAAATGTAAGATACCAATCCAAGTACCCTTAAAGTGATACTGACACCAACCGAGTACTTCATTCGATACCCATTACACATTTTATGCACTTGCTTTTTTCTGGTGTGACAGGCCTGTAGTGAAGCCACACTTCAGAGCGTTTAGGAGGCATCTTGACTGATGAACTGCTAAGCATGCTAACTCAAATTCACCATGACTTCACCACCACAGACGGGTTGTAGCTGCTGTGGCAGTGGGCCCATTACATGTCATGTTAAACTGAAGAACACTTGTGATGATTGGCTGTGAACAAGTCCGTACAAATAGTCATAGTTTCCATCTCTGGGTGCAAAAAGGATTGATAGCAGGTATGATTTGACGGGAGACATTTCGATTCTACGTGGTATCGAGTACCAATACCCAGCCCTAGTCTCATTGCACCCCTTTATGTCATTTATGTTTCCCAGATGATGTATCTGAATGACTGTGAGCTCGTTTACATTTGTCGTTTTGAGTTTACCTTGCTTGTGTTCTAACCACCAGTCCTTCAAATCAATCAGCCTTATGAATCCAGCTGCCTTGCAAAGTAAGATGGTGATGGACAGATGGTTTGTCTGAACACCTGTCAAGTATTTTTTTTTAAAGCACCTGCCCTTTAATACTCTTTCCATGGATGCTTTCTTAGATTGTTCTGTGTAACAAACCATCTGGCCCGTCGGTTTAGTTTTGAGTGCAATATCTTCCAATGTAACGGATGGGTGGCTGTGACATTTGGTATTTGACCTCAGGATTAATTTGAACTCTTACAGTCATCAGACCAAATACTTGCAAAGCTAACGACATTACCATCAGCCTCAGCTGTACTTTGTGTTTTGCTATTTTGCTATGCTCTATGGTGAACATAGTAAAACATGATATCTGCTGCTAAACATCTGCATGTTAACATTGTCATTGTAAGTGTGTTAGCATGCTGATGTTAGCATTTAGCTTACAGTGCCACTGTGCTGTAGCGCTTCACAGAGTCACTGTATGGCTATAGATGCTTGAACCCCATTTGTATTGGACCACATGTGCTGGTCATCGACTTAAATCCAGTTCAGAGCATTTAAGTGTAATAATAATTAAATAAAAGATATAATAATTAAAACTGCAATTCCGTATTAAGAGCTACTTTTCCTTCTACTGAGTTATATTAGCTTATTGAGGGCGGTTGTAGATATTTTTGCTAATCTGATATTATGTTAGAAACATGCTAACACCAGCATACAGGAGTATTTGCAAACCGATACAACAACAAAAAAAATCAAAGCCATCAGAAGAGCCTGAAAGATCAATAAATTAGCTGTTACAATAAGATCAATACAGGTTAGTAGGTACTAGTATTCTTTTATGGCTTTGTCCTGCTGAATGTTCATGTCTATTACAGACCACATTTTATTACTGCAATGGATAAAACTGTGTCCGGAGTGATGAGTTAACAGAGGAGTTATGGAGGAGAACAGTGAATATTTTATTCCTTACCTCCCCCTGAATTTTTTGTTAATCCCATCTGAATGGAGCTTCAGTCTTATTTGGACATGGAGAAATTTATTACATAAAAATGCTCACTAATATTTCATTGGACAGAGTTATGTATCCAGATCTGCAGGGTGTAGGTAAATTCTGACACCAGAGAGCTCCATTTGATGAAATTGTTAGTGAAATAGGATTTTCTTGTCCTTATGGCCTCTGGTGTCCTGTTTTTTTTTTCTCCTGTGGTAAAACACTTTATTTCTATTCCTGTTTGGTTCATTGAAGCATCTGTCATTCCCAGTGCTCCCACTGTGCCTGACAAAAGCAGAGCCATGTTAGATTGAAAAGACAGAGGGGCAATCTTTCAAATGGATCTCTTTTCGAAAATATATTATGACATAATCATGTTTTCTCCTTAAAAGCCCAGGGGAGGCCTGTCTGTCAGATTGCAGTCCTCTCTTGGCTGCCTGGCCTGAACAGAAACAGCAGTTGTGTGTTAATAGAACCCAGAGGCACTTTGAAACCTTACCCATTCTGCTTTACGCTCTCAGCCAGGAGATTAAAGTCAGGGAAACATTACAGGAGGCTGGATAATTGCCCCTGTGTCTCCAGCAGACAAAAGGCAACGCTCCGGCAATTCCCTCAGTAAATTGTCAAGAGAGGCTCAAGGATCCTTCAAGGCTGCAGCAAATTGTACAGTGCTGTCTAACAAACTACCAATCTCTGGATATTATGAGACTTCCATATATCCTTGGCCATAATGACAGCTTGCACTGCTATAATGGAGTGCAGGCACAAGATAGCTTTTGAGTACACTTCCAATAGAAAAATTACTACCTTGGTTCCTAGTCTGCGCTTTTCTTTTTTTTTTCTTTTGTTCCCATTTGTATTTTGATTTATTCTGCTATCATTTTTATTTTCGTTTTTTATTCATAGCTGAGTGCCGGCTGCTGCCACCAACAGATGATTGCAACCTTTACCCCTGAGGGCCTCTTGATCCCCCGACAGGGAAAAAAAAAATCTGCAAGCAGTTAATGAGTTGCCAACCATGCCTAGTGTTAAGGGCGTCTACAAATTAACAGAGGATTTTGTCAGGGCTCTCCTTCGCTCTTCCCTGCTCTTGCCACCACTTTCTCTCTCTCTCTTTCTCTCTCTCATTCTCCCATTCTCCTCCCTCCCTCCCTCCCCCATCTCACGCTCCCTCCTGCTCTTCAATTTTCTCTCTCTACCTGCCTGCTTCACGCTCCAGTAGCTCCGTGGCGGGAGCAGCGCTGTCTGGCTTTGGCTCAGAGCAGCACTCATTGTCAGTGCGGTTCATGTTTAGAATTAGCCATTTAATGAGAACAAAAGAAATTAATTGGTGGTTTAAGCCTAATGAGACGTCTGTGAAATTAACGGGCCTCATCAATAGAAACAAATAAAATCCTTCAGCTTGTTGTTGGGGAGCATTATTCTGACAAAGCTTTTGACACAATGATGAATAGCAGGTCAGGAGAGACCATCTGTGCTTTTTTAAACCCCTGCAGGAGGGGGATGGAATGTGGGCTGGCTCGGAGAGATGGTGATAAAAGAGAGAGAGAGAGAGAGAGAGGGGAAAAAAGGATGGGGGGAGAGGAGGAGGGGAGGTGAGAGAAAGGAGAGAGAGAGAAAGAGAGAGAGAGGCTGAAGCTGAGAAAAAAACAAATTCACCCTGCTTTATTCATCGCCCTTTAGCATGATACCGCTGTCTAACCATGGTTACAAAGGAAATAAAAAACACGGGCATTAGCATGTGAAAGGCACTGGGTCTCTGACTATGCGTCCAGAAAGCCAAAGAGCTCTGATTTCGAGGGATATTTAACCTCCATTCAGACAGCAACAAAGGCCTGGCTGTCGCGCTGAGAGCAGTGGTTCAGCCTGATTGGGGCTCGGGAGGGGAAGGGAGGGGGAATGGGGGTGGAGGGGGCTAGAGGAGGGGACAGGCAGGATCACAGACCTCATTTGTTCCCCCTCTTTACTTTAGCCTGTCTCTATTCCCACTGAAGAGCAGCATTTCCTCTCAATACCCCCACCACCCCCACCCATCCTCACCACCCCCACCCCTATCCCTCCTCCTCCTCTCTCAAAGTTGTAAATGTATGACCTGAGGAATAAATTGGATGGGAAGGAGGCAGCACACACAGAGGAGTAATACATCTCTATCATGTTCGGTGACCTTTATTTACCACGCGTTGAGCAACATCGTTGTCCCTATTATTCGGCCCGCCTCTGCCTCTGCCTCGCTTCCTCTTGCTTTTAATGGCACCCAGTATGGAAGTTGTGGACGTGATGAAGGTGGTTATCTGCGTGTCTTCAGCTCAGCCAGTGACTCAGCCCTGCCCTCGCTCTCTCTCTCTCCCGGCCACCCAGCAGGGCCTGCCCAGCCCAGCCTGTTTGTGTATCATTGGAGAAACTGTTTGCTTTCCTGCACTGATCAAATAAACAGGCCATGTCTTTTGGGGGGCAGGAGGTTGGGAGGAGTGGTGTCTGTGTGTTGTTTAGCTCTCTGGGTGTAGATAAGGAATTGTTTGATGGGGTAGAGAGAAACGAGAGCGATTTAGGTCAGCTAATCTGATTTACACAGAGATGGTCTGGCCATTGCAGGGAGCAGTAATTACATAGAGGGATTAGAAACACCCCCCCACACACACACACACATCCCACCCCCACCCTCAAAGCTCCCAACCTGCAAAGAGGAGAGAGGGGTGGAGGAGTTTTAAAGCCTGAGAACTGCTTGAGTATGTTGCAGCAACAACAACAGCTTGAGCAGTTCTTGGTGCAGATTAAAAAAAAAAATGGCTGAGATTGGGCTCAAAACAAAAGGGGAGCATTTGGCTAAAGTAGTATTACTTAGCTTGTTTACATGCATTTACATCTGCTGCTTTGATCCCACAATTATCAGAATTTGTTTTCGTCGGCCAAATATCACAGTTATGTCTGCCAGGGAATCTGGCAGCACCAGCTGATGTCATCGGTTTAGCAGGAGTCGTCCGTCAGATGTTTTTTCTCTTACTTTTTTTTCTTCAGGAACATGTTTACAGAGAGCACAGCGTGTTACGTTTCCTTTCCTACAGAGCACCCTTCGTCACTGCTGCAGCTATTCAGTATTCTAGTGTGATTTATGTGACATATAACGTGCAGATTGATTACTTTACAGGCTCGACATTCTGTTCACGTTCAGCTATTTTTTCCATATTTCTGCTAGGTACACAAGGGCAGATATTCGACGCCTCTCTCGTTGCTATTTGTCTGTGTATTTAAAATGCACAGCTGAATAATTGCACTGCCAGAGCCATCACTTCATCCACAGGAATGACTTGCACGCTTGGCTGCTGTTTCTAAAGTGTGCTTGGCTAATCCACTCATTGCTTTGTGCATTCAGTGCTGTGAACCATAGGGCACCCGCTTGGATGCCCGTGCATAAATTACTGCCATGGAACATAAAGTGCTGGGAGGATTTTCCTTAACGATCGCCAACGCTTTAAACGCTTCTGCTTCAACAGTCGATACTGCTCAGCCCATTCAATTATTCAGCGGCCCGTCCCTCATTAACAAAATCCTGACCTTGACATGTCTGCCCTATTTCTCTCCCCTGACAGACTCAGCTCTCCAAACGACTCTGTTTGCTCTGATATTGGCTGGGAAATCCATGCATATTGATAAGTTGTTTGCAGTGTAATTGAAAATGTCAGTTATGAAGCCCGAGCAGACAAAGGTCGGCACCAAGAAAAAAAAGCTGACAGGCTGCTATGTATGGAGCATATATAGTGCGGGGGACAAGGAGAGTAGGTTCAGAGTGGAATAAATCCAGTTTTATACACACACTGTGAATTTATATCTTTCTGCATATACGCTCACTATCTGCCGAAATGGCTTTAACGACTGAGAGTGAACATTTTAAGATGTTTTAAGCCTGATGTAATTACATGGCACCGCTCTCCATTTTCATATAGTTTTATGGATTGGTTTGTGGTCACTTGATTGAAATTCTAATCTGTTTCCAAAGGTCAAATTGTTCATCATTCATGTCTCATGGTCTGGGTAAACATCCACGGCTCCAACATTCAATAGGACTTATGAATATGCTCATCAAATTGGTAGCTCACAGTCTCACGAGGAGAAGCAGGTGTCTTATCTCAGGGATGTGTTGTACCTTGTGCATCCGTGACGTTACGCGTCAGTCAAAAGCTCCCGCATCTTAATCTGCTCCGCAGGAGTGGGATTCAGGGTTAAAGTGCTTGCCACTATTTCTACATAAACAAAGATTTGAACCTCAATCCCCATGAGCCTCTGCTGGCCGACATACCCCCCGCCCCGCCAGACCCCGTCCTGCCTGCAGGCAGAGTAGTGACTGCCTGCTGGTTCTTTAATCGATTGCTAATGGGTTCAATTCCGTCGTTGAGGAGCTGCTTGGAACCTGGCCCTGAGACTGAATGAAGTGGAAATACCATTTGCGGCTTTATGAGCCGTTATACTGCAGCGAGAGACCTCTATTCGGCATGCTTCATAGCACTGCAGAGAGTTTTGCACCACTGCTTGATGGTTTTTCTTATGCCGTCTCCCACTGCTTTCGTCTCAGTGCTTTCCATTTACACTGTGCCCTACAGCATTTACATACATTCAATCTACAACAAAATAGCTTTGCTTTGCTGCATTTTTCACAAGGCCTGATGTGTAGAGTAATTACCGTAGTATATCTCCCCTGTACACATGAGGGCCCAACAGTTTATTACAACTTTAAGCTGTGATATTATTCATCACTTTTTATCAGGAGGATGTGTCTGGGTCAGTGATGTGACGTGGCTGTCTGACTGCATTTCTTTCAGTTAAAATAAGGTTGAAATGCTTCAAAATATACCACATATATGTACTACCTCTCCCATATATATGTAGTACCTCTTACTTTTCAAAATCCTTCAGTCATTTGTACTTTTTCTTTTATTTATAGCATAAAACATAATGTTTGACTGTCTGGCCATAGCTGCAGTTCTGAGAACTTCATTTTCAGCCCTATATGACATGATTTCCAAAGTGGTTTGTAGTCCTGTACAAAATTACAAAGCATTTGTATTGATATCACCTTGCGACCATGAATTTATGGAAGTTACATCATAAATCAGTTTGTCAAAGATCCATGGAAGCAGTAAGCCCACAGATATATGAAGAGAACTGGATACAGTGTTGGAGACGGGGCCCTGTTTCTATTAACGTTCAAGCAAACTTTGGCTTGCAGGTATAAAGTTAACTGGGTCTTCTGGGATCATGTGGCTCACAGACCAGGTGCACTAGCTCAGCTTATCTAGCTAACTTCTGGTTTAGCCCTCTACTAACTTGAGTGGGGTTAAAATAATGTGCTCCTTTAGACTTCCCAAATGTTATCAGACCAAATGGATCAAATTCTGAAAGTGAAAGGATTTAATTTTCAGGCGTTAGGACACTAAAAATAATGTATTATTTACAGATGTCTCTTTCACAATGTAAGTCTAAGGAAAAAGGTGTTTTTGGGGCTGATAGCATAATAGTTGTAACTACATGGTTTGACCACTATGTTAAATTGGCTTCAAAGCCCAGTGCTGTTCCTGAGGGTTCAGTAAAAGCGGTTTTAAAAAACAAACTGATTTGAAAATTGGGTTGCACCATGGACATAAGGAGAACCTCCACAGATGTTCTCCTCTCTAATCTCAAACATCTACACACTACAAGATTTTAAAATGATGGTGCATCACACACTACAGGATATTTATTTAGATTATCATGGCAGAGCTAGCAATGCACCACCTCATGTGATGTCATGAGGAAGTAGATGTAAGCAAGTAAAGCTACCGTCTTTGTCCGTATGGTTAGGATACGTCTTGACAGACATGTTCAGCAGAGAAATGTTGCAACAGACCAAACTGAGATGAGAGAGATGAGAAAACGAGTGAGTCGAGGTTAAGGGCAAGACGAAGAATAGGTCTAAGTGAAAGATTGAAGCAAAGAAGGTGCAAGAACCTGTCAGCAGAGAGAAAGCAGACTGTTATCAGTTTTCTGTGCAGAGAAGAAAACAGTCATCTTAGCTGGGGGGGAAAAAGACAGCATCACCAAAAATAAATAGAAAATTAGAAAATAGAAAAGAAAGGTTGTAACAAGCCCCTCACTGAGCTCCGTGCACAGTATCAAACAGAGGTGGAACAGCATGTCTCCATGTTTTACAGACAACTGGTCAGAAGACGGCCTTTTTATATCACAGAGCAGGAGACCAGGGATGGAGATACATGTGGAACACGAGAATGATCGACTACAGGTTAACAAACTCACCAAGAGATGGCTGTGAAGGACAACCATCACCTCAAAGTTAGTATCACTGTGTTTGACCCTCAGAACAAAGCATGCACAGATGGTGTATGTTCAAAGTGCTGCTTCGACAAAGTTGAATTTCCTGAGAGATGCTGCTCTGAGGTTTTGTAGGAACAACGGTAACTTCAACCAACTGAGGAAAAAGTTTTAAAACAAACACACACTGGGACAATACGGGACTTAAAAGAGCTCCTCCACAAAGAGCTTCAGCCATACATCAGTTCTTAACTAGATCCACCAAACAGAAGAGTTTCCTGACCTAGAACTAAATCTCACTGAATCTGAAGCTGTTCTTCACATTGATTTTTGACAGAAAACTATGCCTGCAAGATGAGTGCAGAATAGAGCTCGACTGATACTGGGTTTATGGGGCAGATGCCGATATTGATATATTAGCTGATAAAGTTATATATATATAAACACACATTTTCCAATGATCCTTCAGATGTGGTGATATTTTACAGCTTAACAATGAACTTTATTGTATAAAATGACAGTCAGTGCACTGAAACAGTAAACCTCACTGGGAATTTAATGATTATAAATAACTATAAATAAACATTGAATAACTACAAATAGAAACACATAGAACATAATAACATAAACTTGAATTGATCAAATATACATACAATGCTGCCTATATGAACTTTAAAAAGGTATATAGGACAACATAAACACCAATATTGATACTATAACATAATATGTGTACACAAGATTCTTAAAGTTTGAAAAACTGAAATAGAAATTAATTAATTAATACATTTTAAAATTGGCCTCCTGAAAATCCCTATACGTCATCTATGACCTTGTGTAGCTCAGTGGCTTCATGGATCACTGTGTGTCTTATTATTACTCACAACAATGAGCCCAGAGTGTAAAACAGTGTGAAATATGTGAGTAGTAGATAAGTTATGAAACTGCATGAGGTTTTTTTTTTTTTATTGCAGTAACATGTTTCCACCTTCTGAAGATGTTGCAGCAGTGAGAGGAAGGTTGTGCCTCGTGCTCTCCCTGGTTTACAGATCTGCCCAGATTTCTGCAGTGCTCCTATGAGCTTGCTCTGGCTGAAATGCAAAGCTAAGCAGCCAACACTGCTCTACATTTCACAGCCAGTCCCAGCAGACATGTGCTCTTTGAAGCATTTCTGGGCCAGGGATACAAGTCTTGTTTGTTCAGTACTTCTGGAAGAAAAAAAAAAAAAAAAAAAAAGAGAGAGAAAAATGTAAGCTATTTTTTTCCCCCTTTCACTACGGCGGAGAGTAACATTCTTTGACATCTCAACAGAAAGCCTTGTATTACAGCACTTGCTGCCAGATGCCTTGATAGAATCACCCATGTCAAACAGGAAGAGAAATAAATGCTTCATTGAACTAGAGCTTAGCTTAGTGATGGTGGGAGGGAGGGATGGCAAGAGAGAGAGAGAGAGAGGGATGGAGGGAGGGAGGGGTGAGCAGGCTGCTATGTGGGTGTCTGTGGGTGTCAGTTCACTAGGGGAGCATTATTCCCAACCCTCAGTATAAGCACTTTCTTAGATGTTTTGCGAATAATTAGTGCGCCTGGCCTAGATAGTCTCACCAATGGACATCTTATCTTCTAAAGAAAAGGAAAAAAGAAAGCTGCAATCAAGGAAACGGGCGATTTTGGTTGGCGACCTGGTGCCAGCAGTTGCAGCAGGGTACAAAGCGCATGTTTGTGTTTGTTCTTTCAGGCTCATCTTCCAGCGCCAAGTAGAGTATGACAGGATTTACATGCAGGCTCCTAATCTCTGTAAGCGAACCTGTTTCGGGATGTAATTCACATGGTATGTCTTTTGATTCGGATTAGTCTGGGCAATCCTCTTACCCGTGGCTCAGTATAACTTATCACTGACAAGGCCGTCTCATGGAGCAGTGCAAATCCTCATATCCACCCCTCCCAGACTTCCAACTCTTAATTCTAATCTGTCCAAATCTGATCTGAGACTTTAACTTCCAAATACCTCTTGAAAGCCAGAGCTCAAGCTGAAGTTCATGCAAGGGCTTTGGATTACATAAATTGAGGTTAGGGATTTCCAATATGCCCTTATGTTTGAGGAAAAAAAAGAGGGGAGGGGGGGCGGATTTGGGTGTAGGTTGTGGCAATGTTCTACATTTTATCATTTTGTCTCCTTAATGTTGAATCTTAAATGAAGGGATCATTACTTATGTTCAACCCAATATCCTTTAGTAATTGATACTATGCCTTTGCATGAATTACGTATTACATCCTCCAGAATGTTCCATTTATAGCTTGTATTTTGTCAATGCAGTTCAGCTATATTTAGAAAATTAAATTGTTGGATAGGAAAAGTTTTTTTTTAAACAGCGCACACTTTAGTTGATGATATGCTTTGACATGAAAATACCATAAAATATTTAAATGTATGATTCACATTCCTGATCCTTTAAGGTTCTTTATAATTCAATAAACAGGATTTAAAGTAGAGCAGGCATGCTCCACTTTTTCTGCCTCAGCCGGAAGGCCACAAACCGGCTCTTATTAAACGTTGTAAGATTATGCCTTAATCTCACTGAACACATGTTGGGTGGAATAAAAGCAATTTTATTTCTGAAACAGTACTCCACACAGCTCTCCCTCTCTATAATCTTATCCTAGCTTCTGCCACAGAATGTAAAATTCTTGATGGCTTGCCAAAGCTGGTATGTGTTTTGAGGAGGCTAAGAGATCAAGGTCCTATCTGAGAGTTAGAACCCATTAACCTACCTGTGCCCGACTTGGACTGTACCCACAGCCCAAAGACAAACTTAGTTCCCAGTCGGAGAGGATTTGGGGGCCGCGTTCTCTGCTCTCTGTGAGACAGTGGTGTGAAGATGACGATAAGCCAGAGCTCTAAATCCCAGACTCAGCTGTCTTATCTGGAGCTGCTGGGCCGTGTGGCATGCTTTAATGGAGGCGGCTCGCTGTCTGAGCTTTAGCTACAATCGCATTAAGATTCCCCTTCACCTCAACTAGGCTTGTTTGTTGTCAGTTTTTGATTGAATCTTGTGAATTAAGGTTTCGGCGTGGTTAAAGTCACCCCACAGTTTAATTCTCTTGACTGCTGTGTTCCCAGGAAATAACAGTCTAATTTAATCTCTTGTCATGCGGGAGAATGACAATGCTACTACTGATAATAACACAATAACACACTAATCAAACTTTTAATCTAGTGTGAGACAAAAGATTAGCCTTTTTGACCTCATTGTTAGCTGAAAAGCAGCAAAACTTTAGATACAGATAAATTATCACAGATTTGATTCACATGAAATGAAATCAAGTTGTGCTTCAAACATAACAACACTTCTTTAAGCTTCTGATGGGAGAAAAATGGCTCATTATCAAGCTTTTTTTTAAAAAAAAAAAGCTGCTGTGCTGTCATTTGAAAAAAATAAAGGATTTTTAGTTCTTTACTCTCATTGTTTTTGTCACCTTCAAAGGAGACTTTTGTTTTATTCTGATGTAGACAAAAAGCCTTCATAAGTCAAAATCTTTAGACAGCCTGCAACTGAAATTCAGGTTGCTTATTCAACCTCTTCAGCTATGATGTAATCTTGATAAAAACATAAAGGTTACAATACAGGTATCCATATTAAACTATGGATACTGTATTAAAGTGTAAACAGTACAGATTATTTTGAATTAGAAGCATCTTTTCTAGTCAGATGTGGTCCTGACATCTGCTATCTGTGTTACTTCCTATATTTATACATCAGTCAGATTTCATTATATGTTGCTGTTTTAATGGGTCTTTCTCTTGGGAAAACAGTTGTATAACTTTATTGTTTATTATCCTTTAGGTAAATTGCTTATGTCTCTGTGGCAACTGTCAAACAAATAAAAGAGTACAGTTAAAGATTGTAGACAGACAGTATATTAATCATTCACTTGTTCCTGCTGCTGCGTTTCTCTTTTATAATACTATAAATTGAATATCTTTTGGTTTTGGACTGTTGGTCTCATATAACATAAGACGTGTGAAGACTTCAGCTTCGACTTGGGGGGGAAATTGTGATAGGCATGTGTCACTAACTTTAAGATATATGGATACAGTGTGCAGGGTCAGCTGGCAGCCCCTCATAGCCATAAAGTCGCAGGGGGCAAGCTGGATTGACCTTGCTGCAAAGTGATATCCTGTTCTGGCTGTACCTCTGGAATTGTTGTGCTTTTGCTATTATCTCCCCCTCTGTTTACCCCCCCACCATCCCTACACACACACACACACACACACATACACACAGCACCCCACCACACACCCCCACCCACCCCTCCTGCCCCAACCCCCCCTGTGTGTCCCAGTCTGTTTACTCAGGTGCCTGCTCGCTCGGTGCAATGATGAACTCCTGTGCAGACTTTAACACTCCGCTGCCTCTCAGGCAAATGCCAAAACAAATCTTGTCATAATTAGCAGTAATCCTGCTCATTACCGTCTGCTTAATTATCCTATTAATAGCACTTCCTGGGAGAGCTTGTTTGCTACGCAGGCAAATGTTTGTTCCTAAATTAGCAGACAAGAAGACAGCTCCATTGTTCAAACAGCAGCTTTGACAAAGCAGAACAGGCAGGATTAACAGCAGACAGAACGGGCCACAAGCTCATCTCTGCTTGGCGCTGACAGGCAGGGAGGAGGCAGCCTGGGCCAACAACAGCACTCTTATCCTGCAAGCTGCTGTATAATCTACATAGTCAAGTACACACAATCAGCACGAGCAACCTGTCATATCAGAGCTGCAGCGTGTTATGAAATAAGCACGAGTGACAAGAATAGAGCAAGCTACAGGTGCACTACAAATTAATGTGCAGAGTTTTTTTTCTTTCTTTCTGTCTTTCTTTCTTTTTTTTAATGTGTCTGATGTTTATTGCTGTGAATGGAGATTAAAGCCACTGTGTTGCTTTTAACAGGACCCAGTCAGATTCCTCCGTCCTCACAGCCAAGAGCATTACCGGAGCACCCTGCAGACAACCGCCCGACTAACCTCATTACATTACAGGTAACAAGACACTAATGTGGATTTACAAGGCTGCGCGACTTTCAAAGGGAGAGTTGTGCCGACTCCCAATCTTGTAAGGCGATAGGCTCATCGCTGTAAAAATGGAGGTATTAGTGAATTGGATCTGTCTTATTCAGCCAGCCTCCCAAGTTTCCAAACGAGGCTCCAGAGGAAAGCTTTTAAAGTAAATAAGGCAAGTGCTCAGAGTGAGGACCAGCCACACAGAGCTATGCACACAACCTTAGCAGACCCAACACCTCACGCTCCAACAGGCCTATACATTATAAATGACCCTCTCTCTCTTCCCCCCCTGCCGTGCGACGACCCCCCCCCCCCCCCCCCCCCACCTCCCCCACCCCGTACATACACAGTGTGTGCCATAGCTGGAGTAAGCAGAGCCTGGTCTGTGGAGCCTGCAGCACTGTCAGCCCATTGATGTACAACACTCTGCCCTTTGTTCCTTGTACACAAACACACTTTCCACATTAATATTTCACAGGAAATGTACTCCATGCTTGTGATTTAAAGCCTTTTCTTGTTAACAATGCTGTTTTCTCTATTCTGTTGCCCTGAATTATGAAGGCAACTTGTCAGAAAGAAGACATGCCCATTAGATTATAATACTACTGGAGATAAATGATTACTGGCAAGGGACATGTGACTTAATCCACTGTGCCTGACTGTGTTCTAGTTCAAACATCTTCCCTGAGGTTGCACTTGCAGCTATTAGTTAAGACTGCGTAGATGTGTTTAATGCGTTGTGCATACAGTATGTGTGAGTGAGCGTGTGTAAAATGTGTGCACACATTATGCACATATGCATATTATACATTGCCTCATTGTCGGTGCATTTTTCCTCAGATCTATTTGTCAGAGTGTGAGAAAATGTACAGCCATGCGATGTCGCTTGTTTGTTCTTGTTGTCAGAGAAAAGGCAAGGATCAATGGATTTTCCTTGCAAGAGTGAAACATGACAGACATAACGAAAGCCTTTCATGAGAGATGAATGAATAATTCATAGGCGCTCTCTCGCTGTGCTTTGTTGTGTCTCATACAGATGGGATTACAGAAGGCTAGATCTTGGAAACATATGAAAGATTAATTTGTGATCTGGGACACTGCTTGCTTACAAAAGGACTAAATAATGATTTTACTGAGAGTGGCAGGGATCTGGGGACGGGTGTGATGTGCACAGGGGGCTGGACACAAAGAGCCTGCAGAGAACTGAGCGCACAACACTCAGAATAATGCAACCTGACAGATATTCAAAAACTTTGGGCAAAAAAAGTGAACTTCAGTTTTCAAACATCTCTCTCATTACTTTGATTGATTTTATTGTATGCTATTCAATAAAGACTAAAAGACAAGTTAGCGCTGTTAATCTTTTTTTTTTTTTTTTTTTTTTTGTATTGATCCCAGAGGAGTGAAGTCTATTTGCCTTACCCTCTTACCACCCAGGCAGGTCAGACACACAGCAGCTATAAAACATCTTCTGGAGCTGTCGGGGATTTGCTGTCTTGCTCAAGGACACTTAAGCGGGCTGGTGCTTGCTATCACTTGAGTCCAGGCCCTCCAGCTAAAAGAACTGCCTTCAAATTAACAACCCTGCTGCCCAAACTTTAGTGCTCCTGTCTTCATAGATACTGAATGTGGCATTAGGGAGATTGCCTGAAAATAGCTCAGATCTTTTCAAAAAGAACTCTCCAATAATTCACCTGGGAATGTGAGAAGCTGTTGTCTGGTCTCCCCCAGATGGCTGGGACTCGAGGGTGGCACTGCTTGTTGTTTTTGATGAGCTGTGCATATACAAAAGCGAAACATCTGGAGCCGCCATGTGGCCTCTCCATTTGGCCAATCCCATACCTCCCCGAGCCAGATGCACCCAAACAACTGTGAGCTAAACAGTATGAATGATTCATAGAGGAGCGAGAGGCGCTGCTCACACCAGAGACCTGCCAGCCACTTTGATTGGAAATTTGAAAAAGCTATGAATATGCACGAGACATGAAGCCTGCTAGGGGGGATGATTTGTCAAATGATCTGTGTTTGACCAATATGGAGAAAGCTCCTGTGGTTTTCCTGATTACAAAATAAGAAATTTAACGTCCAATTGTCAGAATCATTAAATTATTAAGACATGTAAATGGTTTGCGAGGTGCTATGGAGGCTGTTGGCTTAGTGCTGGACCAGTTCCTGTGCGGAAGATATGCAGACGGTGTGGTGGGAGAGAGATTCACACCTGCTCCTTGACTCAGTCAGATCAAACTTAATTAGATCCTAAATTGGAGACATTTTGCTTCGGATATCAAACCATTTATGCAGGAATCTTATCTGTGGAAATAAAATCAGTCAGAGAGAACAGAAGGTTGTGGTGAAAACACATGAGTCTTTAGGGTAACTGAGGTATGGTAGTTTTAAATTTTCTAATTTTACTAATAGACTGATTGACATACGGCATCATTAAAGCTGCATAACTCATCCTGTGATTCATCCAATTTATAATTATACCTTATGAAAAGTGACACCGCTGTTTCTCAGACTTTTGACATTTTCATTCATCCAGTTGTGTCTTAATTGCATGTAGATTGAGATTAGGTTACAATATTTAGTTTTTTGTTAGGGAAAGTGATGTAGATTCAGATTAGGATTAAGATTTTAGCTGCAAGTTAAAAATGTAAATCCACAAGAATCGTTCATGTTTCACATAATATGAAAAAATTGCATTTCTGGCTCAGATCGGTCTCTAATTTGATATACTGCTCAGAGGAACAGTGTGGCTGATGATGTGGCGAGGTATAAATGAGTTTAGTATAAAATGTGAGTGGACTCAGCAGTGGAGAAAACCCAACAAAAGTGCAGAAACCAATGAATATATTAATCCCAGTGTTGTTAGCTCTTAAATAATTACGTATATAGGTGTGTGAAATGTCTATACATGTATATAAAAAAGGCACAAATGCTCCGATTTCTAGTTTTATTCAAAATTGTGAGCCTATTCATTCACATTGTGACATTATCAGTACATGGAGTGAGATTCACACATTCATACTCAGTGTTGCAGTGCAGAGTTCACTCGTTCCTTCTGCAGAGAGTAAAAGCACTATCTATTTATGTCCTTGATACAGGACTTCTTTTCGTGTCTTGCTGTTGACTTCTCACCTGTAAATATTGTGCACATCTAAATCTAATTCACTGTGCTAATTAATTTGTTCTGGACAGAGGATATGATATGTATAATAATCTGACAGGAAATATCAGCTCATAACCGTGATCACATGGCCCTCATTATGTGATAATATAATAATATAATAAAAGCAAACATGCCACATTAAGCAAACATGCCACATTAATTTAATATAAATCTGACCTAACAACTGATGGCTCATGGTAACAATTAAAGTTACTGATGAAAACTTATTCTTAAATCCAATTTATTAATAACCATCTTATTTTTGGTGTTTATAGCAAAACTAACCAGATCTGTCTCTTTCTAATCCCATTCAATAAGTGCTATTCATGTATTATATAATTTTTTTGAAAAGTTTTAGAATATATTTGCAATGAAGGAAAGAAATAATCTGTTACAGTCTTGAAATAAATTGATGAAGTCTTTTCCTTCAGGAATATAATTGTCACAATCGTTCACATCAAATCATTTTATAAATGAAGATTTAGAAGAGCGCAGGCGAGAGAGAGAGATGGAGACGTAACGATGCATCTGAGCGATGAGGTGGTCACCGTCTATAAACAGGCCAATAAACACAGAGAGCTGCGGCGGCAGGTCTGTAGAGGAATGTGTCATCAGAGCTCTGACAGCGTGTTGTAGACTCAGCACTGATGCCATTCACTGTCTAATGAGATGAGCTCTCACTGCTAATTAACCCATCCATAACTCCCAGCGCTCCATTCATCACCGCACAAAGCAAAGTGAGAACAGACGCAGATAAAGACAACAAAATGTTCAGACCTGCTTCATGTCTCTCAGGTTAGTCACATGGAGAGGAGGTTATAGTATACAGAGTAAAAGATGAGTCATTCTAATTTGTTTAGAGTGAATCCAGTCATTTAAAATCATGCTGGAAGTGATCAGGTGTTCAGAGCGGAGACGACCACATACAGAGAATAAACAGAACATGAACCCCTGCATACAGCACATGATGCAAGCTGATATAACAGCCTGGCACCAATACACAAGCTCTGTCAGTTCTTCTGTATTGGCATATTCAGCGGGAAAGTAAAGTCACAAGTTGTCATTCAAGATTCACCTGAGGGCGTCAAAGTTCATTTCTCCGGTCTGAATCAGTGGATGAGTCGATACACTTGGTGCGTTTGGAGATACACATTGGTTCGGTTTTGGTTTCACACGTCCATGATCTCGATTCAGGCTTCAGCTAGATGCTAGCGGCTGTTCATCGCTCTCAATCTGGATAAATGACACTAGTCCTGCTTTAGAAAGTTCATTTTCAAGAGCTCCTCAGGTTGTTTGCATTCATGTGGAGTGCAACAATAACATTATGTCTCATATAAGACGTGGTCACTTGTGTAGACTCTTTCGTTTGATGCCTTTGTGACTTTCACCTGTGTGGTCCTATCGAGCCCGCTCTTCACTACAAAGAGACACAAGCCTCTCAGAGGATCAGAGGGCAAAACAAGCGCATCAGTAAGCAAACCTGTATTAGTATCTCAGTGTCGTGCTTTCCTGACATGTGGTGTGAGGACTCACAGGGATCCTTGAGGATAATCCAAAGGATGAAGAGGGTAGCACAAGGGTACATACAACTGTTATTAACCCCTGCCTTTAACATTCATATTGCACTACATTCAAATACATAAATAACTTACTGTAAATGACATTAGTTTGATATTATTCATAGACACCAGACTTCCCAAATAACCTGTGCTGAGTCTGATAGTTGTGTTGACACTGGGAAGGATGTGTGGTTGGCTTATCACATTTTGCTAGTAGTGCTAAGATAAACTTGTTTCTGTGTTGTTTTTTAAAATCAATTGATAGAACTTATCTATAATAAATATTAGTCATATAGTTTAATCAATCGATTAGTTTATAGACTGACAATTAGTTAAAATGAGTCAGTTTTTAAGAAGAAAATGTCAAAATATTTGCTTCCAGCTTCCTAAATGTTCATATTTTTACATCATATGTTCATATGTCCACTATGATGGTAAACTGAATATTTTTGGTTTGTGGACTGTTGGTCAGGACAAAAGAAGACATTTAAATTTTTTATCTTGGCTTTGGGAAACAGCTATCGACATTCTTCACCATTTTCAGACATTTTATGAACCAAACAATTGATTGATTATGGAGAAAATAGATATAGATAGACACATTGATGGATAATATGAATATTATTGTTAGTTGCAGCATTAATCTATAAGCATGACTGTAGCATAAAAGCCATTTTGCCTCATTGCTTTTTAATTAATTTCAAACTGCCACATTATCTAAACATGTTAATCAAATCATGGCTACACTTGCGATGGCTTTAATGTGAGTTAGATAACCTGACAGGACAGTTCATGGAAACCAAATGACATTATTATAGTCTTGTGATATCAGACAATTGGTGATCTCTGTCTGCTGAAGTCTAGGGATTTCTAAATGCAGAGTTACGAGAATGGCCGCAAACAAATCTACAAGCCTTACTGTAAATGATGCTCTCCCCTAATTCACCTTAATAAGCTGCATGTTACTGCCCCAATATGAAGGGCTGCTTTAAAGACTAAAGAAGGATTTTCAGGTTGTTTTTTTTAACTCTAATCATTTCCACCCAGTTTTAACAGTGAAATCTGGCAGATTGTCCTCAGTCTCCATGAGCTAAGCGTTTAGAGACTGACCTGTAAGTCTAACATTATTATAGTACATGTAAACAAACAGAATGATCCAAAGTCTCCTTTGGCCCATAAAAAAACCAGTACAATTGTTTGAGGGAAAAGCCAAAACAGCAGGAAGGTAAAAACACACAAAAAAAAACCTCCTGGAAACTTTTGTGCTTTGTGTCTGTTGGCTTCTTACATTATTCACAACTGTGCTGAAACTGGTGCTCTAACGCAGGGATCCTGGATATGTTTTCAGCTTGTGTAACAATACATCGCTTTGCAGTGAGGGACACAGATGAACAGTATTAATGCCCTTGTATGAGAATTAGACGGTGCCCTTCTGGTTGTATTTGATTCTGGTTTATTGCATTGATGGCAGCTTTCAATTTCCCCAGTTCCCTTTGGTTTCAGAACTAAGCTGCGTAAAAAAGGATTAAGATTATGCTTTGAATGAGTCATCACTTTAAACTACAGATGGAGTTTACAGTTCAAAAGGGATTATAAATATTAAAGAGGGCTTTTTTTTCTGTTCAAATGATTGGGTTTTGCTCCAGTGCATTGCTGAATCACAGAGCACACACAAATTCAAAGGATTAGGCAAACACAAATCTTCCAAGGTCTCTCTCATGACGAGGACTGCATTTGAATCACCTCTGAATAATATCCAATTAAATAATGCATTGTTTCTAAGACAAACAGGCCTGTCACAGAGGTTGAGTGAAAGCACACGAGGTGGAAGTCCGCAGATAATCGCTTTGCTTTGATTTGCAGAGGGATGCATTTGATCAAACGGCTCGGGAGCCTTTTGCTGAGTTTTTTGAAAGATGGCACAATTGTTGAGTTAAAAGCTTTTGTCTCCTCAAATATTACACTTAACTGGGTGATGCTTTCTGATCATCCGTCAGTGTGGGCTACATTAAATTCTAAAGACTAACATACTATTTCACTATTTAATAGAAAGCAAAACAACAGAAAACAAAATGGTTAATTGAGTCTAGGAGAATATATGTGCAGGTTCTATGTATACTGTATCTGAACATATCTTTCAAGTTAAGACATTTTTTTAACCCTTAATTTAACAGTAGCACTAACCCTAACCCTTACCCCAACCCCAAACCCAACCCAAACCCTAACCCTAATGATTATTTTCATTATCAATTAATCTGCCAGTTATTTTCCTAAATGAATTGATTGTTTAGTCAATTAAATGTTCAAATGTTGTGAAGAAAATGGCCTTTATAAGTTGTCAAAGTCCGCAGTGATGTCTTCAGTTTGCTTTGTCTGACTAACAGTCCAAAAACCTCCAGATATTAAATTTACTGTCAAATATGACGACAGTAAAATCATCACATTTGAGGATCTGGAATCAAAGCTTGAAAAACAGCTGAAACGCAGCTGTTTGACAATCTTCTGCAACAGAAGTATGGTGGTACTTCATGGTAGACGTCTTATCAAGTCAGAGCATAAAAACCACAGGTGAAATAAATAACATGAATAAAGGTTGCTGTTGGTTTTCATTGTAATAGAGCGTGAACACTCACTACATGGCTTCCTGGGACACCTAAGTGGAATTAAATTATACTTCTTTTAGTTTAATTTAGTTACACTCATGCCTTTTCTACTATGACACAGGGAAAATGTTTGCCTCTAAAGGTCTATTCTGTGGTTTTAACTTCCCTTCGGGGCAAACGGCAGAGCTTTCTCCTGTTCCAGTGTTTTTCAAATGTGGTTTGCTAATACATGTATTTAGGCAGAGTTAAAGGCAAAGTTTGACATTTTGGAAAATACGGTTGTTTGCTTTCTTGCTGAGTTGGATGAGAAGATCAATACCACTCTGTCTGTATGCTAAATATTAGGCTGGAGCCAAGAGACTGTTAGCTTAGCTTAGCAAAAAGCCTGAAATCCAGGGAAACTGCCAGCCTGGCTCTGTTCAAAAGTAAAATCAGCCAACCAGCACCAAGAAGTCGCTGTGCACCGCCAAGAAATAGTTCCAGCATTAAACCATGTGAAACACCAGAACTTGATGTTTTTTAAACCTCAGTTTTTGTTCAGATTAACAAGATATTTCATGTTACTTAGTGAGCTTCAGAGGTACAGAAATGTTTCCAACTTTTATTAAGCTAAGGTAAGCTAATTGTCTCCTGGCTTTAGCCTCATATTTAGCATATTTAATGTATTTTCTATGTCTGAATCTCATACTGTTCCTTTTAAGTATCAATACATACATACAAGGTGAGTAATAGTAGTAGTAGTATGTAGGATACTTCAGTTTTTCTAACATATTGACTAAGATTGCTCAGTCATTGACTATTAAAACTACTCCATAAATTATTTTCCCTCTTTTTTTTAATTAATAGTAACTATTAAAATGTAACCACTTGCAAGAAACTAAGGTTTACTTTTGATCTTGGAAACAAAATGATCACACCATAACGTTTTTTAACACCGTTCATGATCTTCATCAGCAGGTGGAGTTTGCCCAGATGACATGGGATTGTAGATGTGGGTGTAAATTTCTACATTTCTACATCATGACAACCAGGCAGGCAAACACAGCTGATGAAGATTATGTGATGTGATTAAAACCTGCATAAATAGCTACTAAATGGACCTCGAGGTGAAATCATTTTCCCATCAACTACTAAATAGTTAAATGAATTGGAAAAAGTAATGTGCCATAACTGTGTGATTGTCCCTCTGACATATATGTGGGTTTGTAACCTCAGATATATTTACATTATATTGAATCAGTGAAACCCTTTCAGTGTGTAACCCTCAGCTCTCGGTGAACGTAACAGAGACACGGGCCATCATGGAATAGAAACCTCACATCTCAAATCAGTTTGGGAGCAAATTACTGGCCGGTTCGATGACCAGTAAGCACATGAATGGATCAATATCTTCACTCTGAGGGAACAATCTTCACTTATAATGACAATGTATTGACTTTTTAATAACCGCTCATGTTTCAGCAGCGCTAATCATTTTGCCTTCCCTGAAAATGGATCCTAACTCTGTGTGTGTGCATGTGTGTGTGTGTGGTCTGTCATAGGCTACTTTAGGGGACAAATTTCAGACTCAGGACCAGTTAATTAGGGGATGGCTTGTCCAACTGGGGACAAAAGCTGTGTCCCTAATTTCGAAAATAGCTGATCTTTACATCAAAGGTTAAGGATAGGGTTAGGTTAAGTCTCCAGGAAATAAATGTAAGTCAGTGCAATGCCCCCAAAAGTGAGCATGATCTGATATATGTGTATGTGTGTGTGTACTGTTTAATGTGTGTGATTGAATGGATGACTGGCTTTCTTGTATCTGCATGTGTGCACTTGTTTATGTATGAAAGGTCATGCATGTATAACCGGCTGCATGTGTGTGCTACATGTTTCCACACGACATCCGTCTTGTGTGCGCACATGTCTGACTCCCATTTACGGTATTGAGTCGAATGTGAGATGACTAATTATCCCAGTCCCAGCTGCTTAAATTAAAACAGACTGTTTTGCGGCTGTAAAACGAGATACTTTTGGTAATTGAGAGCCACCTGACTTTGACCTGAAACTTCAACTGTCCGGGTCATACGGTGCTTTAAACTGTCTGTACGGTTGTTTGATGGTCCTGAGCTGCAGGTTTAGAGGCGTAGTGGCCAACATGATCCAGCCTGTTCTGACAGACTGCCCCATATGAATAAATCATAGACTGTGTGTGCAACGTTCAATGACTGGAATAGCAGCACTGCTGACGTGCTACTGAATTCATCTCTCTCTTGTTTCAGCAGCTGGGAGATGCAAGCTGCTCACACAACTTCACTTTAACAAGATGAACTGATGATAAAGTTTCTATAAAAAATGTACACATACAGTATACATCAGAGTGTACATCATGTAAGTAAAAGGATGTATGACATGTTATCCATTTTTTCAGCTTTGCTTCATTTTGAATTATTTTTTTAGAGTGAATCTTTGAGTGGAAGATCAGAAGTACCGCATATGTTGTAAGTGGAGTTGGGAAATGATCTACAAATAACTCAAAATAATTTTAAAAATGACATTATCCCATTCTTGCTATTCAAAAAGTAAATTCTTACTATTGAAAAATCCTGTTTCCACAATTATGTTATTAAAATGCGCCTCATACATACGTGCTTTGAGTGGTTAATTCCTGTGAGCTGTTCTTATGTAGCCATGGGTACAGGTTTTAAAAACATTTGAGCCCACAGAGTGAAATTTCAGTATCTTTTGAAAGACAAAATAACTAAATTACGTAAATTTCTTTCATCGTTGTGGGCGGAGAGTTTCTGTCCTGAGGCAGTAGCGGTGTATTTGCATGAAAATCAAAATTCTTGAATGAGGTTTACTGGTGATGCTCTTGGGGGTTGGCATTATGACAACAGAGGAGCATAAATATAAGCAGAGCAAATAGGTTAAAGGGAAAAATCCGAATAAAAGTCTTTTTGACTCCAGAGTTTAGCTGTTGGAAATCTGGTTAATTGGCAGCGCCGGTTTAGGGTGAAGATTATACATTTGTAGATGAAAAATATCTGGAGGTGTGGAGTTCAGAAGATGTGAGGTTACGAAATCTCTGTAGCCCACTACTCACAGCTAACAGCTGGAGGCTACATTAGCCGCTATTAGCAAAATACAGTCTCCGACTGAACTGCTGGAGGTTGAGTTGCATTGTGTGTGAGTGTCGGGTTTTGACAAGGAAGAAGATGAAATTGAATAAAAAAAGATGATATTTCTGATTCTGCTGCATGGATTTTGATCTTTCTTTTTGTGTGTCAATCATCAGTCTGACAACAGAGGAGTACAAAAATGATGGAGTACTCTTTAAAGTCAGTGATGAGCCTTCAGATTTAAATGCGGAAAAACAACCAAATGGAGCACAGACAATTGGCTGAGATGCACCGAAACTTCTACACATATAAACTAGACATTGTCATAAAATCCTGTGTAGGATTGAAAATACTAATCTCACTTGCAGATTTCGAAAGCGCTTCTCCCTGGATTTGTTCGTTGCAAAAATTATGGAAAAAACCTGATTTCATTCCATATGTATGCATACAGAAAACATACAACCTTTTGTTATACGGACACTGTTAAACCACTCTCCACATTATCTTCTAAATGTAATCTGAATGACAGATGGATTTGTACATAGGCGAAAAGCAAATATAACCCTGAGTGCAATTTTCCTTCCTACTTGTGTCTACCTCATTGTGGTGTTCAGAGAGAGAAGAGGAGCGAGAGGCCCTGTGTTAAGTGTCTTATTAGTGGAAAATGACTGCAGTGTCAGATGAGCCCAAGCTGTCACAGTGCAGCTATCATTAGAATAAGCATGAGAAGCTCTTGTCGTGGATGGAATCACATTTTAATCCCCACCTACTGTGGTGAGGAAGGTCAGCACTCAGGCACATTTAAGCAGGAATAAACCCCTTTGAGAGCTTATGATAATGTCTTCCCTCAATGGGAAATATTGGTCATATTTTAGTTTCAAGCTTTTTGTAGAATACGGCACGGCTAATGAAGAGCCTAATGTAATGCAGCTGTGCGGGCCGCCATGGTAACCATGAATAATTCAGCCTACTTGTTCTTTGGTTTCCTGGTCTCAGGAGGGTTCTGCCTATATTGTCCATTATGACAGGCCATTATCCAGCCTTCAGCCTGCTCGCTCTCAGATGGTGCGCAGAGCCCATTTGTTACCCCTCTTGCCCCTGCTAACCTTCAACCAGCTGGAGAGAATGATTGAGACTATACTGTTATATAAACATGAGAGCAAGAGGTGCAAGAGGCAAGAAAACGAAGAGATCGGGGAATTCAAGGAGGCCTTTCCATTTCATTACAAGTGCATATTACATCTGCCTCTAAAGCCATCGGTTACTCTTTGAATACAAATTGCACAGACAGACCACTGCGATATATTAATGTGCATTGTGCATGTCCTGTTTTTTGCAGTTGGCAAGGAGCTATTCATTATACATGTGTTAAAGTTGGAATAGTGCAGTGTAAAAATACTCTGCTACAAGAAAGACCTCCATTCAAAATATTACATAGACAAGTATTATAAGCTAAATGTACTCACAGTATCAAAAGTACTCATTATAAAGAATTATTTAAATGATTGTATATATGAAATCCTTTGTTATGAGCAGCTTTTTTATCTTGTAGCTGGTTGAGGTGGAGCTAAGTGTGTGGAGGCTGCTGATGACTGAGCAGTTGTCAAAATAACCAAAAGTAGCATCTAGTGGGCATCAGCATCAACATGGACGTTAACTAGCTTCCACTTGGCACTTTCACTCCGAGTGGAATACAAACTAAGCACCACAACGGGTTCTCCCAAATGTCTCAAATCACATAACCAGCACTATGTGGGCTTGCTGGAAAAGGGGGAAAAACCTCTTTTCACGTCTTGCATCAACATTCATGGTAGCGAACCACGGAAGTTGACAGTGCGTCTCTTAAGACCGCAGCCATTTAATGCCAGTCAGCTGCTTCCACGGAAAACGCTTACCCCGGAGCATGAAGCTGTAGTTTCCACAAATATGTCCAAAAATAATTTTATTGTCTTTTTGAAAAATTGAAAATGATGTATATTATTTTAAGTATCCATTTATAGTATATTTCCTTACGGAAAAGTCTGGTAATCTATATTTCAGTGTGATGTTAACTGCTTTTTTTAAAGTTTGGTAATTTAATCAGTTATAATGAATCATACATTATTAAGCAATGCTGTGTTTTGTAGGTAAAATATTAACTAACAAAGGAACTAGTAATTACAGCTGCACTATATTTCCCTCTGAAATGTATAAAGAAGTAGAATTTTGCTCATATATCGTATTTGAGTATATGTACTTAAATATTTTGGTCATTAGCTGTTTCTGCTGTAAGCTCAGCCTTATTTATATACACTTGTATATGGTAAACTGCCGATGATCAATTCACTTCCTATGGATTCAAGTAAAGAAGGAGCAAAGTATAAACCAGAGAGTCTCACAGGGAATTAGTCTTGTGATTGTATTTGGTGGGGAATGTAGTCAGTATTGGACCGGCCAGCTAAGGAGGTGTGATGCATTTGATCTAGTCATTAGGACGAGCAGGGTGCTCTGCTGGTACCTCAGCCATTTCAGATCAATGCCTGTGGCGGGTCTTAAATCAATGAGCGTGTTGCATCTCAGAGACTCATCATTGGACAGTCCCCAGAGAGCCAGGGTAGCAAGAGAAGAAGAAGAAGAAGAAGAAGAAGGAGAATGAGAGAGAGTGGGAGATAGACATTGGGAGAGAGGAGGAGGAGGAGGAGGAGGGTACACTCTTAGCTACTGACCTCTGTAATTACCCGGTGCTGCTGCCTGAATCCAAATGTGATCCGATTGAGATAATTGCCAATTGGAAACACCGCAGCTCGCAGTGATCTCAGGCTGGACAATCCTGCACCTATGTCACACTGTGGCTGAGCTGCTGCCATGCTAAGGTCTGATATTTAGCAGAGGAGTGAATTGAGACTGATGTTTGTGTTCTTGTGATTCCAGCCCAGCCATTGTCCCAAGGGCAGGGCAGAGTAATCAGGGCCGTGATAGCATCTCTTGGGGAGAGTGGGGGGGTGGGAGAAGAGGAAGCAGGGCCTGTGGGCTGATCTAGAGGGCAGATATATTTATCTAGGTAATGAGAGCCCAAACACTGTGGCTCTGTGGGGAGGGCCGAGGACATGGCCTAGTGCGCTGAGAGACCCGTCGGTGCCATGGCAGCGCGGTCCCCGTGCTGCTCATTAAACTTCCATCAGCGTGTGGTCACCATGTTCCTGCCAGGCCCCCAAAGTGCCCGTTATTAATTCATGAAAGCACACCGCACATGTGATTGAGTCTGGCGAGCAGTGAAGCATTGAGGCACGAGAGATGGGGGAATTATTGTCTGTGTCTGAACACCCAACCCTCCACCAAACCCCTCCCACGTTTTCCCCCTGGCAGTGTGCCCTTGAAAAAAAAAAACTGAGACAGAGACACAGATACACTATGTTGTGAAACATTAATAGCCACTGCTGCAGTTTGCCTACAGCTGGAAAGAGAGCAATGCAGGTCATGTGAGTGCGAGTGGGTGGGAGTGTGAGCACATTTATGAATGTATATGCGACAGGATGTGCATGCATCCATTTGCTTTAGTGTTTTATAAATGTGGAGGAGGCGGTGGTGTATTGTCGAGACACTCTGTGTGAATATATTACGAACAAACGCAGCGTTGTTTTGGGACGGGATGCTTGTATATATGGTGAGCCAGCTGCTTTTATCTCCGCTCCACAGACGTGCTCTCTAAAGCTTGTGTTGGGAGGGCCGCCTTTTAAAAAAGGAGACAGTAAATTGGCCTGGATATGGATTGTTGCAATTGAATTTAAAACATTAGCTCCAGGATAATAAGGGTTGCTATAGAGAAAATCTAGGAAATGCATTTGGTCGTTAGAGCATGGAGGGATGGGACTAATGGCGTACGGGGGTGGGCTGGGGGTGGAGGCAGAAAACGATGAAAAACCATTTTTAGGATGAATGGGTTATTTCAGGGAGAGAGCGAGGAAGTGAAATCGAAAGGGGGAGACGGCAGGAGAGAGAAAGAAAGAGAGATAGAGAGAGAGAGAAAGAGTCAGAGAGAGAGAGAAAGAGAGAGAGAGAGAGGGGTGCTACATGATTTCAAATTAACCATTATTGTAGGCTGTGACATGTATTATGTCTCCCGAGGCTCCGAATCTTGAGCTCATTTTCACGGAGAAGAGGGGAATAAGAGTCCACTGTCACAGTTTGAACGTGTACAGCTGGCTTGAGCTCCTCATCTTACGGCCAATTATAACTCCTCTTCTTCCAAATCCTTACCCCAGCTCTCCAAGGCAAATCACACCATGCATAGCTTATTGTTAGCCTCACTCGATGTCCAATTAACAGAATGTTCCCCTCACTTCTCCCCCCCCCCCCCCCTCCTTCTCCCTCCACTGTCGAAAATAAGACAGTGACCAGTGAAAGTGTGTTAAGCTGCAGCTCTCTTTATCAATGTACTGATAAGATAATAGCAGTGGGAGTACTTTGTTATTATTATATCTGTGCAAGGAGGGGTATAACACTATTATTGTATCATCATTTAGTTGCTTTCACAAGTGGGAATTTATTAGCACTGTTCCTGTTTTGTTTGTATTATAATTAAAACCACAGATCAGGGAATATATAAAACATCTATACCTTTAGTCAAAATGGCATCTTAATCACTTTTGTATGACTTCACATAAATCATCAGCTCATATCTTCTTTTCTGACAGTCACTGAGTTGTTCATCTCATTTCAGATTTGGCATTGGGACTGAAGATTAGACCAAAAGCGAAACTGACCTTGTCCTAACCTGCGTGGAAGACAAAAAAAATACCTATGAGTCAGCCCACCTTACATGACTGGTCATGCAGAAAAAACAAAATGGCAACTGTTGAGAGAGGGGGGGGGGGGCAGGGGCAGAGAGAGGGAGAGAGAGAGAGAGAGAGAGAGAGGGAGAGAGGGAGAGAGGAAGTCTCACTACATTACATTAGCTCTTGTTTACAATCTTGAAATGTGAAAGGCAGTGGTAATAATGTGCTACTGTCCAGCCCAGCAGCGTCTCTGTCAGATTTCATCAGTGTGTAATTAATAAGGCGGGCTGAAAATGCCCTTCTCATATTAATAGCCACATTAAGCTGCAGTGTTTATGATATCATTGGGCCAGTATGTGCTGTCATTATCAGATGGGTGGAGAATGTAGCACTAAAATAATACCGATAGATTCAAGTCTGGTGTGAAACAAGCTATAATTATTATGTGAATTCGGCTATTCTTAGTTATTTTGTTTATGATATTAAGTTGAGATGTTGTTTCCAGGATTATGCAAGTGGCCTCTTTGCTATCTACTCTGGTTAACCAGTTGCACATACAGGATATGAATACAATATCAAATCTAAAACAGCTTGAGTACAGTGATTAGATGTCCAGAACTCTTATTTTATGACTCACATGCTCCACAAATGAGGGAAAAAACGACAAGGCAGGCAGTTCTGTGAATTGATAAGTGGAATTTCCAATGGTGATCGTAAATTTTACTACAGCCACCTCGATATTATGGGTTTACTGTCATAGATTAAAAAGGAACCAGTGTTAACATAGACATCAACAAGGTTAGAGATGGCGTGCATTCACCAACAAATCTCTACAAATGTGTTTGTTATTGCAGTGTGGTTGACAATAATGTGAGACATTGTTATGCAGCACCTTCACACTGTGTTAGTCTTTCTGACCTTATATTGGCATATTGATCATTCTTAAATTTTCCAGAGCTGGTAGATCAATGTAAGCATCTCCCAAGGTAAATATGATAAATGTTTGATTTCTCGGTTAATGTGTGTAATTTTACACAATGTCCAAAACGGCTGCCGTGTGAAAACTGAATGCCACTGTGCCACTTTTCACTCTCATTAACTGATTCATAAACCATTTTTCCACAGTTATTGTCCATGAAAAGTGCATTTTTGGAGCCTTGCCAAATGTGACCAGCATGTAGAGACTCCATCGGGAGCTAACTGTAGGTGGCTGTGGTGTAGGGAATGATCATAATAATGCAATTATAAGTTTAACCCATTCACTGTCCCAGTACCATCATAAAAATAAAATCCATCTTGCATTAGTGTAATACAGAGCAGGGACTATGTCAGTAAAGTGAATTCTTGAACTGGAACTAGTGTTGCCAGATGAGGAGGTGATAATTCTCTGACACTATTAACAGCAGCAAAATTACAGCCTTTTCTTCTGCTTGCCTTTGTCGTATTACCAAGAAACACTCTCAGTAGAGCAAACTGGTGGGCAAAAGTACAAAGTAAACACAGTTTCAGGATTGCAGCACAGCCTGTAAAAGGTAAAACGGTTGCATGTAATCTACAGCAATACTTAAACCCACAAGAGGTCATGAGATGGTTACCGGTGTAGGAAATGATAAAAAACTCAATTATGTAATAAATTACATTACATTATCTTTTCTGCTAAAGTCTCCTTCTCATCTAACTTACAAACCAAACAGGAACACACATCTTGTCTTGTACCTTAGCTTGTTGAACGAGCCTCCAAACATTCACCAGCTATTGTTCAGGCCAGATAGTTAATTAGTTATCTGCTCTGCTGCAGCACATTAATATAACATACCTGAAAATATCACTTCAGTCTTTGTGGTCATTGCTCCTCAAAATCCCTGTTACCAAACACACTGTACATGGGTTGTAGCCACAGCAGTCTGATGCTCTGATGTTGCTAGATACATCATCAGTGATGTGTGTTAACAATTCATTAAAAGAAACGTGTTGTCATTATTTCTGTCTGCAAAGAGAGATGACTAAATGTGATTTCATTTGGACTTTAAGACCCAGAGCCACAGCTGCTGATACTACTGCTGATTTCCGAGGGCACAGCATATCAACAGATGCTAGCTACATGGCTCAGTTAACTGAAGCACAACAGGCTCAGCACCAACACTTACATTTAGTAGTCTGCAAACAGAGAAGGTCTCTGTCAGGGTGAGTTTGGGTCTGACAACTAATATATACTGTTGTATATATTATACAGTATACACACACAAAAATATATAGTACCAGTCAAAAGTTTGGACACACTTTCTCATTCAAGTAAAAGGGAAAGTGTGTTGACCACAGACATGACCCCATTTTTAAAAAAAAATGCCCTTCGAGTTCCTCCAGGGAGCGATTTCCCGTCTCACCTTCAGAGTGAAAGGCGTACACCATTAGCTGACATTTGCTGCGGCTCACAGAGGAGCGTGCTCGCTGCCAGCAGAGCAGAGATTTACCACAGCCAAATGTGTGCCACCTGTCTGACCTGCCTGTCTGCCATCAGGACCAAAGCCCAACAGGAACCGTTAGTTGACCAATATGCCACTTTCTCAGCTCTCACTGTGCAGAACAGATAACACACTGAGCTCAGGTTATGTTACAAATTATGTAGATTTACATTTAGGTTAGCACTCCATATGCTTTAAAACATTTTTTTATGATTTAAGAGAGTGTTGTTATTTTAGCTTCAAATTGCTAGTCAAAACAGTCTGTTGAGCCTTTAGGATGCAGGACTTCCTGTACCAGAGGGACATCTGTGTTATTAAATGTGTCAGAAATGTTTTAGTAATGTAGCTGCATAGTCGAGAGGGGCGCTGTGGAGGAACAAGTCCCACTGGGAGACAGATGGCAGTGGCCACAGAAGTGCGAGCTGTGTGCTGGCTCTGCACATTCACTGTAGGGACAGATCTCAACACCTCACCACTTTCGATTAATCAAGCCTGCCTTGGTTATTTAAGGCCTCCAATTAATCATGCGGGATAACTGAGGTGATAGATTAGGGTTAAAGGAAAGTTTGGGGATTTGAAGATAAAAGGGTTTATTCAAGGGTAGCCAACGATCGCCTGACCAAGAGGCTGAAATCAGAGTTTCAGGACCTTTACGTGCAGTGAATTTACTGAGTCATCGCTGGGATAAATTCTTTCCAGTCATTATTAGTAATGTGATATTTTGACTTACTCTACTGTGTCAGAGCTGTTGGTTCATAAACAGACAGATAAAGGTCACAGAACGCCCAACGCACTTACGTTACCTCTCTTCCTGGGTGAAATGGGAAAGATACTGTAGGTGTTAATATGAGGATTGCCCTTTTAGAAATCATTATGAAGAAATTCATTACGCAAAAAAAACCTTCCTGAAATGTTTTTCTAATCAAAGGTGACGTGAGTGTTAATTCATACTGATGGGGAAGTGAGGCAGGAAGAGCCTGAGAGCGCCGCTCTTAAGGCCTCTTCACTGGTAATTTAACTGCTGTATGTGAGAGGATATGCATACATCAACACTCAACACCTCAACACTCAACGAATGGCGCCGACTCGGGGAATGCGTGAATGTGTGTGTGTGTGTATTTCTGCAGCTCGGCAGAACATTGGCATTGAATCTGCATAAGGAGCCTTCAGAATAATATTTCACTGCATTAGTATGTGAATGATGGCTAATGGTAAGAGTTGATGAATTAAGATTGCAATTATTTGTGTTTATGAAATGTGTTCCATGCCTCATTGCCTTTCAACAAGAGCCTCCTTTTAAGCGGAAGGTCTATCAGTGTAATCACAGCATTAGCTCGTGCTGAATAAAGTATGTCTTGTTCATGAGCAGGCATTCCCTCTGCACTGCAATAACAAGTCCTTGGTTTGCTAATGAGCGTCTAAAGTGAGACAGGCTGGTGTGCTGTTAAATGGCAGGGAGAGCTGTGAGGATCTTATTCTAACACTTAAAGCTGACTTGATCTTCTGTCTTTACTCCTGCCAGCTGCTCTTTGCTCTGACAGACATGAGCACATTCCTTGGAAAGAGGATTCTGGTTGAGCCATTTACCTGCCAATCAAAACCGATGGGGTCAACGCCCTGGGGGGTTGGGGGTAGGGGGTTGGGGGGAGAGAGAGAGAGTTAGCGTGCTCTCACAGACTCAGCTCGTCATGCGCTGCGGGTCTCGAGCCGAACCCTACCGCATGTGTGTTGATGTAGGATCATTTGAGCATGTCAGCAGCACACAGCGAGTGTAGCACGTCTATAAGGGGCCACAGTTAAGTTTACACTAATTAATGGGGCTGAACTTTCCAAGGCAATGCATAGCTGTCCAAGCAGCAGCACCCAATTCTATATTTAAATCTTTGATGCAGCGGGGTTATTTACAGCCAGGAACATTATCCAACACCTCATTTTGCTGAATCCAAATGAAAACAGCCACCTGGGTGTAGAGATTGGATACTTATTTCCTCCTCTTAAAATAAATATGTGCATAAAATGTTACCTAATTAAAAGTACAGAAATGCTATCAGCAAAAAATACTTTAAGTAATGTTGGTTTTTCAGGTTTTGTCCAGCTCATATCCATTTTGGGTCAAGTTTAATATTTGTGTGATTGTATTTATTATTGTTTTGTAATCATATCTCTGTCAAATTCTGATTTAGCAAATATTGTGTTGTCTGTGTTATGTTATTTGGCTGTAGCTTATTGTTATTACTGCTTATTTTGATATTCTATGATATTATTATGAAGAATTGGTTCATTGCTGCTTACTTTAGGCAGGAAACTCTTAAAAGGATGGTTTTGATCTTAATTAGGTTTTCCTAGTAAAAGAGAGTTCATTTATTTTTTGTAGTACAGTCCTTAGTTATTTTCCATCACTGTATAACATTTATACAGTACAGTGTGTGTATACAGTATATGTGTATGAAAGGGAGGGCACACATATGAAAGGATACTGTGACATTTCACAATAGCAGTCTAATCTGAACTAACGCTCCTAAACAATGTAGCACCTGATTGTTGGCTTATCCCGCAGCCTGTGGTAACTGAGGCCTGTCGTCCAGCCGGTGTCCTGCTCTCTCTCGGGGCTTCAGTGAAAACGCTACGACTGGGAAAGGAAAAGGGAAGTGCCTGCTGAGAGGGGTGGAGTGCACAGCAATGCAGGGGTGCTGAAATTTGTACTCTCATAAGACACTCTCCCTCCCCCCCTTCACAGCGGGGCCCTGTTGCCACCCCCCTCCCCTCTCCCTGCTGCTCTTACATGACAGAGGAGCCGCCTGAGCAGCTGGGGTTAGGGATACTTGTCAGCAGGGCGATCGTGTGTCCTCTGAGTCTGTCCCCTGTCTGTCCCATAGCCACGTCGACTGACAGCCAGCATCAGCTGATTATCGCCACTGTGGCAGTAAAAGAAACCCACTTTGGCAGTGACAGGCTTATGACCTGCAAGACATGCTCATATTGAGTAACCAACACTTCATCCAGAGGCTCAGGCTCTGTTACCCAAGCCTTGAGAACACACTACTGGGCAGATATTCTGACACATTAGCAATCTGTTTAAGGTTAAAGGATCAAATCATAGCCGCGGTCATAAATTGCATCTGTTACCCATACAAGATGTTTATGTGTTTGTATGCTGTAATTGAACTTAATTGCTTCTTTGATAAACAGAACAGAGTCATAGCAGCGGGGTTGGATTTAATGCTAATCATATCTTAAAAAAACATGTCTAATAGATCATTAAGCCAAAAAGGTTTACTCATCATTAAACTGGTGCTTTGCTATGTTTGAATGAGTTATACTGCTGACTGAAGGCAAGTGTGGAAACGACAGTATATGAACATGGCACTCATAAAAGTTATTTTAATCCCTCCTGGCCAGTCGTGCTTGGTGTTTGTGTATTTTGAGAATCTCTGAGAGGTTAACACCCCCTGTGCTCAGAGGCTCAGACAGACTACTGGTGTCTGGTATCAAGCTGAATTAAAGCTATGTCAACACATTCAGTCAGCCAGGCTTACTTTACTGAGGCCCCCAGTCGTCTCTTATCTGAGGCACAGACATACAGTCAGCTACATTACACACACACACACACACACACACACACACACACACACACACACACTGCTCCCCATGTTTATTCTCTAAATATATTTTTCTGTTGAAATTTAAATGAGTTTAGAAATCTTTCTATTGTCTGCCGTGAGGACATGTTTGCCTTGTTTACAATGCGCAAAGATTAGAAAGCACTGAAAGATATTATTTATTGATGGAATCAAATGAAAAGTCTCATACTTGTACCCAAAAGCGTCAGCATTGAAATAAATTATTAAAAAATAGGTTTTTTTTGTGGCGGGGGGTTGTTTGCTGGCTAAAATATTGTTCTGGAGTGGCAGACATTGTAACTTTCCATCCTGACTGAGTGTGTTATTGTGTCAGCAGCCCAGGGCCCTCACACTACACACTAACAGTAACTGACTATAACTCTGGTTTATGCTGTTATGTAAAGAAGCCCGGTCCAATGGGAGAAGCTGACTGCTCCCTGCCTGCCTGCCTGGTAAAGTCAGTGTGAATGAGGCGATGTTGATGTCGTCCTCAGACTCCCGTTGTTCTGCTGATTGCCTGTGTGTGTGTGCTGCTTGTTAGGCTGCTGAAAGCATTGTGTTTAGCCCCAGAGATGGTGGCTTGAAGGTGACATCTGTCTGGAAGGTAGAGGGGGAGAGGGGAGGATAGTGCTGTACCATGCTGCTATAAATACGCAGCGGCCGTGACAGCTCACAGAGGAAGCAGCTGAGAAGAGGAGCTTTTCTATGCCGCATACCTCCTAGTGACCCTGTCACTTCGACAGAGGTCTTAATTATTCTGCACTGGTAGCTCGCCTCTGCTCGGTGCTAAAGCTGTGACACACTGGGGCCTGTCAGAGGAAAGGGCGTCTCTGTTCTTAAACATACTGCAACCACAGAACATGTTATCAGCGGTGCGGTTCGGTGTATGTACACAGTGGTCCCTATTCAAATCTGTCATTTAGGTTTTAATTTAGCCGCCTGATGCCATTTATCCTCTTATTATTTTCTACTTACCTCCTGAGACTAAAAGCTGACACACATAATTTGTTATCTTTTTGCTCACGGTTACTCTGTAAATGCAATGAGTCTGAATATTAAAATTTCATATTCTTTGTTCCCTCTCTATTTATTTATACACATTACTTATGATAGCACTTTCTTTTACTGTGTTTTGTCTCTGGAGATGTCTCTACAGAGATGATTCAGTTTGATGTGCAGTTTCTAATCTTATCCTCAGGGTTGCAGTCCATAAAACAAGACATATTTTGGCATAGTGTGAATGACCTCTGTTACCCTGTGAATGACGCTAGTGGCTTTAACGGCTGGTACTGGTATGGAGGTACATCTTTATCACCTTTGTGGGCTTAATGGCAACTTATAAATGGGGCTAGTGTTTCCACACTCGGGTTTCAGTGTGGCCAAGGTCACAAAGTAGTTCCTGTTACCCGTGCGAAAACTCACGCACATACACAAATACAGTATTCTCACACACACACACACACACAAACATTTCAAATCTCACATTTTTGTGTTTTTCAGAAAAGATAACAATCATACGTTGTCCAGACGTTTAAGTTTTATTTGTCTGTAATCTGATTTAAAGCATCTCATAATTACAAAATTCACATCCGTGTATATCACATAATAGCCAGAAAGTGTTTTTGCTACATTTTCAATTTTACTTCACATCACTGGCAAGATAAGTGCCCACTACTCACCCTGAAATAATTCCTCATGTTGTTCCTGCAGAGCCATAACCAGAACCCTGCCCTGACAATGACTGATACTGTTGTGTTGCCTTTATCTCGGCCCAATTGTGTGCTTCTGTGCGTGTGTGTGTGTGTGTGTGTGTGTGCGACACTAACTGGCACCAGTGGATAGATTACCTAATACAGTCCAAGCACGTTATTAGACCCCAGGGCGCTGGCTAAGTCACTCTGAGTTCTGTTTCTGGCCTTTTAATTATTCATCAAGGTATTGCCTGGGATGTAACCTCAATTACTGTGGGCTGCGGGGCCAGGTCACGTGTTGTTAACACTGCTCTGTGATCAGAGCCACCACAGGGAAGGCTGCCAACGGGAAGAAGTGCTCTGTGGCTTGGCACTCCACCCACCGCCACTGATTGGCTCACATTTAGCAGGATGCTGGCTGCACTGAGGGCAGGGAGAGGAGGGGCATTCCTCAGATTCCCTGTAGCCACAATGGGGACAGGAGGGTGGTGTAAATGCTGTAAATCAAAGCTTGATTGGTGTGATCAGCGTGGTGTGAGCAGCCTTATGAGGCTGAAGGAGGGAGGAGGAGGAGGAGGGAGGAGGAGGAGGGTTGGGGGGAGGGGGGGTAAGAGGCAGGGTGGGAAGGAGAGGAACAGCTGAAGGTTTTAATGAGCCAAGAGGAGGGTGAGATGTGAGCTCTCTCTCTCTTGGGCCCACCTGTAGTGAGCAGACAGGCTGTGCACCTGCAGTCCTGGAGCCCTCAGCACACAGAGCAGTGGGGGGAGAGAGGAACTGGCAACCCTGCAACACTCTTCAGAAAGGACACAGGGATGAGAGGCTGGTCTGATTTGAGTGCCTGGAAGGTGCCAAAACAAAGGACATTGTCCATCACATGCCCCTTTAATTTATTGCTGCCATGTTGAAGTTAATGTATTATCTCACCTTTTATTTATATAAACTAAACTGAACATTTCCATGTCTCAAACAGCCAGAGGTGGATTTCTGCACTTCCATCACATTTGGTGAACGGGATCAGACATCCCATTTCTTTGCAGATTTGTGGCAATCATGTGTGTGTGGTTGTGTGTGTGTGTGAGTGTGTGAGTGTGTGGCCGTCCCCTGTGTCTGCGTCGCTCTGACAACCATGCCATGCATATCCAGGTACTGATAATGAGAGCTGCTGTCATGGCGATCTATGACTAACAGTAGTTTCACGCTGTGTTAAATCGGGGTCGCTGCCTTGTTAGATTCTGCTCCCTCAGGCCACACCTACCTTCACCATCTGATACTAAGGCCTCCAAATCCCATGAATCAGGATATAAAAAGAAGGTTATCATAAGGTGACAAATGTACAGATATTTTTACTGACAGCATTATCCACACACAGACACTCACAATAGCACAAATAATCCACCGTCCCTTGATGATCCGCCGTGACACCTGCCAGTCCTGCTGCTGTGAACCCTGTGCACTGGTGGAAGATACACATATACAGATTACTGACAAGATTTATAGCAATGAAACCATTAATCAGTTAATTGTGTGAGGTATTTTTTATGCAAAAAAAAAGCCAAATATTTTCTGGTTCCAGCTTCTCCAATGTGAATACTCTCAGGTTCTGTTAAATATATTTGACTTTGGACCGTTGAATAAATGAATAAGTCTGGAATCTGGAAACTTATGATGGACATTTTTGTTATTTCCTGACATTTAAAGTCCACCTGAAAAAAACACAACTGATAATGAGAATAACTTTTGTTTCTGTCCTTAGTGTGAAGGCAAATGTGTTATTTTATCTATTAACTGTCAGAACATTATTCAACTTTTATGTTTTTACTGTCAATTAATCCTTTGACTTATTTTTAAAACAAAAATGCCAAACATTACAAGAGATGAATAGCTGTTTTTTTCTGTTTACATCATTTTACATTGAATATCTTTTTTGTGGCTTTTAGAGCAAAGATATTCAAAACAATTTGTTGATGTCATATTGAGCTTTGATTTGCCTTTTTTTCCCATTTTCTAACATTGTATAAACTTAATTAGAGATGTAACTGACAATTCCCCTATTATCAATACATCTGCAGATAACTTTCTGTTCAATAATATCACAAAGTAATATCATCGTGCTTGATCTCCCACATATCAATATCATCAACAATATCAATTAAGACCAAGAAGCTCTCAGAAACTGCTTGAAAATGTATGTAAATGTTAAATCAATTATTAAAGTTTTATTATGTGTCTGTTCTGATCAACTAATTGATTAATCAATAATTACTTCAGGTCTAGATGAAATGATGAAGCAGGGATCAGTGAAAATGATCAATAAGTGTCACCCTAAACGTATCATCATAAGTGGAGACAAACTGTTTTGTCTGAGCTTGAAGCCCCTCAGCTGTGGGCGGCTGTATTGCATTACACCCAGAGGAGAAGAGCAGATGTCCAAGAGAAGTGCTACTAGCTCCAGGAAGCCAGTCCTCAGGGGGTGATGGAGTTGGGGTGGGGGGGACGCGTTGGGGGCCAGTAGACAGGAAGCAGCTCCAGATGGGACATCCTGTGTCATAAATATTGTGTGAATTGTACCGGCTATAATGGCACATGCCTATTTCTACTATGCTTCCAAGTAACCTTGACCTCAGATTTACAAGTACGGACATAAATTGTGGCGAATGATTTAGAGGCAGCGAGAGTATTCAGTGAAACACTGGGACAATGAGTTATGTTCTGTGAATGACATATTATTTTTAATACCTCTTACTGTATCTGAGTTTAAAGAAATGAAGTTTGTTTCCCCATATTGCTCTGAGATAACTAATAAATGCATATATGACACAGAAATGTACATATTAATTTACTACGTGACAGCTTCTCTGCCTTATTAGTTTTTATCTGGAGGTTTAATTACATCTTCTCTCTAAAGGTCTTGTTTAGATAATGTAGTAGGTGCTAATTAACCAGCTTGCTCTCCCACTTGTGGCTAAGGTCACGATATTGCTTTGTTCATGTTGACTCAACAGCTAAGCCATAGCTCTCTGCTTTCCATTACGCTTAAAACCAGAGAACGCTGAAGTAAACCTACTAAATGAATTCTGGGGCCAGAAATGCAAACGCTGTGTGAGCCGCGTGAGCTGAGTGGATTATCTATAGCTGCAGTCCTGCTGCTTCTCTGGGATCGTGTCTTTTATTATGGAGTGTTTTATTGCTGCCAGGAGTGAAGCTGACAAGGAAAAGGCAGCTATAAAATGAAGCTTCCTATTCTTGGTCGTCTGCCACCCCCAGTGAAAGCTCTGCGGGCTTTATGCATGCGTGTTCATGTGCACTGTAAGTGGTTGCAGGGGATGGATGTGCATTGTGGGCTTGTTTGTTTGCTCAGTTTGTGTGAGATGACATGTTGAGTTTCTAAAATAAATAAGCCATCAGCGATTAGTCTTGTGGCCTTGATACCTCCTCCAACCACAGAGTACACGCAGTAGTTTATGTGTCGAGCAGCATCAGGAGGAAGTTTGAGCAATCATTCATTTTAATGTGCTGCCGCATCTGTTTTTGGGCTGACAGGCTTTTGGCTAAAATGAAGTGTCCCAAATATTTTTTCCAGAACCCACAACAAGCCAATGGCCTCGTCCATAAAACATCCCAACAGCGCTGTGTATCAGTGAAGTTTCTTTGCTTTTCACTTCATATCTCAATTACTCTGACGTTTCAGGATCAGTCGATACCGCTTCTCTGGTGGACAGTTGGGACACACCCGGAGACATTTTTCCAAGCTGCATGTATGTGTGTGTGAGTGTGTGACAGCGGGCGGATGACCATGTTAAAATGTGCATGCCTTGCCGTGGGGCGCTGCAGGGATCAGTGGAGGCAGAGCGCTGACAGGTTGACCCATACCAAAACCCTCTGTCATTACAGGGATCAAACTGTTCAAGGCCACGACTTTCACTTTCACTCCTCCCACTGAAAAAATGCTGTGCCTGCCCTCTTGACTTGTACAAGTTCAGCTACATGATCGGGCTGTATTGGTGTAATTTACACTTCCCGCCCGTGACTGTAGATGATCCCTGTCTTAAGCAAATAGTGGATGCACAAGTGTACACCATGCATGCTTTAGCAGATCTCAACCTTACTGCCATTCATGTGGAAAAACACTTGGATTTAAAGTTTCCCTGCATCTATAATTTTGTGAAAATTATGCATATTTTTATTTCTGATGAAATTAAAACATCCCCTCTGCAACAACTTGTTGAAATTTTCTCATTGATATGAAATCTTTCCCACATTTATACGTCCAGGAAATTAATATTTTTCCTTGGCTGCATCGCCTTTGGCCAAAAACGTCTCTGGCCCACTCTCATTGGACGATATGTGCAGGAAAAATAAAAACAGGAGGGAACAATTTGTGTCTCCCAAAACAGCAAAGACTTGATATCATTATTCTGACATTTTTTTCTCCTAAAAATTACATTTGCATACTATAATCTGTTTTGATGCTAACGTTTTGAAGGAAGCATTTTCCCCCTAATGGACGTGCTACATTTCTGCATCACACAGAAGTCGTAGGGAGGGGTGGGCGGTGGGCGGTGGACTACTATGATGGAGACCTGGGTACAAATCCTGTCCTAATTTAAGTTGCATCACCACTTCAGTTATGGTTAGCTAAAGATTGCGGTTTTCGTTAAATATTGTAATATGTCGTCTTTTGTTCTTCAGGTGTTTGTCGACTTTTTCTACATTTAATCAAGAAGCCTTTTCTGACCTGAAAGTGCTGTTAGGTGTTTAAATATAACCATACAAAACATGCTGTATAGTGGATAGAAACTGATATAGAAGGGAAAATATTTCCTCATTGTTCCTCATACTATCTAGTAATCAGGCTTGTTGTTTTGTAAGTTTGAATGGAGCGAAATGAAACAGAAACTTAAGTGAATGGCTGAGATGTACGTGACTGAAATAAGTGACAGAGACCATCTCCAGTAAAGTCAAAATTACACCAGTTTGGCTCGTTAATAATAGCCTCCGGGAACAGATGAACCCGACAGATGTTCAGTGGTTGTTTTGAACAGTATATCTCTTTGAGTAAGTTATATGTGTACTAACATGTTTGTGTGTTTACGTTCTCTAACCGTGCAGGGAAAAGGAAGGTGTCTGTGGTGAGAAAGCGTGTTTTCTCTCCTCTCTCCTTCTCTGATTACTGCTGTTTTGGCAGCTGACGCCCAGTAATGGAGACCTGGCTGTCAGGGAAATTTGTAGCTGTCTGCCGTAGCGCAGCTCTTCATTCCAATCAGCAGCTGTCAACCCAGCCTAGGCCGTTATTAATGACGGCCACTAACTGCCTCACAAATTCTCGACACTATTTGAGAGCCAGCATGAAATAAGGTTACACTCTCCCAGTGTGCTGCTGCGGGTTAATGTAGAGGTCTCAAATATCAAACAACTACTTCAGAGCCTCCTCTCATTTTAAGAAGTGCATGGATCATGTAAAGAGAAAGTTTTGTGATTGTTGCACTCAAACAGTAATAAAACAACAAATAAAAGTTTTGTCCTTGAGGGTAGCTCAGCTGTTGGAACAATTTGTTATTGTGCTGATGCCTGCGTTGTCATGTCAGTCTGTGCATTGCTGGAGTAGTCGCCCTGCTTGATTGACTGAGATAACTGCATCATAAAAACTTCTTTATATCCTTGTATGGTCGAGGCTGCACTAATAGAATTGTGCGTGAAGCCATAAATGCGACCGTGACAGAAAAAGCATGTGTTTGTCAGCTGTTAAACATGGGGCACGGGCATTCAGAACAGCACACTGGGGAACAGCTGCCATATAAATCACTCACCTTTGAAATGCTGAGATGAGCTCACTGCCCTCACCGTCACTCTACGGGTGAACAGAGGAGCGATTCAGGGCCGGGAGTGGCTGACACCCAGGACATGACACCGCCTCCTAACAGCCTAGGAGGCGAGAACACCACCAGACGCCTTGCCTTGTCAGTTGAACTAGCTGCGCCCCTGCTTCCTTTCTCACTCAAGGCAAAACGGTGCGGTGCGGCACCGCCCAAAAGACACAAAGAATTTTACCACAAGGCACTTCTCTACGTTGTTTGCACTGACTCACACGGTTTCCTCTTTATCTTTCATCTGCCAGATTACTTATCCTCCCTTTTAGGTTGATGAGTTACACCACAAAGAAGATTGATGCTCTTGGCTATTATGGGTCTTGTAAAAGAGGGAAGATTCCTGTCCTGTGACAGGTAGCAATTAAGTCTTAAAGAGGTGTAACAAGGTTCTGGATTATTGTTGTCAGGGGTCATATCAAAGAACAGCGTGCCTGCTGTTTGTGAGTAGCTTTAGACAGATAAAGTAGATGGAGTAGAGATTGTTGGGAATTTTTTTTTGTCTGACCTTTGGTTCACAGGTAATCCTTATCTCAGGAATCTTGATCCTCAAAGGTGCGGCTGTTTCCTACCCTCATTCACGAGACAATCTTTCCATCCCTCCCCAGTCGACGAAGGAATGCTCACACCTGTAGCACTTCACCTGAATTTGAAGCCTGTTGTGAGAGTCTAATGGGGCAAACCTTCTGCTAGCACATGCTGATCACTCCTCAGATAACAAGCTGTTGTTTTGGCAACAGCCAGGCTATCTGAGAAATGATAGAGCAAAAGAAGGAATGATAATAATAATGATAGTCACTGTTATACGAGGTGCTGGCGCCCCTGAGTCCCGCGGCTGTTTGTGGTTCATTAAGACCTGTTCTCCCTCTGCTTTAGTGTTGAGCCACATTCCACAGCGTGTTAACTTGTTTGTTAGTGGCTGCGTCAGTGCATTGGAGGGTGGAGAAGGGGATGTGTGTGGGAGTCAACAGCTCCCCTGATCTGGGATTGAGGAAAGAGCTGTGTGACATACAGCTAACCACGCAACCACCTGCCAATCCACACACTGTTACCACCCCACCCTGTAGGCACATCACTGAGAAACCACTGATAATTACAGGATACTGTAGATACTGTTCCTTTAAGAGGAGAAGCAAACTGTTCCTCAAGTATTGTGTGGTATTTGACCCGCAGTGTCAGGTTTATAATTTAAGTGCTGTTGCATCAGGCAGATGATCCTCTGTGGAGATACCCCCCTCCCCACCGCCCCGGGCTGGGTGGTGACAAGACAAAGCAAGAAGATACTGGCACACAAGAAGAGATCTTAGAGTTTTAGACATTTTGAAGAAAATATTGCAACAGCTTTGTCTTATTAGCACCCTTCACAGTTGTACAATCAAGGCTGAATATTCAACAAGAGGTTACAGAAGCCTGAAGGTTTATTCATCCATCAGCATGTTGGATGAAAGCACCACTTTCACTCATCAGTCCGGCTGATGCATAGTTGTCACTTGTTGTCAATCAGTTTGACAAATTGTTAATATGTCACAAATATAAGTGCATAAAGTTTGCTGGTTGCTTCTTCTTCCTTTGTTTGTAGTGTAATCACAGTCAGACCTGTAACAGGATCACACGTCTGAAGAGATGAAAGGAGAGAGTGATGTGACAGAAGGTCACAGAGCCTGAGGGCGTTGTGTGACACTTCACTTCACACACGCAGTAATACCAGTTTCACAAATGCGGTGAACCTTTTTCTCTGTTTGTCTTCCTGCCTACACAGTCAGCTCTGTGCGTGTTTTTTCTGGCTTGTGTGTACACAGACTTATACTTAGGCAGATAACATCGCTCTCTTATTTCTTGGCAACATAAATTTCTAATAATTACCTACTGATGATTAAATGAATGTTGGCGTGCTGATGAGAAATCTAAAGATCAAGCCGCACTACTGGTTCTTTGAGCAGGTACTTACACAGTACAGTGATTTGAGCTAAATACTAGTGACAGTAGACCTGCAACAATTAGTCTATTAGTCAATCAACATAAAATTCATTGCCAACTATTTTAGTAATCAAATCTTTTTTTTGTCAGAGCAAAAGTGTCAAAGCAGCTCCTTAAATGTGGCGATTTGAAGCTTTTCTGTGTCGTATGATAGTCAGCTGAATATCTCTGGATTTTGGACTGCCAGACAAAATGTGACATTTGATGACCTCACCATCGTCATGATAACACAGTCATTATGACGATGTTGACACGCTGATGTTTAACTCGGAATATTTATGGAAGTCTGAGAATCATGAGGAATCAAGTCATCATGAGGATGAAGTGAGTGACTCACAAAAAACCTCAACCTCATGGTGGCGCTAGAGGAGACAGGGGATCACTAAAGTCATCAGGATCTATGCTCTGTGCATGGTTATACATGCTATATGAGATATTTCAGCCTCATTTTTCATAAATATCACGTGTTAAACATGTTAACAATGTCAAAACTCAAAAGTACAAAACTCTGTACAAGTGGACTGAAAGGCCGACATCTGCAGAATCAGACCGGCAGCATGGCAAAAAACCCCAAGAATTGTAATTGATATGCTTCATGCTTAATAAAAATGATATATAAATGGAAACTTTCAGACTGAAAAACTGTTCACACAGAAGTCTCTGACTGTAACAGTTTAATCCACACACTATTTCTCTTTTAGCAGAGATTCAGTGTTATCATAAAATCTCACCTCTATTTGACTATATTGGATGAGAGTGAACACAATTTGATTAGTTTTAGTCATTCCAGAAAGTAAGACGTCTCTTACAAAGGTAAAATTGTAAAACACAGACAAAACTGTTTCAGACTGTGCATTTATTAATGCACACCAGTCAGCATTAGGTGTTGAAAGAGTGGAGGGTTGGTGGGAACAGATAGTAAAAGTAGGCCAACAGTAATCAGAAGTAGAATTTCAATGAAAAGAAATAATAATTATGATTCTCTATTTTAATCAATCCAAAATATTCAAATTGATACTAAATTAAACTGCTATTACAATCAAAAAATGGAAGTCATACATATAATATGGAAATTATAATGACAATCAACTAATGTCATTAAAACCAATAGTTAACCATTTTGTGCCCTTGCATAATGAAATTCATTGTTATTGAGTAATATTAATTAGTCTCTTCTTTTAACGCTAATGCTGAGCTCTGTCAGGACTGGATAAAATGATTAATTCAAGCATAATTAGGAATAGATAGCTTTTATATTCTTCCATAAAAACCTACAATCATTATCTTAACCAAGAAATATTGAAAGCTGTATTTCTTCTTTGTTAATTGACTCACAGAATCGTCTCCAGAGCAAATCTATAAGCAACGCTCGGATCTGCTAAATCCATCAGCCTCAGTGAGTGTAACACCGGACTGTCAGGGGAAATGGTGAACCTCACTCTTGTGCATGTCAAACAAAAACATGATGAACAGCCATAAAATCGCACGGCATTAAAAGTTCACTTTTCCCACGTCGCGCTGCCACAGAGCCGGGGGAACGTCTTGCAGAACCACAAGACCATTACTCATGCACGCTCTATAAACTAATCACTTCCAGGGTTTCCTTGCTCTGAGGCGGGACTCTTTCATCTGTGTGGAGATGAAAAATCTGGGGTTGTGAAATGTACACTCACTCATGTGTCAGCTTATTCTTGAATACTGGCTTTAAAAAAAAAAAAACACTCCATAATCGAGCTGTTGCATTCTCTCAGTCACTGTTTCTCGGAGCACTTTAATGGATCTAGTTTCAAATCCATGAAACTAGATGCCTCTGTCTGGGTGAGAACTAGACAGAGGTGTATGCATCTTGTCAAGATTGAACATCTGGGTGGCTGGGAAGTTGTGTTAGTCTGAGTAACAGCTTCTTCATTCCTCACTGGATTTCACACTTTTATACACTCACATTGAAATTAACGTTAGGGCGCCTCAAAATGTGTTTCCACTGAAGACATCATTTGTTGAAGTGGACCTGTCTGACCTTTATGAGCCAGTTCCTAGAAACACCACCATGTGTCACTAGGATCTCAGTAGGAGTGTCACAATGATTTTGAAAAATGTGTCACACAGATGAGCAGACTTGTCATGTAATTCATTCAGCGGAGGAAATGTAGATCATTGATTTAGTCAGCGACACACTGAATTGTTCACTTCCACACACACACACACACACACACACACACACACACACACACACACACACACACACACACACACACACACACACACACACACAATGTAAATAGTGAGGCAATGAGAAATCTTAGTAATGACTTGACAGAGGCTCTGACTATGGAGAACCTTTGATAAATGATTGCCATGTTGATTTATCATGTAAATAGTTTTGTGACTTTTTAATCAGTTGTGTTGAGCTTCAAATTTAGAAACAACAGTTGATAAATGGTCTCATCTCAAGGTCCGTTTTGAGGTTTTATTGACAACATCATGTCACGCTAAAGCTATGTAAACGCTGAGGCCCAACATAAGTCTTCTATGTTTTCAGAGGCAAATTTAAGGCCCCATTGGCTTATACATGTCTGGATGCACATAATTGGCTATGTCCTGTATATTTTTTACCTTTTTGAATTGTTTTCCTTCATTTTAACTACCCTATCTAATAAAGGCCGGATGCCAAAACGCTTTGATCTAACAATAAAATTGTTATATACTACAAGTCTTTTTTCCCCTTCTCAGTGCACCTTCAAGAATACCCCTTTTTCCACCGAGCTGGAGCCAGTGCTGGTTCGGAGCTAGTGCTAGAGCCAGTGCTCAGTTGGTGCTAATCCAAACACCTCTTACGAACCTATTGCTCTTCCACCGGCAAGGAGCCACGCGATTACGTCACTGTATAACGTAGCCAGCGCTCGCCTTTGAAGCACTTACATGATTCACCAGTGAGAGCCAGCAACATGGCGCAAGGCATCTAGTCTGCTGGAAACGAAGAAGAAGAAGAAGAAGAAGACAGCTCTGGCAAAAAATAATAAAATTAGTACTTTTGATCAACAAATCTTTAACTCTCTGTAAATGCCACGCTAGTCTGCTAATAAACGTTAGCCCCGCTAGCTGGCTAATAAACGTTAGCCCCGCTAGCCGGTGCTTAGTCAGGCTCTGGCTCCGAACCAGCACCAGCTCCAGCTCGGTGGAAAAGGGGTAGAAGAGTAGTCTTATATACATCTGCCCTCCCATTCACCTGAAAGGGAGCAGTGCCTTTTAACACGTGGCAGTTTTTGGTGAGTGCAGCCTTACAGTACTTTGCTAGCTTCATGTGCTACATATCACAACCTCTTGAATTTGTACTACATTGTTAATTTCTCAAAGAACTGACATACAATATTTAAGATGTGGTATATGTAGCACAACAAGCCAGCAAAGCCGTACAAGGAACAACTCTGTGGAGACTGAAAACGTGATCACTGTTGTTATTCTTTTAGCCATTTCTAAACAAACTACAGTAACCACAGTCTTCAGGGACGCAGGAACATGTCACTCTGTGCAACAATGAGGCTCATTGACGAGGTTTTAATAGCTTTTGGGCAACAACAGAGATCCACACGCAGAGGAAATAAGACTTTGGATTCAAAAACACAATACTTGGAAGTACGACCAATTCATGTTGGTTTGGCTCTGCACATGAGATTTGGAAACAATAAGAAAAATACAGAAAATCACCAGGTTTTAATTTTAGTCACAGCCAAGAACAAAATGAAAAACTCAAACAAAAATTTAAGTGTAGCCTTTGGAGTTTTTTTGTTTCTCTGTTTTTACCTCAAATATACACACAATGCATTTTGAGTAGGAAACTGTGAATGTAAATATAACTTTTGTTTGTTCTTTAGAAAACTCCACAGGGCACCTTTTAAAGCAATAGCCTACAGAGCAAAATAAACAAAATGGCAAGACTGTGACTGTTCCCACATCAACACAGCCTGTCACCTTATAGTTTTAAGGCTGGATGTGGATTTCTGTCTGTGTTTAGCCTCATAAGGGATTCAAATTAATAATTGCTAAAACTCATTATGTACTGAACACTTCACATAATAATACACGTATTAGCTATTAGGATTTTCTTTTTTTTTTGATAATATATAGCCTAGTTATAATAAGTAATTTACTTCTACTGTCCATCTCTACTCAACCTTCACTTCATATCCTCTGTGGCCCATGTAGCCTAAATTGTCTTCGGGATAACTGCCAGATCTTAAAATCAATTGTAAAATTAACAGGAATCTGGAATGTGGATAATGTGGCAGCTAATATGTCTCCTAATCCTCGTTAAAAGTGTGGTTGTGATTAACCTTATTATAGCCGAGTCGTTTATGGATTAGATCATATTATTACAGCCTACAATTTAAGATGGGTTCCTAAAATGCACTACTGTATTAGTTTTAAGAGCATCAGACACATTTATCATGAAGCGAGCACTGTGTGCTGCCTGTGGGCTTCCACGACAGTGTCCATGATGGAGTGTCATGCTGAAATAGGCTTTGTAAAGAGGCACCCACAAATATAGCGGCCTGTTTCCGTGACAGAGTGTTTTGGGGTGACAGCGCTGTTAAAATGTGGGTAAGAAAATGGATCATGTTGCAGAGCAGCGGGGATGACAGACTGACACTGTGGAGGAATATCTGTCCATTTTATACACTGCTCACATTTACCAGAGAACACTCAAACAAGGAAAGGAAACCATGGAAATTAACAATTTTGTGGCTACGCTATTAGTGGCTTTTTGGCTGGCAATGCTAAAGATGGATAGCTTATCTGACTTTAATAGCTGGCACAGCAGCATTAGTGCTGAGCTGGAGCGAGGAGAAGAACAATTGGGCACATTAGAGGAGTAGCGAGCACACGCCAGAAACTGCTCCAGACTTCTAATTAGCATTCATTAACAGTAGGGGAAAGAGCGATTATGGTCTTTAAGTAGTGCATTAGCTAATGTTGCTTTTTCTCATGTCAGCAGATTTAAATAGGAGGAGTGTGCTTGCCACATCAGAGCCACTGCTTTGTGCTGACTGGGAGGTTTCGGCTGATGTTTGTGATGACCTTAAAATACACTGCTGCTGTTTGTTTACACTAGTTATTATCGCTAACAAGGCCACAGGCTCAGTCAGACATGACTGACTGCTACCATCACAGCTGCTGCAGGAGCTCGGCTGGATGTGTGACAGATATCACACTGTTTTCACGTTGCTACAATACAGACTTGCTGCACAGGTATAGAAGTGGTGTAGCTTTCTGTGTGATGCTTTTAAATGGGTCCACACCTCTGAGTTGCTGCCCACATCTCAGATTCTAATAGTCCAGAACAAAGTGAACTAAAAGGTTGATTTAATCTAGATATCAGGGTAGAGATCCGAGTAAAAAGACTATTTCACACACATGGTTTTATTTTAGTGATGTTTGCCAGTATGGATCATTTATGACAACACTGACAAAAAGAAGCAAAAATTACATCCAGACTGTTAAATCACTTGGTTTCAAGTCTTAAACTCACATTTACTTGCATATTTTTGACCACTTTGGCGTAATTCAACCTGAAATAAACACAATATTGACTTATTATTATCTTATAAAGTTGATATGGCAAATTTGTCAGCAAACAGCAGCTTATTTATACTTCCAGCAGTCACGGAGCAAAATAAGTATTTATCTGGAGTCATGTTTCTGTGAACCTGATGAATATAAGTCATATATTCACCACCCTTATAGCACAGATTTAGTTTCCATCACATTCTGAGGGAAATACCTGCCTCTGTGGTTGGTAAATGCTTCATGCGTGTATGTTCACCAGCTTGTTTGTTAACTTTGTCTGCTGTTTGGTAGTGTACAGTGAAAACAGCTGCCCGCCACATCTGGAAATGACACCACGAGAGCAGTGAGAGTGAAGCAAAACAATAAAGTTGCGGGTCTGAAAACCAAAACAATGAGCTGAAAGCTGCTATAAAGTATGTGGAGACACTGCACAGTTGGTGATAAATCTCTGAGGTTTTATCACTGAGAGCGTTCATAGTTCAGCATAATCGTTTAATCAAATGTTGCTATAAAAAATTGATTACAGCCGCTTGAAGTATTTCTCTGTAACATCAAATATTAACGATTAAATGAGCAACAATTAAAGTTAAAGTTGGGGAATAAAACATAAAAACTTCACCAGTCTGCAACATCAGGACCGATCAGATTTGATTGACAGTCTCCATGGCAACAAGAGCGATTGTTTCCTTCAGATTCTGATTCCTGCATTGGTTCATTGTGAGTGCTTCGTGTGAAATAATCAATATTGTTCCAACTTTGGCAGAAAGTAGTGTGTGTTTATGTTGAACTTGATCACATAAGAAAGTAAAAACAGGGTTTAAGGGCCTTAAAAACACAAACAACACGCTGATCAATAACAGAATATTGTTTATCCACTTCTTAATTTATTCCTGTCATTTCTTAGAGATTGGCAGATGCAGAAGCTCAATATTTTTCTGTTTGTTTTCCAGAGTCTCCTGTAGATTAAACTGCACTGAGCAAACAGGAGGTGCTGTTAGTTGATGGGTTTATAATTTCCTCTTACTTCATGACTGCAAATAAGGCAGAACTCAAACATTCGGCTGCCCTCTGCATTTAAAACGTTGCTCAGTCGTAAATATGTTTTATGTCGCAGCGTGTTTTATGTGGAGAAATAGACTTTTAGTGCTGATTTTGCTTTGAGTTCATTCATCCGCACTTTTATTGAATGTAAGAATTAAAGTGGTAGTTGTGCAATCGGATAGCGAGTGTCATAATCAGGCTGTTGATATTGGCGGCTCTGTGACCTTGAATAAACCGAAACAAACTCTCCTTCAAGAGCGAAACCTTCACCTGAAGTACTCAGCTGTTCATGCAGGACTGTCAGCAAGTCCGGGCCTGAATGCACAGAGCGCCCTCGGCCAGGAAAGTGAGACGCAAGAGGGAGAGAGAGACAGAGACAGAGACAGAGACACAGAGAGATAGAGAGAGTAGAAACTCAAGTCTAACAATAACATCCACGTAAGAGACAGGTGATAAAATAAATGTCACTCTTGTCAAACACGGAAGTCAGTGAGGCAAAAGTAAGCAGGAATTTGCTTTCTTCCCTTTTTTTCTTATCATCTTTATTATTATTACTGCACCAGGGCGGCCAAGGTTCACTAAAAGAGCACACTTAACCATGTATCCTGTCACACACACACACACAACACACACACACACACTCACTCACTCACTCACTACCACACACACATAACTCTGTGTCTCTCTCCTAACACCAGCCCTGCTCTGTGTGCTCTGCTAATATTGACTCTCCTGACTAACACTGCCTCTATTGAGTCAAACACAGAGCTGTTTGACTAGAATTAGAACATCATTGAGATAACAGCCGCGGACCTGTCCAGGCTGGAGCTGTGGTGTTAATATAAAGCAGAGCAGGATGATTGTCAGCGAGAGTGAGCTTGAAGGTGCAGAGGTGGCGCTCGCAATCTGGTGCCTACACAAATGTTTTTTTTCCCACTTGGCGACTTTTTTTTTAATCACAGGCACACAATGAGGGCCACTTGTGACGTTGTCTTCTTGTGAAATCACACACGTTGTTGGCGTGGTTGTCCCAGAGCTGTTTATTTTTACGTCCATGTGGTTTTTCTGTCATTAAGCTCGTTGAGTCCTCGAGGCTGTAAAAACTGGCGTGTCACCCGGGCTATTGTGTCGCTTGAGTGTCTGCGATGAAAACAAAGTGCCGTCAAACTTGTTGGCGGCGGGAATAAAAGCGCGCACTATGTGCCAAAGCACGTTTTTAATCTGAATGCAGGTATTAAATTCTTATCTTCGGTTACACATTGCAGCTATAATGTTAACAGCTTTATCCAACCATAAAACACACACACACACACACACACACACACACACACACACACACACACACACAGATAAGCAAAGCCACTCAACTACTCAGTTACCCTACTCACGTACTAGTATCGCTCTTTATCTCTCTGTCACTCTCATTTCACAGACTTACTCACTCTAGTTTATTGCTAAATTGAAAGTTTGCCCAGCACAGCGATTGTACAGTTAATAATGATAAAGGCGGCAGATATACCATCAAAAATTTAAATTATTTTTGAAAACCACGTGTCCGTGATGTAAGATAAAGTTAGACAAAGCGGGCCTCTCATTTCCACCCAGTGAACCTTCAGTTTTTGACAGCTGAAATGACATCCATCAACAGCATGTTTAGCTAGTGAGCTAATTAAGCTAACATTAGCTCCATGAGTTGGTTGAAAATGCCATCAGTGGTGGACTTTTTAATGTTTCCATCTTCCTCGTTTTAAAATAGGGGTCCTAAATATAGATGTTATGGCTACATGAATGATATTATGTTAAAAGATTGAGGCTAAAGCTAAAATTTGACCCCAAAGTCCAGTTTGTTTGCGTTTTTCCTTGAGAGAGCGTTTTTCTTTTATGGTGGTATGGAGCTTGTTAGTCCTATGTTATAAATATGATGAAGAAAAATGTAAGATTGTACTGTTATGTAGCTTCTTAGCTTAAAGTGCTTGTTACTATTTTAATCTGTGTCACTTTTAATGTTACAAGAGAGAATTCTTTTTTTAATGTAACGCTATCTCAGGTATAGTTGACTGAGGTTGTTGAATTGTAAACTTCCTCAGTTCCTGTAAAAAGCTACTTAAATTAGGCTAAACTCTGGTAGCATCAAGGTCTGGCCTCCATATGGTGAGGAAATATGAAAAAGTGGATGTGCCTTTTATTTTTTATAAGTAAGCAGTAAACCCACAAATTATTGTCGTTAATTATTTGCACTTGGCTTTGGAAGTAATGCTCAGTTACAACATGTAGTAAGCTAGGTATTAAATAAAAGTTGCTCATTAGTAGGACATGGTAAACATCAGATAAACACGGCATTCATTACACTTTTACTCTTGTGTTTTTGGTTTAATTATCAGGCATCTCTTTTACAACATGTGGACATATCCAAAGCATGACAGACGTGTCGTGCCTAGTTTATGATCGGTCAATCGCTGTTTGAAAGAGGGGTTTAACAAATGGTCAATTCTGCTATAAATTTCCATAATGTGTCTGTAAATCATCCCTTACACTATGTAGCTGATACTGCTTGTTGAGTTCCGCCATCTGGGTCAGGGGCAGGACATGTTTGTCAACCAAATTAAAGGCGGGAAGAGCTGAATAAAAGGCTGCTGCTGCAGATGGTAGTACAGCAGTCTTTTCTGCTTATGTGGTTTCATTTTATCCCTACAGGCCCTCATGATATTTTGAATTGCCCCGGGGATATGTATTCACTCAGTCATGTAAGCTAAATGAACCATCCATAATGTAAATGAGAGAGAAAGAGAGATTGAGAGAGAGACAGGGATGCAAATGTAGTGGTGCCCCCGGAGTTGGGAGGAAAGAGAAAGAGATGTCAGCATTTTCCCACATTTCACTTTCAAATGAGCCACAGCTGACTGGAGAGTCCAACCTTCGCTCTGCTTATGCCAAATAGCGCAATTACTTACCAAAAGATTCAACAGTATGTGAATCTAAAAAGTAAAAAGCATCACAAATGCGGTTTATTGTGTAATGTATATGAAAGGACTTCTCATCCTTGTCTTGGATTTGCATGAGCAGAGATTATTCAGTCCCTGCATCATCATTTACAGAGTTGCTGACTCTCTTTGAATGGCTGGCAGGCATTATGTGCTCATGTGTGTTGTTTTTTTTTTCTGGGCGAACCTCCGCCCCCACCTCTTCTGTACCCACTTAGCAAAGTCCCAAATGAACTGTTTTCCCATTTAGGAGACGGAAAGCACTTTTGTAAATAGTTAATAGCTTTCCAGGGATGCAGGTTGTGTTTTAAGTGCAGAGTAATCACAGTTGGAAATTCTTGTCTGCCTGTACAAGTCACAACACAAGGTAACCACATAACAACACTGCTGTCTGCTCTCTATCTCATTTCAATCAGTAATTACCCGGCATATTTGCACTTGGCACTGCAAAAAAAATGACGCAAGTTACTTTGTGTCCTCCATGAGAAATATTTCCTGGCGTTTCGCTGCCTCCAAAATGTTACAGCCAATTTGATATTAGATAAATATTTGAGCTGGCATGCAATGAAGCATATGTCAGATGAGCAAAAAGCACTGGCACAACGGATGCATTTATCAGCTCAAAGCGAGGAAAAAGACAAGGGAGAGGCCTTGTCTGTTCTCCATTAGAATCCACTCAGTTCTTCTACAAACAGAGAGGATGCTAGCCAAACAAGCTTATTCAAGGGGGTTCTGTGTGGACCGTGTTAGCTCAGCAAATCCAGCTCCACAAACATGCTTCAAAGAATCCTGCTATCTCCGCAGAGCCTTTGATGTGGGTATTGATCATGCAGCGGTCTGTGAGAAAGAGGGATGCAGTGGAGGTTTAGTATTCTGTTCTGGCTCAGATAGAATAGATAATAGCAAAAACATGCACTCCCATCACGCCGCGCTGTGCTTCAGTTATGACAGCTGCACAACCATTTTCTGGCTCTGAGGTGGATGCGATTAGGAGTAAAAGACAAGGGAAGAACAAATCGGATCATTTGCCCCGAGGACAGGTCACAAAGCATTATGTTTACCACGGTGGAGGAGCTGGAGCAGAATCCAAATAAAGTCAAAACATGAGTTGACAGAGAGGAGCACCCCTCCCCCCACCCCACCCCACCCCTCCTCCAGGTGACAGTATAAACAGGCTGAGATTTATACTTACAAAAACATTCATACAGCTCATTTCATAAGGTCACCTCATTCTCAGGAGGGGTGAACGAGCTCAGATTTTGATTGCTCCTGGTGTCACAGCACAGTGGCAAGAAAAGCAAAGCAAACAAAAAACAAAGCCAACACTTCCAGAATCACACAGTCACGCTGTATGCTATAGAAAGACAAACAAAGTCTGTTCTTCTTAGCACAGTAAAACAACCACCCACAGCCCTGCTCCTGTCTCACACTGAGACCATTAGTCACAATGATTTCTCTGCCAGCTGTCCTGGTGTTTGCTTAAGCTAGCCTCGCAGGCAGGTTGAGCCTCATTTGAATTCTCACTCCACTTTATTAGGCATGCGCTGGATCATTAGTATCCAGCAAGCCCGATGCAGATGTGTTCCTCAGGTAATGTTCAAGAGCAAATCCGGGGCGGCCATTAATCGTGTGGATAAACACGCCATGAAAATAGCATGCTCTGTGAATTATATGAACTCACCGTCATCCAGTGTTGTTGCTTTTTTGGAACAATTGTCCCGTTCACCTTGTCAACAAGTAGTGGCAGCCTTTGCTTTAATCTTATTTGTGGTCACAGACGCAGTAATCTCAGCCTTCACACACACACACACACACACACACACACACACACACACACACACACACACACACACACACACACACACCTGGCCTTGTGCGATAAAAGTTCCTGCTTTATTAGAGTGAATGAACTTTGCAACTTCGCAATATCTAATGAATTAAATAACAACTCCTTAATGCGCCATGTGTACTATAATTGCCAAACCATTTACAAAGTGCAATGTGCAAGGTGCTGGATAAGAGCAGCAGGGTGGCGGACTATTTTAAGATAAACAGCTGATGTGTGCATTCAAAGAGGCTTTTGTGTCTGCTTTTGTGTGGGAGTTTGTGTGTAGGGACCTGACTGAGTTTTATGCAGATATGAAAATCATGTGGCGCTATTTCACCCCCCTCCAAATGCCACCTATGATCGTTCAGATAAGCTAGTTCCCGTGTGAGTAATTTGCATGACAGCACCGACTGGATAAAGGTTTGAAATACCATTCTCTTCCTCTGTGTAGCAAACAAGGACTTACAGTTATCAGTATAGCAGGTTAATATGTGGTGTTAGTAATGCTCATTTATTCTTTGTACTTGCAGAAATGATGCGAGAAGATTCATGTGATGTGAGAAAGTTGAGTCAACCTTCACCATATCCAAATACCATTTAGTCATCATACATCACGCAGCATTGTACCATTGTCAGTACAATCATTTCTGGCATCTCCTCTCCTTTCATTTCATCAGCAAACTGCTTGGAGCGCTGCTTAAATAATCAGCCAACTGCACGCAAAGCCCGGTTACGCCGCAGCGTTAACTAGATGAGATCAACCACTTGTAAAAAAGCAGGCAGATTTTTCTGCGAGGGACACATTGTGGTTACAATAAAAGTGAGTCAACGGAAATCAGTCATGGCACACTGTCACCACAGCGAGGACACAGCCAGCTAAAAGTGCAGCCAAGCCACATATACTGGGCAAGGAGAATACACTCAACTGACAGCTGCAAGCACTTAGTCGGCTGCCAAGAACAAAGACAGGGAGGAAAAAACACTATTCAGCTCAATTTGGCTATAATGAGCCTGATGAACACAACAATGGCTTCCAATATTTTTAGCAAGAAATCAGTCGTGTCTTGAATTGTTTTTGTCAGAGGTCAGCTCTCTCTGTGTTGATGTGTAACCACAACAACAAGCACGAGGACAAATGGATTCCTCATTACAACTTGAGCTTGAAACGATAACTTGGACGTGAGGACATAAAATGCATAGTGACAGACTTAACATCTGTTCCCGTCGTCGTTGGAAAAAGCCATCAACTCTGTAAAGTAAGAATACAGATCAGCAAGATGTAGCATGTCTGATGGAGTCTGAGTGGGGCAGATAAGTGACATGAAGGACTAAAGGCAGGGCAGGAGGAGGAGAAGGAGGAGGAGGAGGAGGTAGCAGATGGGATGAGGTGTTCTGAACCACTAATCACATGCACTTAAGGGTCAGAGCAATTCTCATCCAGTGTGGTTTTAAACAGCTGAAAACCCAAACTCCACCTGCGGGAGTCTGTGAGTTTGTGACTCTTTGACCCATCTGCTCGTAACAGCCGCACCAGCAGAAAGAGAGTGGGAGCTTTTACTTCTTATTAACACCGAACACGGTGCCTCGTGCCTCCACTGTGCATGTTAGTATGCATTAAGGCAGAGGAGCGTGAGCTGAGCAAGCAGTGAAGAGGAGCCCGCAGAAAAAGAAAAAAAAAACTAGATGAGTCCCAAGAGGCTGGGAGATGGGCTGAATGACAATTGACTGCCTGTCAACACTCATCTGCATTCGCATATCTTTCTGGCCCGACACATTTAGCTGGCAGGCAGCCACAGCCTTGACATATGAAGACGTAGTGTACAGACCCTGCTTAACCAAAGCTCTGCTCTCATGCAGTATTTACATGTGTTTCCCACTAATTGACTTTCATTGTCAGGGATTGTTATCTTTGCCACTAAAAGAAGGCAGAAAACCTTGTAGTGGGTTGTGGTTTAAGGGACAGCTCTGGCTGTGATTGAGGTACTTGCCTCGACATGTCCTTCAAATCAGCAACCATTCAGTTGTTATGATACAGCTTGGGAGGTAACTGAAACCGCCGTCATACCTCAAATGCCCCGTACAGCCAAGTATAGTCCTGACGGCTAGGGTTACGCTTTCATCACACCTATTTAAACTCATGCCCACTTTTCATAGCCTGATTCAGGACAGCGTGATAATTGTGTAAGAAGAAAGAGGTCAGGAACCTGCTGCCAGAGTCAAATGTGACAAAACAAAATAGCTACAATCAATATTTTTATATCAACAGTGGTTCACATGGCTACTTGTCAGAAGGTCACTGTCGAAGATGAACCCACAGTGTTAAACAATTATCACCCATCTCTGCGGTGCCCCTCACATAGGGAGCCTTAAAGCACACAATATCACTTTTAACGTTGCTTTGAGCCAAAGCAGGCAGATATTTTCAGGGAAAAAAGCTCTTAAAAACCCACCTTGTGTTACCTGCCCAGCACGAAACAGCAAACAGACAAAGCTAACAATTAGCAGCTATAAAGCCAGATATGTATAGTATTGGACGAATATTGGACTGTTAGAAACAAACAACTCGAATGAATGCTAATAATTCTGTGTCTTTGTGTCTGCTGAATGTGTAAATTAGTAACTGTTTGCTAATAACTTTTTTCTATAACAATGTTGTATTAATTTCTGCGGCCTGCTAGCAGCTCTGTTGCTCTGTGAGACTGTACTCGAGCTGCTAACATTATCATTGTTAGCATGCTGATGTTTAGCAGGTTTATAATGTGTAGCTTGTTGACATTGCTGGTTAAGCATGCTAGCATGATAACTTTTGCTTATTAGCACCAACACAAAGAACACTGGAGACTGAGGTGAATATTTGGAGAAATTTCAATTTAAAAAAGTGAACTTCATGGACGCACTAGTGCAGGGATGTCAAACTCATGTTAGTTCAGCCCAATTTAATCTCAAGTGGGCCAGACCAGTAAAATCATTGCATTATAACAAATAATATATCATATATATAATACATGGATATAACTTTATTATAATAATCCATCTGGGGGTACCCTGTTAAGAGATACTGATGAAAATGTGTCCAAGCCCACAGAGTAAAAGTTTGTCCTTCACATTGTCAGTTATCTCAAGCTGGACGATCACAGTTAGATCAGAAGTCTTAACTGTGAATGGTGAGTGAAAATATGTGAGAGTAGCATATCAATAGTGTGTCTTATTGAAACACTTGAAACATTTTTCTACAATTTTCACACTTTGCAAAGTTCTCCAGTGGGCCGAATTGGACTCCTTGGTGGCCTGGTTCTGGTTGGCAGGCTGTATGTTTGATACCCCTGCACTATAGGAAAAGACTAGTGTATCTATCCTCTGAAGGCTATGAATATTTTTACAAAATTTAACAGAAATCCATCTAATCAGCGCAGATATTTCAGCTCGGACCAAAGTGGTTCACCAATTAAAAGATTAACATTGCTGACCCTAAAGCATGACTATAAATCAGTTATTGCAGGTTTAAATTGTAGAAATAAGTACGCTTTGAGGCATTAGCAAGTAAAATAACATTTTATAGAAGTAGAAAAATCTAATCTATTTAAGTACATTTATTATCAGATTAGACTTAAGGAAATACTTGTATGGCAGGTTGTGGACAGTGCTAATTCAAACCATTTTAATTATGAATTACCCTCATTAGCATCATGGATTAGTTGTGTGAAAATTATTTCATCCTGCCTGTGCCAAAAGGCAGTTTAAGACCTCTTTATCAGTCTTTCAAGCAAAGAGTCAATAAAACATTGCAATTAGGCTTGCTCTTTTAAAATCTGAGATGGTCTAATTGACTGTGTGTATTCAAGCTGAACATCCGAATTCCCTCCAGCAAGTTTAATAACATTGATAAGTACTCAAGCTTGAAATGCAGAATGATGAACAATGAATCCTACAATACAGATGGATGGATTGTGGTGTCTTAAAGACTGGTTTATTCTTACTGCAGACCTTTTGTGTGTGGTTTTCATTTTCCTCAAGAGTCTTTTTGAAACAAGTAATGTTGATCAGGGGCCCGAACAGGAGTTTCATAATAACATCTTTATAATGCTCGTGCCACTTGGTGGTGGAGGGCTCGTGGAGAGGAGCTGCGGATAATAGTGTGGTGCAGCACATCAAACAGAGCCTGGTCAAAAAGCAAAGCACTCAATATCTCATAGGAGTGAATTTAATGGCCACTGGTTGCTCTGGGCTCTTGACCCTCTCCAAGAGGCTCCATGTTAGTCACTCTCCAGTGCTTTCCAATTGAAGCCCAGCCAGACTGGTAGCAGATGAGATTTCAACTGTCTACTTAAAGCTGGGATGACTCTACCACCAGCTTCAGCTGATCATTGTACTAGTGATGAGCTGCTGATAAGAGATAGTGAACCTGGACACTGACATTTTAGTAAGCTCTAGTTCTGCTGGCGTTTTCATTTCTGCTTATAGTGGTTTAAAATGCATTGTGGACTGTTACTCAATCAATAATTTACAATATAATTTGGCCCTTTATAATAAAAAAGTAGCTAAAGTGCAGTGATAGAAAGTTACTGAGGGTATTTACTCCAGAAAAAGTGCAATTTTTCATTTTGAGACTGAATGAATGAATTTTGAATTCTTCCACTTTATATTTCTATTCCATCTCATTTCCGAGATAAATACTTGCTAATACATTACTTACTTTTTATTCCATTTCATGTATATGACAGATATAGTTACTAGTAACTATAAAAATAAATATTCTACAGACGAAATCATCTGATTAGGTCTTAAAATGTGATTAGGGCTGCAGCTAACAATTATTTTCATTAGAAATTATTCTGTTTATTATTTTCTCAATTGATCAATTAATTATTTGGTCTATAAAATGTCCGTAAATGGTGAAAAATGTCAACCTCAGTGTCCCAAAGTCCAGGGTAATGTCTTCAAATGTCTTGTTTTGTCCTGATTAACAGTCCATAATGGACTCCATCATGGAGGACTAAATAAACCAGAACACATTTATACATACGAGAAGCTAGAATCAGTTCTGCCTCAAAACAATTAATCAACAATCAAAATTGTTGGTGATTAATTTTCTGTTGACAGACTAATCAATTCATCGACTAATAGTTGCACCTCTAAATGTAATTAATTTAAATTATTGCCTTATAGAAAGTAATCCAAATACTGCCTATAACAATCCTACATAATTTAAGATGATAAAATAATATTGTAGTTATTTTTCATGCTTTAAGTACACCTGGCTGCTCATACTACATTACTTCCACTTAATTCAGAATTCTTGTGATGTTATTTGTTATTGTTTAAAGATCTCATTACTTTTTCCTCCTTTCCTCCCACAAATACAGTCTGCATCCATCAACTGGCAAACAAAAATGTCTCAACAGTAAAAGAGAAGCGTTGCGTCACTGAACTACCAAACGAGAACCAGCCACTCTGCACTGACGGCCAGGACACACTCAGACTTTTTAATGTCTGGGACCCAGCTGACTGTGCGTGAAGGCAGCCAACCAGACTAATTTAATATGGATTTATATACAAGGTGTCTTGTTTAACATAATGAATATCTAATCAAGCATGAGCACAGGAAAGCAATTTCAGCAAAGTAATTGAAAGCAGACTTTGTTTATATGACAGAGAATATTGCTACACTCTTGGCACAGGACGGCCCAGAGCTCTAACTCGACATTAAATCTCTTTTCAAGCATCATTTTGAAATAAATGGGTAGTCTCTCCTTATTAGCCTATCAACAGCGCTGCTACGTCTTGCTCATCTGCTGTTTTATTTGGCGTGTGGTTGCTTCTTTAATCAGACACAGAAATCTTTTCTTCTGCTCAGTAACATTTATAAAGCTCACATTTCCTGTCACGTTGACATTATGCCAGCAGAATAGCTCAGAATGAGGGAAGTCTCATCACAGCCATCAGGCCTCAACTATTCCTGCAGTGCAGCCAAACCATATGTGAAAGAGTTATAATGTATGGCTGTCCTGTGCTGCCATCTAGTGTTCGGATCTTGGTGTTGACTTTTTGAAGTGTCAAGTACCCCTCTGTAATCATTACATTACATTACACATTTATCTATTTGCTTACAACAAACTGAATGAAGGAGAACTCAGCTGATCAGTGGCAGAAGCAAAGTTTATATGTGAAATAATCAAATGAACAGATGATTATTAAAGTCTCAACATGAAGCTCAGTATTAATCCAGCAAGCAGATAGTATAAAGTACATCAGACCATATTACAGCAACTTTTCTTACATACAATGATGAATGACTTCCACATGTGCCAAATATATGTGACTACTTTACACAGACACACAAACTGACCTTTTCAGCAACTTTGCCACCAACCTCGACCAACTCAAATAACACTTGTTTTTAGGTTCAAACACAATATATAAAAAACATTTGTTTAAATGGCTTTGGTGACCTTTGTATATATACACACTTTATAAAAAAGTATGGAAAATGTTTAAATAGTTTCACTAGAGCAAAATATAAAAATTCAGGACTATTGCACAGCCAGGTGAGGATAGACGGGAAGTGACCAGTGGAACAGTCGCCAGCTCATTTTCTGCGCCTGTAACAGAGTAGTAACAGAGTTATTAATGTCAGGAAAACAAAATACTTTTCTCCTCAGGTGTAATTCAAACAGAAACTTACTTTGTGAAACCATGATGCTCCACACCAGGACCCATGTTTGATCCGGCCCTCATCTCCATAGCCACAGAGCACTGGGAAGAAAAGACAAAGTGAGACAACTTATAACATAACATACCTTTTCCTCATTAAAAATGTCTAAAAACAACTAGAACTGTTATATATTGTGTTGAGTTGTTTACTAACATGATCTGATTTACACTGATTTTTAACGTGAAACTGCTTTATTCAGTGTTTTTACTGTTTTTAAATCACCTGGTTCAGTTGTTTCGGAGAGGAGGAGACCTCTGTGGATAATTCACCTCTGGGCACATCTCTAACCTAATAGCCCTTCCATCTAAAGAAGCTTCAGTTTTTTTGTGTCTGATGCATTGATTAAACTCATTTTTGACGTCAGTTTAGGTTATGTACTGGCATACATTAAACTGAAAGGTGCTTATATTTACAAACATATGGGAGAACAGAAATTTAGAAACATACCTCTCCCACTCTATACCTCTGAATTACCTGGTGGTAAGGTGGTGCTCTTACCTCATGAAAACTGGACAGATTTACGCACCAATACTTTTATAGACTAGTCATCTGTACATTTAATATTTATGAGAAGTTCATTGGATGATCAATCTGCTGTTTAATATAAACAGACATGGGACAGTGGTTAATGTTGGATACTAATCAATATAATCATCCTACCCTGTTCTCCACATCCATTCGATCTGCATTAGTAGGGACGCCTTCGGAGGATCTTCTCTTGCGGCTGAGAGACAAATAGTGACACATTCAACAAGGTTAAAACATCAGTATGACATTTGGATACTCAGCAGCTAATTAAAGGCAGTGAGGCGCTACCTGGGGGCAGAGGCGAGCTCCTGTTTCAGTGTCTCAATGTCGGTGAATTGGACAGACTGTCCCCCTCCTCTGGTTTTGATCACTTCACCCTGGAACAGAAGAGCATGTATTGAGTAGTGGTCACAGTCTCTTATGTTGTCATTTACACAAAGTGAACTCAAGTGGTGAGGTTTTGTATTTGCACAAAGTGAGTTAGCTAGCTTGTTTAAAACAGGGGTGACATGATTTTAGAGTTCAAAAGACTATCAGTAGTAAAATGGTAGAACTTTTTACAATTTCATTTATTTGATCATTTATTATATTTTATTTGGGTATTGACTGATTTGGCATACATGAGCAGAGACGATGGCAGGTAGGTAAGTGAAGGAATTTGAATTATAGGACATTTCTTTTTCAATGCTTTGATGTTCAGTACTGAGTATGTGATGCCATTAAGTTCAGAAACTTCATTAAACAACAGTCTAAACTCGTTAACCTGACTTACCTTAATAAGTTTGGTCTGGATCTCGCCATCAGAGGCGACTTCCTGGTGCGTTAACACATATCTGTCACACTTGGATAGGGCCTTTTCACTGGGGGCGGACACCTGGATGGAATTTGGGATGACGGGCTGCAAAACTGTTCCCAAATCCAGGTTGGAGGTGGGCTTGTGGTCCACCCACTTCTCTCCACCCGCTGATCGGGAACGCCGGTGCAGCGGCCGAACTGGAGTCGCCGTCTACCCCAATCAGTGCAGAAGCGAGAGGAAAAAAATAGATTAATAAAAACTAAAGTTATAGGAACCCTACCTGTGGAAAACTGTGCCAAATATTTTCACTTGATTTGTGGAGGGGAAATAATAACTTCAAAGCCTTATTACACTCTAGATTTCACTCTACGTCCTCATGATGCTTCCTGCAGCTAACACACTGACCCTGTAGCTTCTCTCAAATAGATCTACATCAAATGTAGGGGAGGGGGTCCTGACTTCTTCCTCTCTAGCCCAACAAACAGCTCTCCTCCTGGCCCGGCTGGCTGAGGAGGCTGCTGAGGAGGGGGCTCTTGTGGGTGTACTGGGGGACTGAGTTGTCTGCCTGCTGTTCTGGGATCCGAGCTGCTCCCATGCAAAGATACTGTTAGCCACAGACAAAGAGTTACTGCTGCACGGGACGGGGCAGGTGGGCCTTGGGTTCATCTCAACTTCCTTAACACTAGTGGCACTGACTGGCCGTGACCCTGGCTGTGACGCTGGTTGTGACGCTGGCTGTGACGCTGGCTGTGACGCTGGCTGTGATGCTGGCTGTGACCCTGGCTGTGACGCTGACCGTGACCCTGGCCGTGACCCTGGCTGTGACCCTGACACTGACCCCGCAGAGGAAGAACCAACACTGGACTGGGGAGCAAAGCAGAAAGGCTAGACGGTATTGAGAAAGAGAAAAATCACATAAATAAAGTTATGGAGCAGCAGCAGACACCTGTACAGTCTAATGTAATCAAATAAAACAGCCCTGCAAAACATTCAACTGTGTCCGGTTTTTTATAGACTGTGTGAAAGAGCGGTTTGTTACTCTGTCTCATCTAACATTACAAATACAGCCTGAAAACCTACCAGAAAGTGTGATAAAGGAAAGACTTAGAATTTTATTTAATGGTGTGACTGATAACATATCTATTTTTCTTAGTGAAATTCACCAAAGTAACCCTAAAACCAACCTTTTTGTATAAAATTATACATTGGCCCTCTGGTCTGTCATTTATGTCATTTAAAAAAAAAAGAAATACAAGTTAAAAAAGAAAGTTTAACCACCACATAACATTTTAAAATGTCTTCGCAATGGTAGCTGCTGTCACACTAATGTACTGGACTACACTTTACTGTACAGGTGATCACAATCATGCAAATACTAGCATTACAGTGTAATTAGTAATGTTAGTGTATTAAGCAGAAGAGTACAGCAGCGGTTAACTCTGACGTGACAATTCTGTTAAACAGCGACTGTTACCCCATATAACAATGTTAGTAACATATTAAATCAGGAGCTACGCATGCATTGCCAAAAACATACAGGGATAGGTGAGGGTGAGGCCGATCTCTTTGCAGGTAGGCGTTCCTCTCTGGATGACCGCTGAGGCCGGGGTTGAGACTGAGGCTGAGGCCGAGGTTGAGACAGAGGCTGAGGCCGAGGTTGAGACGGAGGCTGAAGCTGAGGCCGAGGTTGAGTCGGCGTCTGACGCGGTGGAGGATCGGGGCGACCTGGCGTCTTGCTCTCTGTTACGATAGCCTTAAGCTGCTTCAGCTTCTCATCTTTTACCCAGAGCTTGTTTTGCATCTCGACATGCATTGCATTAACACGTCTCTCCTGCACAAGAGCGTTAAGTGTTATGTTAAAGTGGAACATCACTGACTGTATAAATGATCATCAGTTTCGGTATGACAAATTTGCTGAAAAAATCTGAAAATGATCAAATTGTGCTAAATTTGTGCAATAAAAACAGCAACTCACACATTCTTTTTCCCACTTGTGCTGCGTGTCTGAGACGACACCGTGCATGCGTTGCTCCATGCGTCTCTTGTCAGACTGCTCCCTCATCAGTCTTTGCTCTCTGGTTTCTAGCTCCTGCTGCAGTGAACGCTTGTCGTCCTCGTAGATTTTCGTGGTTTTCTGCAGGATATCAATCTGGAACGGAGCCATGCAGGACATTTAAAACACAGAGGAACATGATCCTCCAACCAGCACTGTAAAGGAAGTTTGAGTGTTTTGATTTCTCACCTTGTGATCTTGCATCTTGTTTCTCTTCTCCAAGCGTTCAATCTCCGCCTTGTTAACCTGAATGATTTTATCCATCTCTGATAGTTTGCCATTTTGCTGATGAATAAAATCGTCTTTGGAAAGAAGGTTGCTGTCCAGCTCCTGAAGCATAGACTTCATTATGTCGGCTAAAAGAAAAAGAATGAGAGGAACCGTGAGCCAAGATAAGAAGTCCAGGTTAAAATAAGCCTGAACTGTCAAAGCCAGTAAAGTAAGCTGAGCTACAATGCGAGCAGACACCTGCTTTGTTGAATTCCCCAACCATCATCTGCCTGATCCTGTGTCTGTTCTGCAGAGCTTCAATCAGTCTGGGCAGGGTGATGTCATCGTGAGGGTCGGTCAGCTCAGAGGAGGGTAGCGGTGGGAGACTTTGCACCAGGTGGTTCATAACAGACGGCAGATCTAGGGAAACAGAGAGAGTTAACCCAACTATTCAGAGACTTTCTGTGTTAGTAGGCAATGAAATATTACAAGCATGAGAGATTTACAAGTACAGTATACATCCAATAATAAAAACAAAGCAGTGCATTTTTTCCTGGAAACGTATGAAAGATGTATTCTGACACATTTACAGACTTACTTCATTATCTAAAGTTTAAAATGTTACGTTTTTATTAATAAACTGTAATTTTGTGTGACGATACATTTAATGTGTAATATTCTCGTAAAGTTTGTGTTATATTACCTGCGTCCAATGGACCGCCACGCTCCTCCAGCATGCGAGTCAACTCATCTTTAAAGGCCTGGTTTCTATGACGGCGGCCTGGTGTGAAGCCACAGATGGGCCTGTCCACTGGCCGAGCCACTTCCACCTCCTGGGTCATCTCTGCAAAGCGCATCACCAGCTGGACGTACAGAGGATATTGTGTGTCAAAAAAAACTAAGAGACGTGCACGTTCATACAAATAAATGAAGAGAAGCGAGGCGCTGGATGAACTCACCAAGGTTTCCTCGTAGTCGTCAGCCTTGGGATTGACGCAGACCACCATTTTGACTTTGCCCTCTCCGTCAAAGTAGTTCTTGAACAGATGGGTTACTTTAGAGTCTCTGTAGGGGACCATCTGGAAGAGAGATACTTACATCACATATACGATCCATCAGTGAACACAATGACAGCACTCAACGCCAAGTCTGGTAATACGAACCCTGTTTGTGCCGCACATCTGGTTCTCTCGAAGTATCTCGATGCATGTCCGCAGAGTCAGCAGGGACTGATTAATGTTACCTGCGAGGTAACAAGTCGTTTAGTTATCACATGAACCGCAGCTTAGAATAAAACCAAATCTTACTGTTAGATGACAAACCTGCTTCACGTATCCGGGTTCCCTCAGCCTGCGTCCTCCCAGTGCGCTCACTTCCTGCCAAATCCACCAGGCACAGCTGACTTAGAGTGACTTGGTTCTTATCCTGAATAAGAACAGAATAGGAAAGATTTAGCGTAAACTGGTGCTCCTTTATTACCCAAAAATGAATTATAGAACTGCATCAACCTCAACTGACCTGGAGAATGGTGTCACCATCTGCATCGAGAGGAGCCTGAGCCAGTTTAATGATGAACACACTGTGGGAGCGGCTGGACTCTCTGTTCAGCCGGGTGTTTGCAACCTTTCTCTTCTTCTGACCTGGAAGCAAAATTTGAAGCATATTTACCAACATGTAGCATCTTTTAACATCAATTTAAACCACTGTGAAACTTTTAAGGCACAAAACTCCAACTCTTCCATGACCTGCTCAGAGAGAAGATTAACTGAGGTCATTCCCTGGTCAGAGTCGACCCGGAGGGCAACAATACCAGGTCAGTCACATCTATGATCATCAGCGCAGCGTTTCCCTCCCCGTCTTTGACATATTCATCTCCTTATATTTGATTCAGGTTTCCAAATTATCTTAAAACTCACCTCTCCAAAATACTTGAAATGCCTCCTCAGGAGATTTGACTTCAACCTCCATACAGCCGGCCACGTACATGTTGTGATTCTGATCCTCTCTGAGAATTTTAGACTGAGGTGGTCTACATTGAGATGATAAAAAGTATTAGTCACTCATGACATGGGGATAACATTTTAAATTCAACAGATGAGTATGAAACATATATGTAATGGGGTAATGTTGCTTGATTCCAGCCATAGAAAAGTGATCAGAGCTTCAAACATAAAGCGACAAACTAAGCAAAAGACGGCACGTTTAAAAACATTCAGGAGCTTTGCCATGACAAAGACTACAAGCAGCAGAGGAAGGGGTGATGTAGTGATTCATTTGTGGACTGAAAACACTCGTCACCACTGGAGACGTGCATAATAAAGGACTTTTTATTTACCCTGATACTTTCTTGGAACCAATCGAAAGGTGTATGAAAAACTTAAGTACAAATATTTAGAACTGAAAGCTTTCTTAAAAGTGTACTCTTCACTCATTCTTTTAATTCTTTAAGAATATCTGATTTCAATCACAATTTTGTCAATTATACTGTATTGTATGCAGGTAGAGCTGCTTGTGTTTAGACAACTTTTGCTATTTGAAAACGATGGCTTCTTTTGTTGGATAAAAAGATGGTTTTGTTAATAAAATTATCAGTAAAAGTATTGTTTTGTTTTCCGATTCATTCTGTACACACAACATCTATTACACGTCTGTCTGTCCTGGATGAGGGATCCTTGTTGTAGATGTTGTACAGATTGTAAAGCCCACTGAGACCCAAATTTTTGTTGCTGGGCTAAGCAAATAAAATGTACTTTGCAATGATGAAACCCAGGTATCACACCTACAAATTTCAGGTATGATATAATTTCCAGAACTTCTTAGTTGCTCTGATAGCACTGCTACAAGAAGATGTTTTACTACTTGTGAAGTTTATGAATCTCCAGCAATGACAAGGTTCTTTTTATAAAATCAGGTCTGCAAACTAACTGTGACTACTCTGATGTGTGAGTATCCACTGGTCACATACATGAACTCAGTGTTCTGGCGTGAAGGTGTGCCTCCACCATTCCACCTAGTGAAGAAAAAATACAATAATTTGTCTTCCAGCTTCTTTGCTATACAAAAAATAAACTCTTAACACCACTGTGCTTTAAATATTCCAATGCCATACATCAAAATGTGATATTCTTTCAACTTGACATTCCCTGAACTCACTTTGGCTTGATTACATCTTCCTGGTTTTCCTCGAGGAGATCATAGATGTAGTTGTTGTAGATTTCTATGTAGGAGACGAAAACGCCGAAGCAGCTGTCCTCGTCCACACCGTCTGCTTTACAGGCCTCCTCCGGTCTAATCATGTCAGCTATTTCGGGATCAAGCTTTTGTCTGAAATCAAAAGCAGTGAATTGCGTGTCATACATCAGTCATATTGTAGCAGATCGCAGGTGTTGTACAGGACTTGGACTTACCTGGAGGAGGAAGATTTAGGAGCGGGCATGTTGTTTTCCCGTCTTTGGCGCTCTAACAACGCGTCAACTTCACTCTGGACATCCAAGCCATTTTTATCATCTGTCTTGAAAACCTGAAGATACAGGATGGAAAGTATTAAATCATTTAAATTGACATATTTTTAATCAACTTATGTGGGCACAATATATGGCCCAACACTATTCCTCAGTGCTACTTTCTTACATATCTTTTGGCCTGGTACGGTCCTATGCTGTTGAATATCATGTCGAGAGAGCGAGGTAGAAGTCCACCCAGGCCTGGAGAGCCGGTCATGGTGAACGTCTTCCCACTTCCTGTGACTCCGTATGTGAAGAGCAGACCTGCAACAAACAACAGAGAGAAAATGAACTGAAAAGCTGAGCGGAACTCTGTGTGTCCGAGCCTTTACATTTACAAGATGAAACTCGGATGTGGCAGAAGCAGAAAATACAGCAGAACAGCTTATATGAGGAAAATGGACACAGTTGAACTTGGGATTCTTTCTGGAGATGACTTTTGTTGTGATTTGGCACTATATTAATAAAGACTGATTGATTGAGATGACCGGTGCTGTTACCATTTTTTCCATGGACGAGGTCATCAACAAGAGGTCTGGCAACGTGCTCAAACAGATCCATCTGAGACACTGAAACGCCAAAGACTTTTTTGAATGAATACTGCATCTGAAAGAAAAAAGTATTTGGAATATTTAATGTGTGTTATTTCTTTATAATACTGGTATTTACGCAGCAAAAGCTACTCCTAGACCCATTACCTCTTTGTACTCTCCATTTCGGTTTACTTTGAAGCCTTCAGGCGCGTGCAGCTGGATGGTGGAGCTGCTGATCACCTCAATGCAGCACTCCTTGTCTTCCGTACCCAGAGGTCGCACACGGCAGTATACCTGAGAAAAAAAGTGTCAAGTTTCTTTATTGTTACGTCTCATTACACGTGTATGATGTCAAATCTTAGGTTTGAGCTCTGTGCGAGGAAAAAAATTGCTTTTTTAAAACGGTAAACGATAAAAAGGAGTATAAAACATATGTACGTAAAGTGTTGTGTTCATGTGTCCTCCCTGATAACATATGAATAAATATCTTAAGACTTATATTATATGTGTGTATGTACATGTGTGTGTGACATCAGATGGGCTGCAGGTCGTCCAAGTTGAGATCAATGATTGCTAAGATACGACACAAATATTCTGCTTTTTGTAGTTCATTTTGTAGAGATCACTGTCCTGTCACCTGCATCAGAAACACTAAAATCCCTAAATCTTATCACCACAAGAAATGATTATCTTAATCTTCAGGATTTTTTTTTAATGATTCATCCATCTCTGACATGGATAATACTCTTCTTTGTTACCCATTGTTATTATTACTAACTCCGGTGTGGCACTAGAAAACTTTTCACAGTATTTTAATGTTACTGCTGACGGACACAATGCCCATAAAAAAAAAACCAAATACAGATACAGTCCTTGATTCTTCACACAACTCTCTCATACCATCCACAATACAGACAACGCCTGGTCCAAGGCTAGATCCAGCAGCATCACGAGGACTAGTTTACATTTAGGCAACAAAGAAACATCTGCACTAGCATGAGTAAGAAAGATAAATACAATTATTATCAGTCAGCTCTCTCTGCCTGCGATAGTAACACTACAGCATCACAGTCACATCCCCCCACCACAAATCAAACAAGTATCTGGTCATTTATCCGATAGATCATCCACAATCAAAGCTTTTCATCATCACTTACTCTCCTCTGGCTTTCTATTAAATAATATGTCTGCAGGTGTAGACAGTTACTATATCTGGCCAACAGAGGGAGTCCCTAATGCCTCGGACTCTTCAGACTGCATATTTTCTTTTACCTTGATAAGAATTGCAAATGTTTACAAAGCTCTGATTAGGGTAAAAGCATGCAGAGACACAGATGGAGGTTCTTGACATATCTTCTTTATCTAAGCTCTCCTTTAATCTATCAACATTTAGCAGATATTTCTAACCAAGCCTTTATTTACAGGCATGATTCAAGCTTCGTGGGAAAGAACCTTAGTAGTCTCCTTACACAAAACTGGTGATGTCCTCTGACCTCAGCAACTACTGTCCAATATCTAAACTTCTTTTCTTTGCAAAAATCCGAGAATCATTGGTCAATTTACAACAACGCATCTTTATTGATTCACTAAACTTAAAACAGCCACAACAGTCTGTTTTTTTCACTTGTCACAGCACGACACCTGACGCTTTAGTGATTAATAATACTGTCCCCTCTGTGGATTAAAAAAAACAATTTCTCTCTTCACTGACCTCTAAAAAACATTTGATACTGTCCTACACCACTATAGATCTAGATGAAGTCAGGCTTAATTTGTTCCACTCTGACCTTACACAGAAAGCTCAACACTGTTGTTTTTGCTGATGGTTCTCAGTAAAGTCCTCTAATCATTAAAAATGGGGTTAACACAGGTAGAGCTGGGCGATATGGATAAAATCAAATATCACAATATTTTGACCTAATACCTCAATATCGAAACAATATTGTAGAAATGTCTGTTGGTGATTTATGTTCAAGATTCGACTCAAAAATTAAAGTCAATCTCAGTTTCTTATACAGACTCCAAGGATGTCTGTCTTCCTAAAAAAACTATCATGCCGCCAACCTTCATGTCTGTCCCTAAATATGGAGGTTTTTTGTCAACATCAACACCTCTGCAGTTTCACCCTTTGTATCACAGAGCATTACACTTAGCTCAAGGTTGGTTAGACTTCCTAACAAACTAGAAGAAAAAAGTTATCTCTTGTTATTGATCTATAAAGCTTTCAAAACTGCCTCACATCTCTACTCTCATTCAGATCTATTAACTACAGCACACAATCCAGTAAGTACTTAACCTCAGATTTCCCTCATGTTCACACTACTTTTGGCAGAGGTGGTTTCAGACACCTTTTAAATTAAATTAACTGCAAACTGTCCTCAAGCTTGAGTTTTTCATTCCTCCTGGGGATTTTTAAGCCTTACTATCTGATGTTTTTTTATGATTATTAGAAATGTTTTTATTAATTCTTGTGTATTGTGTAGTTGTGTTTCTTGACTTATGAATGTCTTTTTGTTCTCAGGTCTCTCAGGGCACAGACATCTTAATTCTGTGTGACTGATTCAAAAACACTGTAACACTCACCCCGACCGGGTCCTTCTGGTTGCTGGAAGCCTTTTTTGGAGGAGGCCTGCGGGGGGTTTTACCCTTCCTGAAATAAATCATTCACATAGTATCAATACAGCTCATTGTTAGCTTGGAGTTTGTCCTTACAGTAAGTTAGGGGGTGACGAGCTAACAAAGCCAGAGGGTAAGCTGCGGCTAGTAGCTACCTAGCCCGAGGGCTAACGTTACGGCTGAGCTCGTCAACAACCAAAAAAACAATAACTCAACATCTGGAAACAGCGCAATACCCGCAGGAAATATGTTTTGGATGTGACAATATAAAAGTATTAATGTTTACTTACACCTGCCTGTTCATTGTAGCTGTTTCCTCTCTTTTTTACCGTTTCTGCTGCTACAATTTTTGAACTTTCCCTCCGCCTCGAATCAGGAGTACTTTTTCAAAACGAGCCGCTGCAGCCAATCAGATCACAGAGAAGACAGTCACGTGTTTCCACCTTCCGGCCGAGCCTAATATGGAGACATGTCAAAAATATGAAGTCATCACATGAAAATCGTTGTTATCTGTTGCTAAGAAACCGTGTAAATAAGAATAAACAGCAACAAGGAGGAGAACTACAATCTCCACGACAACAGTTGACTTTGCTGACAAAAAAGGCAAAAAAAGTGGCCTTTGAGCCGAAAGGGGCCCTCAGTGATGGGGCTTCACAGAAATATGACACAAGGCTTGACCCATTCCCTTAATGTTGATAATTATGGTCACTAGTATGTCCAAAACGAAATATAGAGTCACAAAGTTTCCACCTGACAGAAGCGTTATCCTATAATATAATAAAATAAAAGTTGGGTACATGAGCTTTACCCTTACCTTTTTACCCTTTACCCTGGGCTGGGGGTAATAATGCAGCCTTGATTTTGCATCATGTTTACTGTAGGATGTGTTTATTTTAAATTGTTATATATCAAAATGTTACCAAGGTTAAAGATCCCCTCCCTCCAGGCATGTATTAAGGTGGTGTAGCTACATAGAATACTCTATTTAAATATTTTTGATGTTATTTTACACCAAAAGAGTTCAAATTGTCTTGTTAAAATCCTTCAAATTGCATCTCATTTTTCTCCCTCATTAAAAATGACTATGAATATGTAAACAGGTGTCTCTATCACTGTCAAATCTAGTTTCAGTGTTTTTTTTTCTTTAGCAGCAAGTGGACAGCAAAACATGAAAGCTAATCTGACTTTGTTTTGTAGTCCTACATAAATGACAAATGTTTTTTTTTTCCTTTAAAGATGTCAGATATTTTCAAAAAAATTCACTGTTAAATAATGACTGTATTTATTTCAAAATACATGGCCCTAATTTACGCCGTCATAGAATACTTATCATTACATATTATTAATTTCCCCCCTTCATATATATATATTTCACCTTGTTGAACTATTTGGTTGTAATCATAGTATATAAGAGATGTTGTGATGGAGGGATTTGTTTTATTAATAAAGTTTTGGGGGAAAAAATCAAAACATGACACCTACCGTCCAATTGCTGTACTGCACGCGAGTTACAAAACACCAACATTTACAGCCATTGAGAAATCACGTGTGCTGCACTTTAGTTTATGGTGCTGCAGCTTTATGCTAACCCTAGATCTGCTGCTGTGAATCTGCTACAAACAGTGAAGTTCACAGGTGAGCAGCCAGTTTATTAGTGATGCAGTGAGATGATGTAGGTGAGTAAAAATGCCTCGTGCTGTCTTGTTGAATTACATCGTGTATTTGTTTTTTTAGGAGGAGCGATGAAAACCAAACGGAGGACAGCAGATGCGTCTGAATCAAAGAAAAAAGCGAAGAACTCTGGTCCAACTCTTTCCAAAAAACTACGAGACAAGAAAAATGGAGAAACATCCAAGCCAGGTGTGCAGCCCTGACAGTTTCAGTACAGTCATGTGACATTGTATTTGATTATTGTTGATGTTATAATTGTGCATGGTTGTGTTTCTGCGGCTTGTAGGACCTCCTCTGAAGTCTGCAGGGCCTCCTCTGAAGTCTGCAGGAGTCCAGAGGAGAGGAGGGCATGGCAGCATCCTGCACTACATTTACAAAAGCACTCTGGGACAAAGTCTTCACTCTCAGATGAGACAGGTGAGACTGTACAGTACCAGACCAAGTACAGAGACTAACCTAACGTGAACTGAAATATACAATAATACCTTTTATATAGCACAGTTTAGTTCACATGCACATAACACTTCAACCACTTGCATATTCACATTTGCTATTATTAAAAATCCTTAATGACAACATGGATATGGTATTAATATTACTCTTACAGAGGTGAATCCCATGACAACTGCTGAACTGGCAATTAGCAGTTTTTCACTTCCACTCACTTTTCTCTCTCCCTCTGAGCTCTGAGCTATTTCTTAAAGGACCTGCAATACTTGTCTAACACACTTTAGTTCATCTTAAAAATACATTCAGTACACTGATGGAAACCCTGTTCTTCTACCTTTTTTTTAAATTGGAGTCATGAAGTTCAGTGGACAACATCCTGCTCACAGCAGATCTCTACAGAGAATCATATTATATATATTATATATATCAGTGAGCAGCTGAACGTCTAACCCTGTCGTTCCTTTCTCAGTGTCTCCAGGAGCCTTTCGTTCGCTCCTTGTCATCCTATCATTTCCACGGAGCCAACAGCCCCTTCGACCGCAGAATCACCTGTCTGGAGTGGCATCCCACTCACCCCACCACGCTGGCTGTGGCATCCAAAGGTGGAGACATGTTTCTGTGGGACTACGAGATGCCAGCAAAGCAGACTTTTATTCAAGGGGTGAGTTCATGATATCTTTTTTTTTTGCTGAATCTTGGCTGATGGAGCGACAGTATTTTTATTTCTAAACTGTAACATGTAGGTTTACTTGTTACTGGTTCTCTGCTTAGATGGGAGTCGGAGACTCAGTTACAGACATGAAGTTTAACCAGTTAAATCCCACTCAACTGTTCATCTCATCTATGGGGGGTACAACAGCACTTCGAGATTTCAATGGGAAAACTCTGACAGTGTTTGCCATCACAGACATAAAGTAAGAAAAAGTTCTCCTTGTTTTATTTAAGAATTTGGTTGTTTATGGATCGTGGAGTTTTTAGGCCTGATCTGTCAAACATCAGTCTTCTTTTCAGTTGGCCCTCATTAGTTTAGTGTTGTTCGTGTGGTTGCGTTGACACAATAATTAGTGTAGGTGCCACAGGGTTATTCAGATCAATTTTGGGCTATCAGACATAATCAAGATTTTACTGCATAATAGAATTTAATTGAGCTAAGGGCACCACCCTTAAAGAAGGGAAAACAACAGCTTATCATCTATTAACATCATCTAATAACACCGTGATCCAGACTCATAAATGATGTACCATAAATGTTGGTATCTTATCTGATAGTTAAATGATTATTAGATCACAATAAAGGGGAAACTCTAGGTAAATGATTAATGCTAAAATCCAGTTATAACTTTGTTATAATTAGTTTATAACACCAATTAAATAACTAACTGTGTGTGTGTGTGTGTGTGTGTGTGTGTGTGTGTGTGTGTGTGTGTGAGAGAGTGTGAGTGATACAAGGAGAATGGCGTGCTTGGACCCAAAATGGCGGGATAAGACTTTGTGTGTGTGTGTTTGGAAGTGAAGAGACAAAAGGAAATTACGACTAGGTAGGAGAATGTGAAATGGAGTCCAATACAAACCTTTTGTGCTCCTCACTCTTTCCTAACGCTAAAGTAGTAATAGTGAGGTCATGATGTGTGTGTGTGTGTGTGTGTGTGTGTGTGTGCGTGCGTGCATCTATCAAGAAGAAGAAGAGAGAGAGGGGGTAACAAGGTCTAACCTGAGTGAAATCGTAGTGGGTTACATAGCTGACTCTTGGTGATCGCTCTAGTAAGTGATCAGATCTTTTCCACTGCACTGAACTGCTACAAGCAAAATCCAGCAGTCGTTGTCCGGGCATGTCACGGGGGTCTTGATAACATCTCTGAGTCCCAACGTGTGCAGCGCTGGAGGCAGTTCAGAGAGACATCCACATTAGATTTAAAAGGGAAATTATGGCTTTTCTATTTCTTAAAAAACTGTGTGGCTTGCAGTAAAAATTAACCAGTTGTGATCTAGTAATTACTCAAATACTGAACTACGACAAGAAAAATATAGTCCCTTTTTTTATTCTTTTATTGTGATCAGATGCTTATGTCATGTATCAGGAAAGCAGTGAGGTCACGGCTTTTATTTATAAGGGTCATAGGCCACAATGACCAATGATGACCGTAGGTGAAGGGTCCATGGGTGGAGTTCAAGTATAGGTGGGAAACCTGGAGGATTGTGGGATACTGATTTCATGGGCAGAGACCCCCTACATAGGTCTGTATTTGTGTTTCTGTGCACAGAACGGAGCCGGAGACTTTATCGGGGGGATGAAGTTTTGCCCTACGGACGTCTCTAAAGTCTATGTCGCAACTGGTGAGGGCAGGTTGACCATGAAGAGCTTTGAGGGCCGCGCTCACACCGTTCTGTCCACAACTCAAGACTGTGGCCACGATCACCACAATGTTTGGTGAGAAAAGTGCAAAGAAGACTGATGTGAGATGAGATATGGTGTGATGTTTTTATCACCCAAGTTACTAGAAAAAATGTTTTCTCACAATCACCTTGTGGCAGCAAAGTATTGGGGTAGTTTTGGTTTTATTTGCCTCAATTTTTGAGATATATGTTGATCAGTCACAAATTCAATAATTTCTTCAGTAGAAAGTTGCAGTGAAAGTTGCTGACAGGAAAGTCTATAGATTGAATTCTCAGATACAGATAAATGTGAGCAAAAATGTGAGCATAAAACCAAAAATATATGTATGGATAGCTGAAAGTAAGTGAGAAAATATGTATTCTTGTAATTTGGGTGAATTTAACCTTTTAATATGATTGATTTTTTCAGATTGAGTTATAATTATACTGTTGTAACATTATATCACACACAAGAATATGTTTAAATGTTTTTTGATTGAAAAAATATGTTAAGTGATGTTTTGACTATCAGATCATCAGTTTTTTTAATTTCCCATTTGTCACATCCAGTAAATACACTTTGTATTTTCTTTTCAGTTACTGGTTCTGCTGTGTAGACGTGTCTGTGAGCCGACAGATGCTTGTTACAGGAGACAATAAGGGACAGCTCTCACTCCTGGGTTTGGATGGCCAAAAGGTGCGTGTTCATTAAAATAGTAAAAAAAAAGTGCAGAGTTGAATTATTAAGACAGCTGATTCCTCACAAAATACAAAATGTATCACAGTGAATTGAAAAATGAATATTGTAATTGTGGGGCTGTGACATTATAGATTTTCAGTGAAAAGTTGCACAAAGAGAAAGTGAGCCACGCAGAGTTCAACTCCCGTTGTGATTGGTTGCTGGCCACGGCCTCAGTCGACCACACGGTGAAGCTTTGGGACTTGAGGAACATTAAAGACAAGAAGAGCTTCCTACATGACATGCCTCATGACAAAGCTGTCAACTCAGGTAACACACTCACAAACAGATTTTCCTTTTAATTGATGTACATTATTAAAAAAATGTGAAGTTTACGAGCATTGTAATTTCATTGTCTTTCCAGTCAAAGTTTTTAAAGAGCTGTTTATTTAATGTTAAATTCTACCATTCACTATTTATAGACCTCTGAGTCTGTAGTTCATAATTGGATAACAGTTGCTGAAACTACAAGGCAGGAAGAAAAACTACATAATGATCAAGCTGTTCCTGTTGTTTCCTCCACAGCTTATTTCAATCCAGTGGATTGCTCCAAGTTGCTCACAACAGATCAGTACGACCAGATCCGGGTTTACTCGTCCTCAGATTGGTCGAAGCCTCAACAGATCATCCAACATCCACACAGACAGTTTCAGCATCTCACACCCATCAAGGTTTGTGGCTGCAGACAAAGTGATCGCTGATGTCTAAAGTGTAAAAGTAATATGAAGTCAGAACGAGATCTGTCAATGTGGAGCAAGATAGGGACTCACTCTGTTTGGTTCAGATTGAAGAAGCTGGGAGAGGGAGAGAGAGATATTTGGGGAGACATTTGATTTAGGAACTGCTAATAGATTAAAAAAAATAGATTAGAAAGTCTGTTTTGGTTAATTCAGTTAATTGATATAGAAATACTGGAAATCAAGTATTGGCCATAAAACAGTTCTGGTTGAACATTTTTGTCTCATGGTGTGTGTATATATTGACTCGTAGTTTCTACTATAAAAATAAATTACCCCAGCAGTCAACTCAGTACTCAGTAGATTTCACATTATGGCTGTTCCAGAGAATAATGAAGCATTCAGATTGCTTTCTAATTGCTGTCAAAACAATTAGATGCATAAACCTAAACTGACACATGGTTATACTTCACAATGTAGCTTTCATGAAAATTCTGTTATTATTATATTGACTGCATGTGCGTGGTCAGTAGAAAAGACACTATTTTTAATAGTATAATACTGTTTTTAATACTTAAAGCCAGATGCCAATTGTGAGGGGAAAATGTGAAGTTGAATTTAGTATTTTGTTCTTTTCTCTGTAGGCTACATGGCATCCTGTGTATGACCTTATTGTGGTGGGCCGTTACCCAGACAACCGGGTTTGCACCGGTGATGAGAGGACCATTGACATCTTTGACTCCAACACAGCAGAGCTTGTGTGTCAGCTGCAAGATCCCAGCGCTTCAGGAATCAAATCTGTGAGTGTGATTTAACACCATCAGAAAATCTTTGAAAATACTTTGAAACTGGTAATTACTAAAGCTATAAATCTGTATTTACAGATCAACAAATTCAATCCAATGGGTGATGTGATTGGATGTGGAATGGGTGAGTTCTTTTAAATCACATTTTTGAGAGATGTACATGATGACTTGTTTTCAAAGTTTTATCAGGAGACGTCCAGTTTGTCTCACTAAAGCTGCTCAATGGTCCCTCACAGGTGTAACGGCGCTTGTTTGGGATAGGAACGAGTCATTGATTGGTGATGGAGACAAACTGCAGGAGGAAACCTCTGCGTCAGTGGACAGTTTGAGAAGCCAGCGGAGGGGTCAGCAGCGGCCCGCCAGGAACAGGAGAGGCCCTGCTGTGGATATAAAGCTCATGAAAAAACTGGCTTCTCTGGAAGAATCAGAGACCAAAACTAAGACCAAGACTGGGTGTACTAGACAAAAACAAGCCCAGATGAGGAAAAAGTGAACTGTATAATCCTTGTGTATATATTCTTTTGTCTACTGTTCGATGTGTCTCTAACTTCAGGGATTGTTTGAATGTAAAAAATGTTTCGGATATCTTTTTATAAAACTGTTTAAAACTGGAACTCTTGTATGTTCACATAAAAGTTTTTCTACTGTACTATAATAAAAAAGTTCATATTTACTAAATTATTGAGTCCTTATTTGACATATTCCTCACTACTGACTGTACAGTATACATTATGAACACACATCTTAGGACATATTAAATCAAATGATTTATTGCAAACACCTTCATCTCATACAGAATGGCATTATGTATAAGTGAAGAGATAATTTCCACGTAGGTCATGGACGGTGACGTTTGCCAGCTGGAGCAGCACTCCACCCCAGGCCTCCTGTTCCTCTTCACTCTCCTGGTGCCAGGCCTGGTGGGCAGAGTACACCATGCTCAGGACAAGACTCTCAAACTGAGCCTCAGTCAGTGGCCTCCCCCTCTGACCCCCGAGTGTGTTCATTATGTGCACCTTGGGGCTCAGACTCCTGGGAATCTTGTCATTGATCTGAGCCAGGAAAGCCCGCCCTGCTCCCATTGATGCCATCTCCTTATCGAGCAGGACGATGTTGTTGTCCTGGTCTATTTCTACTCCACCCAGCAAGAACTGCATACAGACAGGGGTCAAGAATCTATCAATTACTCTGCAAGTAAAAGAAAGCAAGTTCTCTATCTGCAGAAGAGACTTAGGTTAACTCTAAAATGAAGAAAGTACCTCAAACATCAGGTTTGCATCAGATACTGAGGATCCAGTCCCTGCAGCCACATCTGAAGTAGAAAATAGTGATGTTTAGCTGTTTAAATTATTAAAATAAATAATTACAGATAAGTTCTTTACTAAAACTGAATCCCTGTTTTGCTATTTCTAATGCGTACTACACAGTGCATGCAGAATCATGTAACAACATTCACAGTTTATGTCGTCATCACAGCTCTGTAACTTACCTTGCAGAACTTGTTCAAACCAAATCCATAAAATGACCTGCAGGCAGAGTTTAAGTTTTAATTTCATTTGCATTCTTCTCTTTATTATTGCTGATAGATATCACTGCATCCTTCTCAGTGCTCTTCTACCACTTTTGTGAATCCAGGCAAAGGCAAGTCTGACTAAATACCGTGCATTTTTCCACCTTGGAAAAAAGGAGCAAAAGCCAATTGGCTGTGATTGAGTAAGACAGCAATAATTTTGAATTCTGGTTCTTTGTATTGACAGCATTCAGACCTTCGAGCAAGCACAACTTAATGCAGTTTGCAGAAGTACAAGAGGTTGAACTCATCTTTCCCTGTGGAAAGTTCAACTAGACACACTAGGAATGCTTGAATAGTACACTTCAATTGTATACTCATCTTGACTAGTACAAAACAAATCAAGAAAAAAACAAAACAAAAGATATATGGGATCAATATCAGGTCAGACTCCTAAGTAAACAAATATTCAGTAAATAAGTCATTTAAGAAAGATGTTAAAGGATTTTTCTGTCTTTCATGCACCGAAAAGATTTCCTCCATTTGTCTATTTGGGGCTCAACCAGTATTCACAGCTAGTGAATCCAGCTCTGAAGTGATATATTTTATAGTCTCAATATATTTATTATGTTATTATCTCAATTAAATCCCTTATAAAATGATTAATTCTTTACTATAAAAAGATCATCCATAAAGTACTCATATACAGTATATGCTGTATCAAATGCATGATGTTACTTATCCCAACATGTCCTGAAGTCACTGAAACTGACTAACTTTCATAACATAGTGCACTTATTTACTGTATTTAACCAATTATATTTTGGGCGTCATTTATTCATTTACCTACAGTAGTTACACTGTTTACACTCTGTCTCATTATGGAGTATCTTTCAGCTGAGAAGTCAAATTATTTGAGATAATGCTGTAACCAGATGAACTAATCAATATTGTTAAAGAACGTTAACAGTGTTTAAAACTATTTATTTTTTACCTCTATCCTTCTTTGTCTTTATGCCAGCTGCTGGTTTCCAGTTGTTTCAATTAAGTATGAAAATCATCTTGTAGAGACTTGAACTTACTGATGAGAGGGGATCGTTGCAGGGTTAAAAATAATTTCTAGGCCCTCCACCTCTCCACGAAGATAATGATCTTGGTGTGTTGACATTTCATTTCCCCCGTCAGTGCAGCTGAGAAGCCTGGATCTGTTAGGCCTTCTGGCACCGACCTCTCATAGGATCATCTTCAAGAGATCTTGAAGATGATCTTTGGAGTTGTACATTGCATGTCTACTTTCTTTCTGCCTCACACACTGCATGGTCTAAAAGTTTTTATGAGAAGTCCAGAGACAGAGACAGGCCAGGACCAAACCAAGCATTAAAAAGAGAATAGCCTGAAGTGGTATCACACCAATCAGACAGACGAAGCCCTCCAAGTTGTCTGACGTGTTCAGTGATCCATATACTTTACAATCAAATGAATCAAGCAAAAACAAACTGCCAGTTTGCTATGATTATTAGTCTAACACAAACATTTCTGTACAGCGTCACAAAATATGACTCATGACACATCAATGATTTATTGGTTTGGTTTATGTTGTGATTGAAACACACTCTGCCTCATTTATTTTCCAGGCTCTGGTTTCTGTGCAGCAAGCTCAAGACTTGTCAGAAGGAATGTGGAAACAAGTTATTTGACTATCTGACGAGGTATTATGTTTGTACACACAGTGTGGTTAGCTGAAATGGTAGTGAATGCATGTCTACATGTCACACTGACAGGGTTTTTCCTGTATGTGTCGTCAGCTGGTGACTCTGAAGCTGCATTGTCTGAGTGAGCAGATATACCGAAACCAGGGGAAGCAGGAGGAGGTCAGAGAGCAGGTGGTGAAGTTCCTGTGGTGTGATGAGGAGCTGGAGCTCTATAGCCATCAGGGACAGGGACCAAAAGCTGCAGGTGTTACCCTCTTCCCACATTTTCCATCTCAAGTGGGTGTTTTTTTTACCTACTTCACTTCACATACTTGTCACTCCTCCTTTTGTCTTGACTCACATACCAGGTCATATGCTGTTTTAAAATATGCACGCAGGCCAGCAGAGGTGTTGACACCTAATTTGTTTTATCCTCTCATCTGTCTACAGACAAACAGGACAAAGAAGTGAGTTCTCCATGAATAGTGATACTGAGACTGTGTTTGTGTGGTGGAAATGCTCAGTGATTTCCGTTGTGTGTATTTAACCAGTTGTACTAGTTTGCCAGCATTTACCGAAATCACTACAAAGTCTACTGTAACTTCACCTGACTAGCAGGAAGAAAGTGTTCTTGTAACCCCATTTCACAGGAATACATCAACCTGATGGCAGCCGTTGCACTCTCTGAAGAAGACCTGCTTTGTCCTCAATGCTCTGGTATATACTGCCTTCCTGTTCTCCTTCAGTGTGGCCACAATATCTGTAGAGTTTGTTTACATAAATTCTGGGAATGGAAAGGACGTCGAGAATGTCCTGTGTGTCGTGTTGAGTCGGTCTTCAGGAGGCCTCCCATCAATTTGGAGCTGAAGATAGCTGCAGACGAATATCAAGTGCAGAGGACCGACAGGAATCAAGAAGTTTGTGTTCTTCACAAAGAGAGACTGAAGATATTTTGCCTGAATGATGAAGAGCCCATCTGTCTCGTCTGCCAAACATCAATACAACATAGAGTTCATGAGTGCTTCCCTGTAGAGGAGGCCGCCCAACAGAAAAAGGTAGAGTAAAAATAGAAACTGGGACAACGACACAGTTTCACATATTCATAACAATCATTTTCATTATCAAATAATTTTCTGATTATTTTATCATTTAGTTCACAATATGTAACAATTAGTTTGAAGCAAAAGCTGATATTGTTTTGTTTGTTTTGTCAAACCCCAAATATTCAATTAATAATAATAATAATAAAAAAATAATTGTAGCGACTACTTTTCTGAAAGGCTGCTGAGAGACTTATAGGCTCTTATCTGTGACACGTCCACAAAATCATAATGAAGTCCAGATGACGTTTTTACTGCAGTTTATTTGAATGAAAAAATCAAAAAGGACTGACAAGCAGCTGTTCCACAAACATATAAAAACCCTGATGTGATCCGACTGTAAGAATAAAGTGATGAAAGACGATGGTGAGGGTCAACAGAAAATATCGGAGCTCTACTAACTCCCTTTGTCCAAAACTCCCACCACCACCCAAGTGAACAGGTAAAATAAGGGGAAACCACACCCATGTGTCAATCAATGCATGTGACGCAAAAGGTGCAGCTGAAGCAAATACAAACATAAACAAAACATATTTTGGCTCCTATAGTAATAATAGTATAAAACAGAAAAGCAGCAAACACACACTTCACAAGTTGTAATCAGACACTGTTTGGAGTCTTTGCTGTAAGAAATGATCAAAAAGGTTGGCAATTAATTTTATGTAAGTAATTAATTGACTTATCGACAACCACAGGAAACAGGCTGAAATGTTTTATTTGAGCGCAAACAAGCTTTGCTATAACTGTGGATGTATTTTTTTTATTGAAAAGAGGATTTTGACCAATAATTTTAATATGAACATTTCAGACAGAGATTTCGGTACAGGTGGAGTCCTTAAGGAAGAAACTCAGAGTGCTGAACAAGACAAAGGAACAGTGGGAGGAAACCAAAAACTACATAAAGGTAACAGTTAACACATCTGTTGTGTCCATTTTTTCTAACATGACATTTGCTTTATAGAAAAGTTATAGAAAAGGTTCAGTGTTTAACTGTGTGACTTCATAACTTGACTTCTGGATAAGAGAGAGGAAAAAGCACAGACACCTTTCTTCTGTTGAGTTCGGTTTAGAACCCGCTCTATGTGTAAAGTGCCTTGAGATAACTTTGTTGTGATTTGGCGCTATACAAATAAAGATTGATTGATTGATTGATTGACTGTTTACTGCTATAAATGATAAGCTCTCACAACATTACAGACCCAGGCGGATCAAAATGAGAAAGTGATCAAGGAGGAGTTTGAGAAGTTTCACCGGTTCCTTCTGGAGGAGGAAAACACCAGACTAAAGGTGCTCAGACAGGAGGAGGAAATTAAGACCCAGGTGATGTGTGAGAAGCTGGAACTCATCAAGAGCCAGATCAAAAGCCTCTCATCCCTCATCGATGATATCGAGAGGGTGCTCAAAGTGAGGGATTTACCATTTCTACAGGTACATTTACAACCATGACACACACAAAGTTATGCCGATGTATTAAAGCCTTGATGAAAAGACTAATGCCTGCACACTGAATCCAGATTTGATCAAATGGAGAATGTTTCAGTGCCAGTCAGATCATCATCAGGTTAAAATGTTTGAAGTGTGGTTAACCATGCCATGGAATAGTGACCATTTAAATACATTTGTGGTTTGAAATGAGTGTGCGGACGTTACTCCTTTTTTCCATGTTGATTTCCACCTTTTTCACCTTCATTTGACATATCTATGTTTGACGTCAACATCTTGTTAATAAGATCTGTTTCCTCGCTTTCTTTCTTCAACCAAAGGACTACAAGCAGATAAAGAAAAGGTAAGCACAGCCAACTACCTGCAAAAATCAGCATTAACTGTCTCCATAGGATAGTAATGCTGTAATCATTTCAACATGTCAGGCTCAAATGCAACATTCAGGAGCCAGAATGCATCAGAGATATCCTGATAAACTCCTCAAAGCACCTGGGATTACTTAAGTTTGGAATTTGGAAGAAGATGGCTAGCATTGTTAAATACGGTGAGTGAATTAATAATAATAATGCCATTTGTCTGGGGCTATAAAACCCATCGTATTTCCAAATCTCATTACCAGAAGTCCAATAAACATCAAACAAGTGGCTAGACCAAAGAAACAAAGTATAAAGAAAGGAAGATGAAGATCCGCACACTGGAGCTACATGCACTCTTCTAAACAAAATATATGCAGTTGCCATCTTAAATAGATTGTAGACATGACAGTTAGAAGAAGACAGTCTGAAGAAGAGCGTGTAGCCTCAAATGTTAGTGGTGGATGTATCATTAAATTGCATCTAAGGGAGCTACTGTACAGTGTGCAGCCAGAGCCACAATTGAAGGTTAGGATCACTTCTCAGCTCTCTGATACACCCAAGTGGCTGCAACTGTAGTCTCATGCAGTCTCTCTCAGCTCTTCTGTTTTCCAGTGGGGACTTTCCATTGTTTATGTGTTCTGTCCTTTTAAAAATGTAAAAACAAATTAAAATGATGGTTCAAGTGAGTGCATTTTCTGTATATTGTCATCTTTGTTTTAATCAACTTTATTCCATCCCAATCTGATCAAGCCTTTACTTACTAAAATGATAAATGTCTGACAAGCATTGCAGACTTCTATATAAATAATCACCTTGCCTTTGCCTGGATTAGTTGTATTTATCTCTGTATTGTTATCTTTTTTAAATGTAATTTTTGTTATTGTTTTTGAATTCAGGATTTGTGTAGATGTTATTTTTTGTGATGAAAATGAAATACAATTTTTTTTATATATATATATATACACACACACACACATACATACACACATAGTGAGTGAACTGACCATGATCTGCATGTCAAAACATCTATAAAGTATCATTTTAATTGATTTCTTTCCAGTTCCTGTCACTCTGGATCCAAACACAGCACAGTCCAACTTAAAGTTCTCTGAAGAGTTGACCTGCCTGCAGTACAGCAACAGACAGCTCCAACCTGACAACCCTGAACGCTGCACCAATCGACTGTGTGTGTTGGGAGCGACCGGCTTCATATCTGGAAAGCACAGCTGGACCGTCGACGTGGGCCAAGGAAAAGACTGGTATATAGGAGTCGCCCTACAGTCCATCAAACGAAAGATTACCGTCTTCCTCAACCCGGCTGAGGGTTTCTGGGTCATCGGTCGGTGCAATGGGGAATTCTGGGCTCAGACCTTGCCCCGCACCAAGTTGGTGTTGAAGCAGGAGCCACAGAAGATTACTGTAGAGCTGGACTGTGACAAAGGAAAGGTGGTGTTCATCAACACTGACGATTTGACACCAATACACACTTTTAAAGACAGATTCACAGAGAGAATCTACCCCTACATCTCCTCTGGATTGTCTGAGGAGGGGAGAAACTTCAACCCACTGACCATCTGTCCTCTGGACGTAATTGTGCATGTAAAATAGACTCAAATGCATGATTTATAGACTGGGAGAAATATGCTGATGATGGAGCTGCCAGGTGAGAGGAAAAGAGGAAAGCCAAAAGGAGGTTTTTGGATACAGTGAGGGAAGACATGCAGGTGGTTGGCATGAAAGAGGGAGATACAGATGACGGGAAGATGTGGAAACAGATGATCCATGGTGGTGACCCCTGAGGAGGAGAAGAAGAAGAAGACGTAGTACATGTACAACTCTAGGGCTGAAACTGTTGTTTGTTGAGTGTCTGTTACAGCTGATAAAAATATATCCTGCACCCATGAAATCCAGAAACAAACAAATAATACCTACTGCATCCAATGACAGTCAGAAGAGCAACATATGTGTATATTTAACATATGTCTGAAATCAAATAAGACAATAAACCTCTTCACATACTTCAGATCTGTTAACTTATAGTTAATTAGGTTTTTACTTTCCTCATCTTTCAGTTTAGAGTCCAGCTTCCTTTGCAGATAGGTTTTCTTATTGTTGTCCATGGACATGTCTTTCTTCCTACTGCCAGCATTAAAGAAAAAAAGCTCTCCTTGTTTATTTTCATCTTATCACAAGACTTGGCTTTGTCTCCACAGCCATGACCCTAAAATACATCACAGATTTTTGGGAAAACATGAAACTTAACAGACCTGTGTTGCATTTTCTTACATTTAAGCTGTCCAGCCAATCTGGCAGAGAAGATCAACCTTCAAAGAAGCACACACATGAAAACCATTATTCTGGTATTTTTATACACTACAATATTTTTTTCTTTCTTTTATTAAAGTTCAATTTTAGGTTTCTAATTTAACAACATATTTATTTTTGTTTTGTCTTGATATGAATGTATGAATGTAATTTATGAAATAAAGTTTTACATTATTGCTCTTTACTCCTTTTAGGCCCTTTCAATGTGAAGCACTTGGTGTATGTAATTTCTTTTGTCATAAGTCACTTTTAGCTGCATTCCTTGTATGAAAGGTGCTCGACCAATAAAGTTATCGTTATTATTTCAATGACATTATAGTATAGTAGTATTTGAGTTATGGCATAATCATGACTTATGGTGCAATAACAACTATGTATTTTAGCTTTAACCTCAGTTTAAGTCAACAATATCTACCTGAACACACAAACTGTTTTTTATTTCTCACCTTGATTGACTTTGGACTTCTTGTTGTGCTTTTATTTCACAAGCATAAAACAACATACTGTCTGTTATAGTTATGTGATTTTATCTTTTATGACATTTTTGTGTGGAAAACATTGTAGGTGACGTCTGTGGGTCTGGAGGATGTTTATGAAGCTTGAGAAAATAAACACTGATGTCTTCAAGGTTATCTTGGCTTGGGTTTAGATTTAAAATTCATAACAGATTTGTAACAGCTTGTTTTGTGTGTTTGAATCTGGAAAACATGGGCAGGTAGGCTGTAAAATATGACTAAGCTGCATTATGGGAAGTGTAGGATCCACTATTTTGGGGATTTAACAGGAATGTTTGGACTGAATTTAACAATGTTTTCATCCCTAATAAAGTTAAAGAAAATCATACTTAAATTTTACACAGATACTATCCCTGCAATTAATTAATTCACCATTTTAAACCGATGTTTCCCCTTTATGTTCCCGCTGCAAAAAGAAGTGGAGTCCTTTTGTTTTATATATTTTCTATCAATTTTCTAATTAATTTGGGAGACTCACTCAAGTGTACCTTGCTGCAGTAAAGATGGCCACTCACTGGGTCTTGGTCCCTATTAAAGATAGTGCATGTAAAGTAAAAAAACAAAAAACAAAACGAAAACTACAAAGACAACGAAAGTCTATAAAGACATCTCCTCTCTTGAGATATATTGTGGATAACATTGATATAGAGGATTTAATTCAGTTTTCTTCATATACTTTTTAAAGCTGCATTTATTTATTTTATCTTAATTTCTGTATGATGTATGTTTTTTTTTACATTGTACACTTTTATACCCGCTTGTTTTTGTGATCATTTTATTTTATCTTTATAACCAACTGTACTGTTATTTATGTGTTGTTAATAAAGTTAAAGAAAAAAATGATGATGCCGGAAACTAGATTGGTCCTGCTATCCCCTCTCTCTTCCTCTGTTCTCGGTATTTTTATTTCCTAGGATGGCAAAATCATAACCCCGCCTACCGTGCCTCTGATTGGCTGATCTTTATATTCTTTCCCTAACTGTAACCAATCACGCTCTTTACGCCTAAAGATAACCAATAGAATTAATGAAGGAAACGAGGACAAGCCAATCAGGGGCCGACGAGGGCCGGCCATGACTTCACCGTCCTACGAAAGAAAACTATGGCTTCTTTTCTTTCTCTCAGGAGTTATTTTGAAAAGCACACAACGCGGAAGTTGCCTAACTAAAACACGTTGACCCAAGTTGTCAATCAAACTGCTGCAAACCTTCCAACAGCTTCAGTCTCTCATGAATCTCTGAATCCGGGTTTTTATGTCCGGGGCTCGTTGTTGTGCATGATTTCAGCCCGCAGCAGGAAATGCAGTTTTTTAATCTGCCAGATCTCAGTCAGGAAGGAAGCATTTGTACTGCAAAACCTGCAGTCCTGAGCTAAGCCATTTTTATTTATTTTCATATTAAACTGCCTGTTTTTGGAAATGAAAACGACGTCGTGGTTGTTGTTGTTGTTGTTGCACGTCAGCTGGTGCTGCTGGTTAGTCGGTGCCACACTTTCAAAGACGGACGCAAAGAAGTCACATAAAGCTGAATCTGAGGTGAGTCCTAACTTCTGATCTCTACCTGGAAATGGGTGTGAGGTCTGTTTACTGTCAGGCCATGCAGGATCTTCCTCTGACTGCCTTTAACATCACCTGTCATTTGCCCACTCATGATATTGGTCATTTTGTCATAATTACTTGTCTTTTTCTCTCTTTCTTTCCTCCCACTATTTTAGAGTTCTCAAGCAGAGTTGTCAGTGGTGGAGAGAGGTCTTGTGGTGTCAGACCTTCACTGGAAAGACATAGTGAAGGAGGAAAAGAGACACAATGTTCATATAAAGAAAACCTTTCAAGGACCAGTGCTCGGATATGTCACACCTGTAAGTCTGAAACAGTCACTTATAACCTCATCACAGCTTTTTTTCCCTCTCACTTGCTGCTGTTTAAAAATGTTTTAACCATTTCAGATCACATCAAGTCTGTCCTAAAACTCATGGAAAAGTTTGCTTAATAATTGCTTCTGCTTGAATTGGCTGTGAGGTGATATTTTCCTCATAAGGCTGATATTATATCAATAAGATGATATGAGACTAGATATTTTAGAGTTTGGATATTGTAATATAGTGATATGTGATGAGTTTAGTCTTTTCCTGGCTTTAAAGGCTGCATTACAGTAAAGTGATGTAATTTTCTGAGCTTACCAGCCTGTTCTAGCTCTAGCTCTTCTATTATTCACCTTTACCCACTTACCCATATCTTTATATACAAATTACTGATGATTATTTATTGAAAGTGTAATTTTGTTAACATTTTGTGAAGTGCCTTGAGATTACTTTTTTGTTTTTTCGTCCAGCTCTACTTACTTGTGCGATCCCGAACTTCTTTCAGCAGTTTAAAAGAAGCATATCAAGTGTTTTTCTTTTTAGTATGAAGATATTTCATCAGACAGAGTTGCCATGTGAGATAAGACAACTCAGAGATAACTACTGATTGATCAGATAATCAAAACTGTTTTGATGATTTTCAAGTTGAAATGTCAAATATTTGCTTTTTCCAGCTTCTCCGCTGTCCAGATTTAATGTTTTTCTTTGTCTTATGATAGCAAATGAAAAGTCTGTAGGTTGTGTTATTGTTGTCTGGCAGACCTTTGATCAGGTCATTTATGTGAACTTTTACTTAAATGTTTTTTCCCTTGAAATTCCCTCCAGTGGAATTCACACGGCTATGACATCACCAAGATTTTTGGCTCCAAACTCACTTCAGTATCTCCGGTGTGGCTTCAGCTTCGCCGCAGAGGACCTGAAACTTTCGATGTTACGGGACTCCATGACCATGACCCAGGTAGAGTCATGGTCACATCGCTTCAATCACTCGTTTAGTCCTCACCTCTTATCACAGTGTGATAACAAATCACAAATGATTTGTGTCAGGTAAAATAATCTTTTTGTTTTTCCAGGCTGGGTCAAAGCTGTGCGCAAGTCTAACAAAAAAATCAGAATGGGTAAGTTGACGTTCTTGCTACTTCCTACAAATCCACTCATGTGAAACCCACAAGTGGTTTCAGATAAGACTTCAAGGTTTCTTCACATTTTCTCTGTTTCCTCAGTACCTCGGCTGTTATTTGATGGCTGGTCCTATCAGGATTACATGACCGTGTTGGGGAGTGAAGATGAGATTGAGGAGCTGGGAAGTGAGCTGGTGGATGTTGCAAAGGTAACAAAGTGTTGTATATTTAACCTTTACTCCCTTGCAACGGTGCTGTGTTTGTACTTTCCCTCTCTAACCAAGTTCTGGCTCTGCAGACTGAAGGTTTCGATGGTTTCACCTTGGAGCTTTGGAGCCAGCTGGGTGGCAACAAAAGGAAGTGAGTTATTCTACTGACACATCCTTTTTCTTTTTTTTAGTCTTCTTATATTATTATTTCCTCAGAGTTGATTCAAGGTTGAAATGCTAATAATTGAGCATGATACTAAATCTCTTTCACACAGGGAGCTGGTGCATTTGGTGAAACACGTATGTGAAACTTTGAAGGCCAAAAAATTAGACTGCATTCTTGTTATTCCGCCAGCTGTGACAAGGTGAATATAATGTGCTTTCTGCCAGTTTATAAATACACAAAAAAAAGCCTGAAATCATTGCTGCCTGTCCTTTTTGTCTAATGTATCTTTTGTCATGATCAGTACGGGGCAGCCAGGTATGTTTGGCAGGGAGGAGTTTGAACAGCTGGCTCCAGTCGTCGATGGATTCAGCCTCATGACGTATGACTACTCCAGCGGTACCAGGTGAGGATCACAGACACAAAAATCATTAATTCACTGTAGATAAAATGAAAAAACTTAAGATGGTGATATGACCTGAAAAACGGATTTTATTGTGTGTGTTTTTAATAGTCCGGGCCCAAGCGCTCCCCTGTCCTGGGTGAGAGACTGTGTTCTCCAGCTTGCGCCTAACACTCAGTGGAGACAAAAGATCCTGCTTGGACTCAACTTGTACGGCCTTGATTTTGCAAGCTCGGGCACAGAGCCTATCTTAGGGGGAAGGTAACATAATATTCTAACTACAGCTGGGATTTCTTTACATTTTAGTGATAAAAGTTGTATACTTATACTTGTCTGATTTTCTGCAGATACATCGAAATTTTGCGGGAAAACAGACCAAAACTTCTATGGGATGAATTTTCTGCAGAGCATCATTTCAGTTACAAGAGGTGATGATAGTGAAGTACTCAAACAAATATTGACTTAAAGCAGCATAATTTAATCTAATCTACATAATTTCCCTTTCATTTCAGGAACAATGCTGTTAAGCATGTGGTGTACTATCCATCTTTGAAGGTAAAACTCTTTACTTTTACTGAGCAGCTGCCACCATAAATAACAGGAAATAGCACATTATGATGTTATTATAACTGCTAAAACATAAGCTAGTACCACAGAAACGACTTTAAATTTAACTCATGTCACGGCAATATCTGCAAATATTAGTCATCACAGGAAGGGGAAGCTGTAGAGGAAAAAACCTAGAGTGTATAAATTGAGCAAGGGCAAGTCAATTCCTCGAGAAAGAGAGTGAGACAAAGATGTGATCAATTCAGATAGTTAGGTTTGATCCAGGCATGCCTTAAGCCAATATTTTAAATTCTTGAGAGAAGTAGACTGAAATGCAATGTGAACATACCTGTTCCAAAGCTGAGTCCCTCTTTGTTTCATCTCTTAAATTACAGTTAAGCAGCCTAATTTACAAAGTATGAGATAAGCTTTAAACTCACAGATGTAAACTAATGCCAAAAGTTGAGCTTCACAGTTGTATCTTTAATATTTCACTTCTGCTCTCCAGCAAAACCAGCAGCAGTGTTTCTCTAATAAAAAGCCACTCTATCATTTACTACCATTATCATTCGCCCGGTCTCACCATTTGACTCGCAGCACTTCATCTGTCACCATCTACACTAATTAAAGCACTTATCAAGCTAGTCAGTTTATGCACTTTGTAATATATGAGTGCGCCCCCACACATTGTTGCTGATATTCTATTTGCAGACACTTTCCTGTGGTTTTAATGAATATTTTTAATCAGCTTTTTTTAGACCTTCTGATGTATGAAATATGAAAGTGATTCATGTGAAGTGATATAAACCTGATTAATATTCCTCCACCTGCTCATACAGTATCTAGCAGGTGTATATCAAAGCAATGGTGTCCTTTTAACCTTTAATCATCCTTGCGTAGTTGCCACTTAATGAACTTAATTGATGTTTTCATTAGATTTACTGCTGGAAAATTAACATATTATTTCAATACTTTTATTACAGTCCATCTACCTGAGGATCTCTTTAGCCTCTGAACTGGGTACTGGAATTTCCTTATGGGAGTTAGGACAAGGACTGGATTACTTCTATGATCTCCTATGAGAGCTGGACTTGTTTAAGAAGAAGACTGGGAACCTTCAGTCATCAGCACATTGATGGATTTTCTTTTTTTCATGATCACCGTGCGCCAAAAATTCATATGCTGTGTGGAAGTATTCATTTTCTCTTTATTTTATTTTGGAGCGACTGATATGAACTCTGAAACGAGCCAGTTTAGTTAATACTCAACTTGTCTGAGGGTCATGAGAGGGGGTTGTTGAGAAATCGTGTTTACAGGAGTGGAATTTGGGGTCTGTTGATTTAAAAGATTTTGGCAGGGAACAATAGGTACTTCAGTTTGTTTTATTCATTTTCAATATTGATATTGTGGGGGGAAAAAAATTCAACATGTATAGTTCAGTCAGAGTGCAGTAACATACCTCTATTCAACAGCAGACAGTGCATGTTCATCAATATGTATTAAAGGTTCAATGAAGGATGTATTATGATGAGTTCACGTCATATCTGCAGCCTCTGTTCAGTCCAAATCCAGAAACTTCTGCTATTTTGCCAACAAACATTTCAGCTCTTGGGTCAAGTTTTTATTTTGTACATTTTCTAATCAAGACATTTGATTGTGTGACTTTTATTGGGTTTATGGTGATGATAGTAATAATAATAGCATTGACAAGTCAAGAGGATGAATTTAAAGGGTTGCTGTTTTGACCCAGCATCTTCCAATATTTGTATGAGATGGATATTTGTTAAATTACATGAATATAAATGTGGTAAAAAATTAACTGTTGAGTGTCGGTGCTTCTGCTGTAAACCTTTTTTCTTTTTATTATTTGGCACTAAAGAGCAGGATTAGATTATTTACAGCAAGTGAGGTCGACTGCATGTTCTGTCCAGTTATCAGGTGTCTGTCGATGACTACGTGCAGAGCATCTTCTTGACTTGCTAAAAAAAAAAGAAGAAGAGATAAATATAAGAGGGTTTTAGTTTTAGAAATGTATATTAAGTATTTACCAGTTTAGCAGCAGTGTTCTGCAGCTAAGCTCACCTGTGTAGGATCCTCCACTATCCTTCACAAAGTCTTCCACAATCAAGGGCAAGTTGGCGAAATCTGGCCTCCGCACCAGTTCAAACACAGATGGCTTTGAAAGAAAACCCAAAGCTGTTACTTAATACATTGATATGCATAAATATCTTTGGGTATATTCACTTCATGGATAGTAGAGACACTAACCCCCGTTAAACTGTAGCCGCTGAAGATCCAATTCTGGCCCTCAGTGGCACAACACAGTGCCGACACTCCTTGTCCGACTGCACACACAGGCTCTGCCGATAGACAAAAAACAACCTGCGTCCACATATGTCGCACATATAGATTACAGACTGAATGCTTTTGAAATGAGCCTTACTAACTTTGATGAGAGATGAAATGTGTGAGGATTCGGTGTAGAGAGCCACTGTGCGCCAGGTCGTTCAGCGCTCCAGGGCAGTCCGGGATCAGCAGCGCTTGGTATCGAGCACCTGGAAAGGGTCATTGTGACACAACTGAGCAGAGTCCAAATAACAGCAGCAGCAGAAGACATGAAAACAATCAAATGACCATGATGTTAATATTCTTACCATCTATAGATTCAAGTTTGGCTGGTGTTGCGTAGGGTTTCACATTGAAGTCCTGCACCCATCTGGCAGTGCTTTCATCCACTCCAACAAATTCTATAGGCTTCCCCTTAAATGAAAAAATAAACACTCAGCTTCACATTTGAAGTCAATACAGAGCAAAAATCTACTTTTTAAGTTGCATCTTATGTCCATAACCTTGCAGGGGTCTAGCTGAAATGCTTAAATGTCTAAAGCTTTATTTTCTACTGAATGTGTTTAGTACAACAGTTATAAACACCACAAACATGGCCTAACCTTAACCACCTGATCTCACTGTGGCTTTGTTAAGTCAGGAAAACAAACCCGATAAAAATAATATACCGCTAATGACTAATTCCTTTTGGATGTTCAGTTCCTACAGACAGAAGGGCTTCGTTCTACTAAAAGCATTTTTAAAACAATGGTAGTACTTTCTGAAAGGCATCTCCTCCAACACATCAGTGTGTTGGATTTAGTAGCATCTAGTGGTTGGGCTGCAGATTGCAACCAATTGAATACCCCTCACCATGTCTAGAGTCAGTGTTAGGTTTGTCCTTTCTGGGCTACTGTAGAAACACAGTGGTGCAACAAGGGCTTATTATAAGCTTATGAAAAACACAACCATTCTTATTTTCATGCGATTGTACACCAATTAAAACATACTAATGAATATTATATTCAATTTCTGCCAATAGATCGCCCCTAAATCTTACACACTTAAAATGTACTGATAGGTGGCACGTTGAAGAACATTTTAGATAAAGTGTCTTAGTTTATCTGAAGCTTATGATGCTTCAGCAGTCTCTGTCATATCAGTGCGATGTGGATTTCTGCCACAGTAACAGCTTTTTAAGCATCAAATTCCCTCTTTGACCATGAGAAAAGTTATTTGGGGAAGCAAGACACTGCAGAGTTTGGTTGAGACAGAATCTATAAAGCTGAGAACTCAATGTTATGACAGAGGAGAGGTGTTGTTGTAGAGTTATTGCTTTGGGCAGGAAGTTTTCCCAAAGCAATAACTCACTCCCTATCACCTCATCTCTAACAGAGAACTCAGTTTTATAGATTCTGTCTCCACCAAACTCTGCAGTGTCTTGCTCCTCACACACTTGTGTGATGTATGTTAATATTTTATGATATTTATAGTGTTCTAGTATATTCTTTATATTGTGTTTATGTTGTATATTTGTTGTGTTTAAATCTATACATTTCTCTCTTCTAGTGTTGATATACAGTACCAGTCAAAAGTTTGGACACACTTTTTCATTGATGTGAACGGGAAGGTGTGTCCAAACTTTTGACTGGTACTGTATATTTACTGAGTATTTACTTTGTGTGCAATGCCTGGATAACCTGTTGCTGTGACAGTAGATTTTCAACAAAGTCTATCCATCCATATTTTGTGTTTCCTTGGACCGTGTTTAGCTGCGGTGGAAGTATAGTAACAAAAAAGAGGGACTGTGGTACTAAAAAAACTGTAATGTTGAAAGATATCTATTTGATTTGGCTCATTTTGACAGCTGAAGCTTAATATTAGCTTCAGATTAACTTTTAAATACATGTTTGCAGACATAGATAAGTGTTTATTTTGGCCCCCATCACTTACATCATAAGAGAGTCATATGAAAGGATGTTCAAATGGTCAGTATGAACAGGAGGGATAATTATAGCACAAAAAACCTGTGCCTGACTATTGTTTAAAGACAGACTTGAAACACCTAGAGACTGTCCTTTAAGTCCATTTTTTAGGACAATAACATCTCACAGAATCTGGAAGTGTTTTTATTCCACTGGTGTCTCATTCCAAGAAACCAGGTCAACCTGTAAACCCACCAGCTGAACTGTTACCTCTGTAAGACCATGGTGATAAAAAGCTTTTGTAACACAGGTGAGGAAGGTTTTCCAAGGCATTGCCATGGACAATGTTAGGGTCACAGATGGGATTTAATAGTTGAGACAGTAGGATGTTTCCCTTTGCTGCATATTTTTCAGCTATAAAGAGACTTACCCCGGGTGTGGCTGTCTGGAGGTTAAACGCTGAGCTACAAAGAGTGAAGGACTGATGGAAAGACTTTGCCGACACCCCTGAATAAACAAAACACATCAGCTTAAAGTGTATCAGAGCATTCAGGTTACACTCACAGACAAAATAGAACAGAACTAACTAGTAAACATATAATGAGATAAATTATAAACAAGTTAGCTCTCATATTAGTATAAAACAATACTAGTATTAACTACACTCATGACAATGAAGTGTACTTACGATTGTGAAAAGTTAAAAATGATGATATTTATCAGCTGATTCTACATTATTTCATCACTAACACTTGAGTTTTAGACATTGTAGCAAGAGTCTTAACGCTGTTTAACCCACTTTCAAATTTAGGAAACCTTTATTTTACTCCTGAAACTAATTTTTCCCCATCTAGACCACATTAGACCAGGTCCAGATCAATAACTGTTACACTTACACTTACATCTGGACTAGATTACCAAGGAGACTCTAGAGAGTCATTAAAACACAGTTTCATATTTGTTAAACCTTTATTTTATTCGTGAATACTAAAAATGGGTGATTTCACTGAGTTTTCATATGCAAAATAAATGGTTCACAAATCTGAAAAGTGGGCTTAAACCAAGCACTTAGCTCTGGGTATGAAAAGTCAAGCAAATGCAAAGTGACTTCAAGCTGTTTTCTTTCTAATGGCCATCGGGTGAATCCACTGGGTCCAAAAAGAGAGCTATACCCCCCAGCTCCACCCTCTCATCCAAATGTGGTCACTTTGAATGACCACTGGATGACATACTAGGAACACTTACCCTAACAGCTGAAAACATTCATTAGACAATTAGAAAAGTAATCAAAAAGTCATCCCATATAATAAGTTACATTATTTTGATTAAGTAACTGAAATAGTTGCATTACGTATTACATTTTGAATGAGGTAACTAGTAATCTATGACCTATTACATTTCTAACCCCAGTGACGTCACGGGGGCATTATTGTATATTTTATTCACTCTGTGGTTAAAACAGCGTTCAGGCTTTGGCTACGATGTCTAACACTTTTTCACAAGTGTAAGTGGTGAAAACAGGAAGTATGAGACCATAAATGTCTTTATTTATGTTCCCCTGAACCCTGAATCAATATCATTAAACTGAAGACACATAAGCTATTAAACTCACCTTGAGGAGAAGCACTCGCCACTATCAGACATGTTGGCTTCGCAGACATTTCATTTATCTCCGTGTTACCTCCACATGAAATATTTGAGCTTGTTTTAAATGAATAAGAAGATAAATTGCGGATGAAATCTTGGAAGAGTGAAATGCGCGACGCGGAAGTGCTGCCAGTCAGATGACAACAACATCCGCTACAAGGATTTCAAAATAAAAGTTAAACGTCACGGTCAGGCGGAAACATAACATGTGTAGTGTGATTCATCAAGAGAAAATGGCAAATATCATTTATTGTTATCCAAACTAACAAACAATCATTTATATATTATTTTTAGAACCATATATTTGGTAAAAACCGTATTACATACATAAAAAAATGAGCTAGATAAAAAGACCAACACTGCCACTGCATGCTCATTGTCTGCTATTTAAATACAGCCTCTGATTACAAGGTCATCTACATATCATTATCTTTAATATAAAGGGAAGATACTGAAATCATACATTGGGATTTTGCAGAAAGAGAACAGTGCTGCCCAGCAGCATAGTAATATTACAGTAGTAATGACTACGATAAACTTCACTTCAACATTGCATTATTATTATTTGTCATATTTCTATTATTATTATTATTATCATTATTATTATTATTTTTTTTATGTTTTTATTAGTATTATTATTATTATTGTTGTTGTTGTTATTTTTGTTGCCATGCTCTTCTGTGTCTTCCTCCTCTTTCCACCTCCCTCTTTCTCTCTCAACCCATCCGTTCAAGGCAGATGGCCGCCCACCTAGAGTCCGGTTCTGCTCCAGGTTTCTTCCCATTAAAGGAGAGTTTTTCCTTGCAAGTACTTGCTCATGGGGGAATGTTGGATCTCTGTAAGTTAAAAGTAAATTCTGGACCTGCTCAATGTGAAAAGTGCCCTGAGGTAACTTCTGTTGTGATTTGGCACAATATGAATAAATACTTGACTATGTCTAGTGTGTGTATTATGCAATTCATAATAACTTGAACTCACAACTTAACAGAATCCCAGAAATATGTAAATTGGAGACATTTAAGTATCTAACCAAACATTTTGGCAATGCATGATATGTCATGTGTAATATTTGAGTAGTCCAAAATCAGTATGGCTATTTTTTCAAATTTCGATAAAGGCAGCAAGTAAACATCATCCCCACAAGCTGAAAGAAAAAGAAACAATGAACTTGTTAGTTCCACACAACACAAAGAAACTGGCATTTTGCACAATATTTGAAAGGATGTTCATTCTAACTTCAGTAGTTAGGAGTTTACCTGTAAAAATGCAATCCCAATACCCACTGCACCAAGAATATATAATTGACTCAGGATGAACTCCTCTAATTTCATAATACAGCCTCCCTGTGTGCAAAAGCAAGGAAAAAACATAACAATTATTTATTATTACTATTATTATTGCAGTGTAATAGTTGCAAAGATAACTGGACAGCTGTACTTACCTCCACCTTATAGATGTTGGAGGGATGGTCCCTACGGCCGCAGAGGGTAGTGGGGGTTTTACAGCAGCTGTCAGGCACGACACGCTCCTTCTGTGCCTTGATCCACACACTGTCTCTCCAATCAGAGGAGCTGTTACTGCCACAACACTTAAACTGAGAGGAGGCCAGCACAGGGAGGAACAGAGGATAGAAAAAAGTTTAGGGTGGTGAGGGTGAGGATGGTGATTCTCAACTATCATTTTAAATTGTATATTAACTGAATCAGTTTAAATGACAGGTTCACATTTTTTCAAGTCTGTCTTAAAACAACAGTCAGGTGCCCAAATGAACATTTAAATAGTTTTTTCTTGTCATGATCATTCTTCCTGTTCATCATCTGAAGATCCCTTCATATGATCCTTATAATGTAAATAAAGGGGAGCCAAAATCTACAAGCCTCATTCTGTTACAAAATGTATTTAAAAGTTAATCTGAAGCTAATATGAAGCTTCAGCCACCCAATTGAGTCAAATCATATAGCTATCTTTCAAGGTTACAGTCTTTTTATTGCCAAAGTCCCTCTTTTTGTTACTATGCTTCCACTGCAGCTCGACAGGGAAACACAAAGCGGGAACTTGCAAATGCTAAAAAGACTGTAAATGTGGCAAATATCCACTTGATATGACTTTACATACATGTTTGCACAAATTGACTGTGTAGACACATTGTGGATATTGGCCTAAATCAATTAAATTAAGAGCACATTTGAAGGGGATCTTTTAACAGCCAGTTTGAACAGGAGGAATGATTACAGCTAGGAAACCCCTTTTCAGTGTTTATATGGGCACCTGACTGTTGATTTAGGACAGACTTAAAGAACTGCGATCCTATTCATCTTAGGTGGTGCTACTTTTGTTGCCTGGCCATAAACTCAGCAGTGATTCCAACACACAGTATCCCATTTCCACACCTCTTGATGAAGCTTGTCCACAGCATCTGTGACACTTTCTTCTCCCAGTTGCTTGTATTTCTGCTGCATGTTCTTCGTCAGGCTCAGTCTCAGCTCCTCATCCAGCTGTGAGACAGAAGCAGCACTTCAGCAATCACTCATGAGAAACTTTTATCACCTGCAAATCCCCTCCCATTAATAAAAATAGACCCTGGTCAAGTTTCTTCCCTCCCCTGTAACATTCCTCTGTACCTGTGCAATGCCCTAACGCTATATGAGCATATATATGGGCATATATATGGGCATACCTCCTCTGACCCCCTTTCCCTTTCCCACATGAGCATTCCTTAAATCTAGTTTAACATTAAAAATAGGTGTGTTGCTTGACTGACGGTACAAAGAGTGACAAATGGGCCATTTTACATCAACCTGTTAGATAAACGGCTTGATGTAAAATGGAATTAAGTGTCAGTAGATTACCTGGTAGCAGAAAGGAAAACACTGGAGCAAGAAAAAGTGGGGAAAGAAAAAGAATAGTGAGAAGGATGGAAAAACAAGACAAATGAAGAACATGCACAGAGAGGCATGCAGAGAAGATTTCACAAGAGAGGGTGCAGCAACTTTGGTATTTTATGGTTTTCAGATGATTCAGTGATGGAAAAAAGACATGTGAATCCCATTGAGGGATAGAGGAATGACACAAATATGCATTAATTAAAAATATAAGAAAAACAAAAACATGTCAGAATTTTAAATATATATGTTGACTACCGTATACTAAACACTTAATGCAACAGTTCTAGTGATCCAAAAGCTTTATCAAGAAAAGATTGATCTTAAAAATAGCATTAAATGTTACTACAACTACAACTGTCCACAAACACACACATAAACTGAAGGTAAAACACTTCACCTGTTGGGAGTTAATATAGGCCAACACACCAGCAATGATTTCCAGCAGGAAAATACACAGCAACAAGACCAAATACTGTGAATGGGGAGACATGAAATAAACAACACAGCTGTGAATAATGTCAGAATTTCTTCAGATAGTGGTGTAGTGATATCTGAAATAAAAACTAGAGTGCTTTTAAGTAATTTCAAAAAGCCAAAAGAAAAAGTTATGCTCTAGAGAATAAGTGGGAAAATCAGTTATTCATTACAAATGTCACAGTTGATATGGAAATACAGATAATGTCACAGATCTTGTGTAGTTTTGCTTCAGTGTTATATCCTCTCCTCACTGCGTCTGGCTGTCTCTCTCTCTCTCTTACACATACTGAAGTCCGAACAGCCGCTTGTAATGCCCTCCATTCCTCTGGCATGACCCGCACTCTATATCCAATCTCTTAAAGACACACTCTGCATGACTTTGTCTGTTATATCTGACAGCCATGCCTGTCTGACATAATGAGCTGCACTGAATGAAGGCAGGTGAGGCAGAAGGTCACCTGGGATTTACTTTCAATGCACAAAGATGAGTTTGTGTGTGTATAAACACAAACTTAAAAATGTCTTTCCTTGTTTTCTGATTCAACATGATTAAACAGAGTTAATGTTTTGGTGAAGTGAAGTGAAGGCCAATGTTTAACGTGACTGAAACACCTCACCACAATCAAAAGACTCTTCATCTCCTTCAGAGTGGCACAGCAACCAATAATCCCCGTCACGATCACAATGAGCCCGGCGACTATCAGGATGTAAGCGGAGGCTGAGTAGAAGCTGGAGTTCAGTAAACTGATGTAGTCGCTCTTCTCCATCAGAGTCCACACTCCCACTGCCAGCACGGTCCCTCCTGCCAGCTGAAAGAACGAACCGTTATCGGTCCAATTCAAACCAGATGCATGGTGTCAAGAATGTGCCTCATAATTTTAACCAGTTATAATGTGGTAACACAAGCAAGGCAACATCTTTCATTGTCAGCCTCAAGAGATGTGCAGCTAAATCTGTTTATCTGATACACATTAATCAATGTTTCATATCTCTGCCTACTTTGTGGAAACACATTTACAGAGTAACTGAAACTAGAACTGATGCAGGCTAAATTTAAACCCTAAAGTAAAGGAAATGAAAGTTAAGAAAGTAAACAAGGACTTTAAAACATTATGGGTGTTGATCTAGGAGTATAAAATATATGGAGTTTTAATAATTGTAATAATTATTGTAACTCTTGTAACACTTTACAATAAATGTTACAACAAATTGAGTTTGTATTAATTATGTAACGTGTAGTATTTATACTTGATTGTTTAATGCAGAGGGGAATAATGGTAACTGAGGAAGTGGTGTGGTTTTTCATTTTCATAAATAGGAAATCATCATGTGTCATATGAAGGAAAACGTACATCCAAAGCTGCAACAAAAAGTGGATTATAAATGTGATTAATGATTACCATGACACTTAATAGACCCTGCAACAGTAGGCTTTATTGTTTTTAATTCATTAACTTACCCAGAAAAGAATGTTGAAGAGAAAAAGTAGATATTTCAGACAAATTGTCCCACATGTTGGTGATTTTTTAGGGTGAGCTTCCATTCTGAAATGAAAAATTAACATGTCAGTACAATGTGAGTAGATATTCAGCTGTGAATCAACAGACTCTGCAAAACATCTGCAATTTAAACACTCTCTGTAAAAGAATGACCAAAAATGACCACAAGATGATCAAAGAGCAAGTCAAACCCTCCAAATACTACTGTGATACTACAGTGAAGATTGTGATTGCACAGCTTCCTGTCTTTAAACTTGCACGACAGCAAGTTAAAGCCTATTAGCGCTGTATCTGATTGAGACTTCTCTGTTGTGAGCATGGAGGAATTTCCTCTTTCAGCCCGCTTTGGTTCCACCTTTGGTGTGAAAAAGTGATTAACTGGTTGGAGTTCACACATAGCTACGGTACTATATGTATGAGATGTTCAGACAACATATGACATCTATTTTATGGTTTCATGTGTTTTACCTTTAAGATGTAGAACTGGAGACCATAAATTAAAGGGTGGTGCATTTCAAACTTGCAAATCTTGTCAACAGAGCTTTGGACAGAGCTCACTGATGAAATTAAATATGTTGAGTGGAAAACATATCTAACAACTTGTGTCACATGTCATCCAGCTGACAGATATATATGTCCACCATCCCAGTAACTCAACCTGATCTTCTCAAACTCTGGTGATATACTGTTGACTTTTAACTCTTTCATGAATTAGTCAAAGTCTGTTTTTTACTCAACCTGAACTGAACTTCTTCTATTTTAAGAAACATTATGACTCAGAGCATCATAATGGGCAGTGATCTAAACATTTAGATATCAGTGAATATCTGTCTTTATAAGAACATCTCTTTTTAGAATAAATAAATTAATAAAGTAGAAAGGCACAATAAAATAAACACATTTAACATGAAAAACATAATGCAGACAAAGTGTTGCATGTGTTACTGTATTTGTCAAGCAAAAACAATCCCCCACTGGTCACACTGAGTTATTTTTAAACCATTGTGTCATGGAAAAACTCCTCTCCCTTTCTGCTCAGACTAAAATAATCCTACCTGATTTTAGATGCTGAGTCCAGAAGAAAGCAGGTTATCGTAGTAACGTCTTCTCAGATCCCTCTAACCCCAGTGTCAATGTTGCTGCTGTCTGAAGGTTAACTGCAACACTGTAAGTCCTCTCCAGACTCTCAGACCTCGAGGCTCCAATAAGCGTCTGAGTGTCTGTCCTCTTTTGGCAGAGCAGGGCAGCTCACCCCTCCAAAAGCTTTTTAGAGTGCATGGCTGCCCCCCGCTGGTTTCTCACACATATGAGCTCTTTTTGCGCTTAAAACACTTGAGGGCATTTTTCAAAAAATTTACGTTCAGAAATAGTATAACAAAAAATATTTTATTGCATGCACAAAGACAACATTCACATATGAAAAACAAAAGTTTCAGATACTCTGCAGTAAACTTGTTCAGAGAGAAATGTAAAAAGTGCCCTTTAAAAAAAACCATTTTGTGTTGTCAGTGTGGGAGTAAACATTTCCCATTACTCAACCCAACAAAGAAACTGTAAATCCTCCAAATGAAAGTTTTAAGTAGAAAGCCAAGTGCTTTCCTGTTCATGTACAGCAGCGTCTTTTAGCAGGTTCCTTAGTCAGTGATAGTGCATCTTCACATTGCCGCTCATGGTGGGAGACTAACCCCCTAAAATGAAGAAAATTATACATTTTAAATAATGTGTCAGAAATAACTTTATTATACTTAATAATTAATTGCACAGTTTATGCCACTGATCCTGCTCCCTTGTTTATTCTCAAGTTTATGCAAAAAACAACAACAAAATAACACGAGAGACGACAATCAGCTCCCAGTTTATTAGGGAATGCACCATTTATGTCAATAAGTGGAGACTAAACATTTGAAATTGTGATGAAATTATTTTGTAATTAATTGATAAAATGACTCAGACAGTGAACACATCTTAAGTTAAATATTGTTAAATTGAACCTGACTGTAAATAATTTATCTCTTGCCTGCTCCTTTTTTAGAAAATGAAATATAATCTTTTATCTTCTAATTTATTTTTTCTCTCTCTTCCCCTTTTCCCTTCTCTTTTGAGTTGTGTGGCAGCTTTAGTTTGTAATGTTTTGTGTTCACTGTGTATATATTTGTGATTCATTTTGCTAATCGATTAATAATCAGTCATTTATCAAGCAAAAATACAAATCATTTGCTGGTTTCAGTTTCTTCAATCTGATGATTTGCTGCTTTTCTCTGTTTTATATCATAGTAAATTCAATACCAGTGGGTAAAAGACATAGACAAAAACATTAATTGACTAATCAAAACAGGACTTGATAGATTCCAAAATGACCACACAGTTGAATCAACATGTCTCTAAATGAACAAAAACACAACACTATAACCTTCACGAAGGGAGGAATAATTAAAATGGGCTGTTGTATTAACCTGCATTAGTTTTATTTACTGTAGGTGTACCTAATAAGTAAACTGTGAACTGTAATAACAAACTGTCAAAACAAACATTTTGACACGTGAACTAATTATAAAGTAAAGAAATAAGACAACATACCGCGCCAGCTGAGTCATCAGCTCCTCCATATGACAGCCAGTCTTGCCACTGCATTCATAAAACAGAGCCTGGTGCTGCTGTATGAACCAGAGGGTTACAGCACTTTTAGCTTCATGAACAAATCGCAGCAGAATATTGTTTGAATATTCAAATGTGCCTCACCTCTGCTAGCTTCTGTCCCTCTTTTGTTGTCACTTTTCTGCTGTGACCATCTGCCAGGTCCAGCTTGTTCCCCAGCAGCATCAGTACCGCATCTTCACACATCTTCTCCTGGGACAGACACACCAGGTTTCAGTACACACTCTTAACCCCTGCCTCTCTCTGTTTGGTCAGCGTATTCTCCAACTCTTGCTCCTGCATCTTCAGCTCCTCCTCAAGTTATTGCCCTCTCTGCTTCTGTCTCATACTCTCATTGATTTCACATTTAATTTGTTAAATGCTATTATTATCAATTCTGCTAAATGATATAACAGTTAGACTGAATAACACACATCTGTACCTGAGCCAGATGTTTCTCTGAGGCAGACACAGCAGGTTACAGTACACACTCAAAATACACCAGTCTAAAAGTAACAAAAATAATCCAAATCATTTGAAAAAGTATCTCTAAAAAGACATTACTAGAAAGGTATTAATATATTCAGAGATTTATACTGCTCTTTCGTACACCTGGATATGTATTCAAAACAGGGAAAACTCTTTTGCATAATTTTACATCCAACTACAACTACACCCGCTCACCTTCACAGTGTCCATCCATCCTCTTACAGCGGTGAAGGAGCAGGCTTGAGTTACGTCATACATGACAAGGATACCGTCAGCCTTACGGTAGTACTGCTCAGTGATGCTACGAAACCTGGACAGACATTAGTGAAAGGAAAAAGGAAGAAATAACACCCATACACAAAACCAAAGAAATAACAAGATAAATGATAAATTAGTAACCTATCTGACCTCTCCTGCCCTGCAGTGTCCCAGAGCTGAAGGGTGATGGTGGTGGAGTCCAAACTTAGAGTCCTCATCTGGAAATCTATACCTAGAAACAGCAGATCAAACTTTACTGATACTGTATTCACTGTGGACCGTTTTAATGGCAGTGAAAGGGTGATGAGAAGAGAAAAGCTTACCGACTGTTGTGCTCGTTGTACTGGAGAAATGTCCTGAGCAGTAATGATGGATGAAGGAGCTCTTACCCACCCCTGAATTACCCAGGAAAACCACCTTGAACACTCGCTGCGGACTGACAGTTTTGCTCTAAATTCAGGCAAAAGGACCGAACTTTACATTTTGATTCAAGTGTTGTGTTTTTTTAATTTCTTTGCTGTGAGGAGGGAGTGCATGACTCTCAATAACTGCATCATTCTTGCTCTCTAGGTTACGAAACTGATGTTTTTTTGGTATAAATTTGTGTATGTTTGCATAGATTTAATATTTTCCCTACCTGAGTTTGAGTCTGTTCAACATTTTCACACCTGACTCTACATGACGGCTGGTATCTCTTGGATGAATTTGACTCATCTTTTTTCTCTTTGTCTTGCTCCAACTCATCGGATGAGCTCAGCTGTCTTCAGGATCAACAAACAGAAAGTTAGTTGCTTCCTCGGTTCTGTGGTCTTCCTCACATTACTGCAAACATTATTATTATTATTGTTAACTGGTGATACAAACCTTTTCAGTGGCTTGTCTTGTTGTAAGTAGTTACCTATGACTGACCCTCTCTTCTGCAAAGTCTTTGTGATTTTTGGTTTCTATAAAAAGGTTTTTGTGGAAAATGAGATATTAGTCGTATAAGTATATGTTCTCCTTTGTAGTAATAGGCAGATCATTTGGTAACACACATTTAAAAAGCAAGAATTCAGTTCAACAGTGACATTTATTCTGCTGCAAAGTATTCAAACATCATGATCGATTAACACTAAATACACTTATTTGATTATAAATTATACTACACGAAAACACCATAACAGAGAGTCAGTTTTATAGTTTGTGTTCTGTGAGTGTATATTTTGTGTTCTGTGACTCATGGAAGTATAAAATCCAAAGAAGCATCTACAATCAATAGCTTTTGCAATCAATATCATTGTGGATAAATAAAGTGAGGTGCTTGATTGGCACTCCTTTGATAAATGAGGTAAATAAGCTGCTTGATTAATTTGTTAAATACTTCAGTTCACCTGCATAAATAACGTACGTACAAAATTACTAATTAACATACAGTATATATAACACTATTTCCTTCACGTTGACAGAGGTAAGAATAAATGCCTTTTCAACACAATCCTTCAGTTCATTGACCCCAGAAAGAAAACAAAAAAAACATTGCTGACATGAAAAAAAACCCCAATGGTGTCAATGACATTAAGTTCAATCAATAACCAAACAATAACAGCTGCCCATATAAATAATCATTTTACAGATGATGGAATAAAGCATGAAGTAATTCCGAGACTTGGCTTAGGGTGGATAAAACGTCTGTTTCCATGGAGCACAAAGGTCTTCACTGAGGTAATAATTTAATGGCAGAGGAGGAAGGACAGAGTGTCTGTGACTAACCCTCTTCTGAGAGTGTTGAACATCTTTCTCATCTCGCAGCTTTTTGTTCATATCCCTGATATAAAAGAAGAGAAAATCAGTTAGTGTCACTGTCACACTGGCTATATATACACATTATATAATACATATTCAGTGATGAGTTGAATACGAAAGAAACCACAGCTTTTTAGACTCACCTCAACAGCTCCAGCTGTCTGAAGAGACTATCTTTTTCTTTCTGGATGTTCGTCGACACCTTCATCACATTTCTACAGTAAAGCAAACAAAATATTATTGAAAGATACATTTGGTGATGTTGTACATGGTTCTTACTGCCAGATAAGAATCAAAAATGCATTTCTGAATCCTTCTAAGTATTGCCTGTCTCTCCAAAGTCTGATATAGTGTGTTTCTCTCCATTGTTGTTCAATAGCTATTAAAAATGTACGGTTGCACAATGATCCTGCAATTCGATGAATAAAGCCACTGTAGTTTATTTTAAATCAGTCCCATATACACCGTTCTGCAGCTGGAAACACTTTTTAGTTATTATTAAATGACAAATGAGACAATATTACCTGACAAATGCACCAATTCTTGCCCAGTGTCAAACAAAAACTACAATCCCCATCAATTTAGAAAAAGGATGTGAAAATATCCACAGTGGGTATTTTTAACTTGTCTGACTTGCTCTATGTGTTTTTTTGAATCTGATATTGATTTTTTTTTTTGATTTTTCTGATCTTGATAAAGAAAAAACAGACAAAAAAGCCTCTTCAGAGCCTGCAGTTAGCTTAACTGAAACTAAAAGTGAGACATATAACTCCCATGTGATAGTTGTGTATTTGTTTTTATATCAAAAGGACTCACAGTTTGTTAATAAAATAGTAAAAATTGTTTAACAGGGACAGTGTTTTCATGATCACATATCTGAATAGCTACTCGTGCTGTTACCTCTGTCGAGCTGCTTGTTCTTGGGAAGCATTGAGCTGAAGCAGGCTGAGCTCACCCAGAGCGGCCTGCAGCTGCTCTCTGCTGCTCTCTGCCTGCTCCTGCAGCTGCATGTTGAAGCTCCGCAGCTGCTGGTTCTGCTCCTTGATTTTTGCCTGCTCACAGCTCAGCTGCCAGATTCTGGACTCCAGCTTAGTACAAAGACAGGTCCTGTTGACTCACTTGTTACACTCACACAATCTTTAGAAATAACTTTATTACAACTTGGACATGTACCTCTTTCTGTTTGGTCAGTGTATTCTCCAACTCTTGCTCCCGTATCTTCAGCTCCTCCTCAAGTTGTTGCCCTCTCTGCTTCTGCCTCAGACTGTCCTGAAATTCACAATCAATAAAATTAAACACTGTAATGAAAATCATGTTTGCTAAATGAATTGTTGAACAGTTGGACTAAATAGCACACATCTGTACCTGAGCCAGATGTTTATCTTTTTCCTCTCTGATTTGGTTTTCCATTTCTTCATATATGGACCGAACAACCTGATCATGTTCACTCTCTCGCCTAAAACAGAGCAAATTAAAGTTGAATGAATTTATAAAACTCAACACAAGTCTGTATTTATACAGACTTGTGTATAAATATTTAAAGTTGCGTCCACTGGGCAGAATGAATGTGTATTGGCTTGTATTTGTGGAGGACAATGGGAGGAGGGCGGCAGTGACCTGCGTAGAGCTTGTTCCAGATTGTCTCTCTCTCTGATGGAGTCCTGTAAATTGGACACTGTGTGGACCAGGACGCCTTCCAGGATGTTCAGCAGCTCTGGTCTGTGTCTCTGCAGCTCACACCACAGAGAGCAGAGCTCCTGCTGACTGACACACAACACATGACAGTCAACTTTACAGCACAGCACCAATAAATGATGTTAGAAAAAGACAACGCCTATTAAAATGACCTACTGTACAAACAGATGAAGAATTGTTAAATCAGTGGACAAACACAACAAGTTTTTTCTATGTATGTCTGAATAAGGGCACGAAGGGTCACTGAATGGTTTAATGAGTATGAAAATTATGTGAGTCATGATTTTCAGCCTTCACAGTCAATAGATCTCAACCCGACCGTGCAGGACACTTTGGACCCACGGTGCTCTACATCATCATCATCATCATCGTGGTGTTTATCCCTCCAGCAGAGACTTGAAGAATCAGAGCCAAGAAGCTGTTCTCTGTGCTCGTAGTGGAACGATACCTTAATAAGATACTTTGTTGTTTTGTCTTAAATTAGTCACCTATTCAAAAAGCAGCTTCACCTGCAGAAGCCAAGATTCCTTTTAATTTTATCCACTTGAAAAATCTACGCTACGACATCTTACTTAGTGAGTTTTCACTCTAAGATGTGTAAATCATTCAATTGGAGCTGCAAACACTAAATGTTTGATATTTTTTCCATAAAAAAATACTAACATGATTATTCAGTTAGCAAAACAGTCACCAATTCATTTTCTGTTGATCAACTAATCCATTTCAGTAGTTTTAGGAAGATGTGGCCACGCTTGTCCTACCACTTTAAAGATATAGCTTTTAATATATTGTTTCTACTATAGAAGTCTGTGGGGAAATCTTTGTGTAGTCACGAGTCTTTATTTTGTGATCTGGTGATCTTACTTGCTGAAGAGCTTGTCAGCACCTAGCTCCATCAGTATGTTTACAAATCGAACTGCAGCGGGGTCCTGGGACCAGTCCACCTGCTCTGTATCCTCTTCTGCTTCGTCTTGAATCTGCTCAGTCGTGTCCTCCAGTCCCACCAACTCACCTGTACCAAAGGACACACAGGGGAACAGAGGAGTTGGTTAAAAAGAGAATGACAGATGTGAACTAAAAGTAAAACGTGGTCTCAAATCCATCATAAAAAGACGCTCACCAAGTCCTGTGTTGAACTCTATAGGAGTAAGGAATCCATTGCTATCTCGGTCAAGACTCTCAAACACCGTCTCCAGCTGTTCAGGCGACAGCGGCAACTCCCCTTGTAGCCTCTGCTCAGAAGAAAGCAAAGAAAGTTCAACTCAAATTTACAGTCAGTCTAATTTTTGTCATTCTGCTCAACTATCTGCTCACCTGCATGTCCCGCTTCGTGATGAACCCTTTCCCCTCTTTGTCACACAGCACAAACAGCTCCTTGGCCTTACCCATGGTCTCTGCCTGAGGGCTTCCTGGCGCTGTTTCTCTGACGGTGGGTGAAGTTAGAGGGCTACGAACCCAGCCCGGCCTGGGGCTCCCAGGTGACAGGCCTCGCAGTCTGGGGCTTGCTGGTACTGCCTCACCACTACCTTGACCCACCAGGACTTCACCATCGTTCAGCCACCTAGACATGACTGCACAGAGGCAGGCAGGAAAGAGAGAGGAGTGTGAGTCTATTATACAGGACTGACAATCTCATTTAAATGGGAGTCAATAGTGTTTAAGTTTTTTATTGCTGGATGAAAACTGTCTGAAAGATTATCAAACACATTCACTTTTTATTTTCTCCATGAACTACAGTGAGTTTAAGACACTTTGGATCTTCTCTCATAGTGCCGAAAGATATTGTGAGAAGCCGGCTTACAGGTCCTCCCTTGTCAAACATGAGGTGCAGAACAAACTAAGCTGTGACTGTTCACATTATCTACAGCTGCTATGATCTGGTGTCAGATGTATTCACACTCGAGGTAAAAATTTGAGAAATCCAGGAACAACAACATGTCAAAAAGCTGTATATCTTATTAAGAAATGTGTATCTGAAGTGTTTACATTCCTGGGAAATGTATGACATAGACTTCTGGCTTAATAGAGTTTGGCTCACTGTTTATTTACAAGAGGAACACTGAAACTGATATATTTGACCATGTGTCCACCATGTCTTTGCACCAGGATGTTCCAAGAGTAAAAAAACAGGACACTGTCATGTGAGGAGAGTTATTGTGTACTTGAGCAGGAGGGTGGATAGCCAGAAGAGAGCACATGCAAATAAAGCGTTTGCAGTTGTTTGCATTGTCAAACAAATTTCTCTCAAAAACTCAACTAGGCTATGGGAAGCATATGCCATAAAACAGTGATTTATGATTGCTATGATGATTTATAAAAGCATCACACACAATTAGTCTTCTGATTAGATGACATTTCTATTACACACATGTCAGCATAAATCATAAATGGCTTCATTTAAATAGAATAAAAGTTTCTGGTGCTCATCAAGCTCAGATACACACTGAATTGAAATCTTCTCTCAGTATTGTCTAATTTTCCAGGTATATTAAAGCTTGCAAAAATATAACACAGGAAATAGCCTTGGATTCAAGATAAGAGACCTGTGAAAACATTATGTTGAGGATTGACTCCAAAGAAGCCAACAGTCACGCCAAAGGTCACATAAGCTTACACACTGTCGGTAACTCACTGTTTTGCGAAGTCGGTGTGTGGTGCAAGGTGGAGTTGCTCTTACATTCAAGGAAAGTGACTTGAAGTAATGACAAAAGTACACACTGAAGGCTCCAAAAACTTTCAGTCAAACTTAAGAGGTTCGTACAGGTTTTGTGATAACAACATACGACCATATTCAGTCTGACAATGCTGCTTTAGATGAAGCATATGTTGCTTTAAAAGACACTATGACAGCTCAATGACTGAACACTGTGGTCATGTCCAAGTGCATTAACGTTTGTGACAGTTTGAAAGCTAATAATTAATTAAACACCTATCATATACGAGCAGTTTTAGAACAATATAGCAAGCGGAGGAAAACTCAAAATTGACAGAAAGAAACAGTGTGCATTTATTATTAAACCATTAGTCGGCTGAGAAAGTGGAGAGAGCGTCTACGCTGCCTTAATGTTTATAAAAGCGTGTCATTACTGTATTTTAAGTCAATTCAGCGAAGTTGTAGAAACTTTGAGTACTCACCTACCGAGTCGTGGACGCAGGTGTCCACTACCTTTGAACACCTCTCAGTAATTCAGCCACATGCAGACAGCGGCCGCTGGATGGCGTTGATGGTGATGTCTACCGTAATACTCAGTGTAGCCTGTGATCCTTCATTATCAGGGTTCGGGAGGTCACTTTGGAAATGTAATAATAGGTTGCAGATTATTATTTAAAGTGTAATAAGTAATGTAAATATTACATTTGATTACTTTGCTAATTTTCTAACAAATGTTTTCAGCTGTTAGGGTAAGTGTTCCTATTAAGCACCAAAATCTAAGTTCAGGTGTGTTTTCATGGATACTGACATGATGTATAAGGGTGATCACTTCTTATAAATCAAGATTGATCTCTTTTCTATTGAAAATGTATTCATTAATTCATAAATCATGATGTGGGCTTAAATTGTGTCACAGTACCAATTAAGCCCATGCCAGACTTTTGACATTTTTCATAAAATATCTTTATTTTATATTCAAAACTCTACATGAACTAATGGACACATTTACAAATGAGAGATAAATCTTGCTTTATAAGAAACGATCTCTCTTTTAAAGAATGTCAGTAGCTATCTATGAAAAACACCTGAACTTAGATTTTGCTACTTAATCGGTACATTTACCCTAACAGCTAAAAACGTTTGTTAGAAAATTAGAAAAGTAATCAAATATAATATATTACATTACTTTGATTAAGTAATTGAAATAGTTACCTTACCTTTCCAAATGAACATTCCCAACTCTGGCCATTTCATTTGACGAATATTCTGAGGAGCCTTTAAGTCTGTCATTACGGTAAGGGAGGACCGTTACCATGGTATTCACGGAAATGCCCACGTTACCGCTGAAAAGCTGCAGTGAGCTCTGGGAGCAATGTTTGGCCTCAAAAGTGGGAATATGAGAGATTTATTGCTTCTTCTCGGCTCCGACTGATTTATTTTTATTCGTCGAGCATTATCTGTCGGTAAGAGTAACCTAAACATTGTTTAAATTGTGTTTTTGAAACGTGCTTTCTCACAACAGCATGAAAAAAATCAATCAGTGTTGGCTACGGAGGGAATTCCTCGAAGTTGAAATCTGAGCTTTGTTTGCGCCAAAAGAGTGTTTTAGTTGTGGGAAGCCAGTCAGTAACTCTATAATTAGTCTCCGAGATTATCTGCAGACAGGATTTAATAAGGAGAAACCGCCGTCATGGATAAATGCGTTGAAAGAAAGAAAGGATGGGCGTACACCACTATAACAAAACAAGAGATAGTGGTATGTGTGTGTGTGTGTGTGTGTGTGTGTGTGTGTGTGTGTGTGTTTAGGTGAAATTAATCTGTAATCCCAGCCGTGACCTTACCATGCCTGCCTGTGTAACAGACTGAACATGCTGACCGTATATAGCTACGTTTACTGGTTATTTAACTGCCTGAGAAAGAGGAGTTACATCAACCTTTATCCGCACACCTCTCTGGATGGATGGCTGCAGACAAAAAGGCTGCTCTGCATTGAAGATGTTAAAATTACATGAATTAATAACTTCTTCTTGTTTTACAGTCATCAGGCAATTCAGCAGATGAGGAGACCTTCCACATTAAAGATGCCAACATGCAGCATTTGAAGAGATCTCAAACACCTTATTTGATACATTGGACTGCCTGCAATCATCACCAAGATGCTTTTTCCACTGAGGACAACAAAAGACATGTTTCTGACCACAGACGCCAATTGGAGTGAAATATACCTTAAAAAAGGACAAAAGTATTAAAGGACAAAACTATCAGTTTCTGACTATGTGAATGGACAAGTGATGCCTGTCTACTTTCAGACTCTTGCGCATGTATTTAGTTTTCCTTATAGACACTTAAGAGGAGAAAAGAGGAGACTGTGAAGTTTGTGGGTTAGCAGGATCAACCGGGTGAAGATGATGCAGACTGGTAACTACTCTCTGGTGCTGCTGATCCAGCTCACACTACTTGCTTATGACCTCTTTGTAAACTCCTTCAGTGAACTTCTCAGAGGAGCACCAGTCATCCAGCTCGTGCTGTTCATGTAAGTCACTGAACTACATGATAAAATGATTTGTTTATTCATAAGTCAGTCATTAGAACATCACCATGAAAAGAAATATATTGAAGTTAATTGATTTTTGTGTTTCATAAATTATTATTTTACACACTTACGAATTAAAAACCAAACGCTTTATGGTTGCACTTTCACAAAGGTGAAGGTTAGCCCTTTGACGTTATTGTTAGTTGTATCATTCATAAGGATAAGGATACATTTATTGATCCCACAGTGGGGAAAATTCATTGCTACAAAAGCCCCAAAAATAGTGATATAGATGAATTTCAAGCTAAATCTATTTTATGAATGATTCAACATTCAATATATTAATAAACAATGAATCAATATTTAGTTGTTGATCTACATTGTACTTTTAGGTTAGGGCTGGACAATATATCTATATCAATATCGTGATATGAGACTATATATCATGGAAGTTTTGAAGTAGTCACAACAAACCAATCCCCTAATTGAATTATACAGCAGCCAAACAATCAGTGAAAGCAGTTGGCAAAGACTCAGAAACTGAGATAAGAGTTCCTTTACTGACTGAAAATCACTTTTTAAAGGGCTACTACTATTACCATGCCTGTTTCTGAAATGTATCACCTTTGAGGTTGTAGTTAGATGATGATTTTCATTTCAGCTCTTTCACTAACTGGTTATCATCAGTGCTGTGTCTAAAGTTGAATTATCATTAGTGCTGCAGCTGCTCTAATGTGTCAGAATTACTTTTGCTGTCGTTTCTGTATTCAGAGAAAGAAAAATACCAAGGCAACTCTTCTTTGCTAGAATATATTACTTAGTGGCTGATATATATTTAATAGTTCATTCAGCAATAGATAAAAATCAGGACTTGCAATCATGCTTTCATGAGACAAACACCTCGTATCCTCTTGTTATAATACTGAAGTTTTAACCATTATGAAGTGACCTGGTCAGTTAATGAAGCCACAAAGATTTCCACTCTTGCTTTCTATAAAGATGGTAGTCTTTGTACCACAGTTTGTGTCCTCATGTATTTTAATTTACACTTTTCTGCTGCATGACTACGTAGTTTAAGACACATTTGTCACCTCAAACATCAATATGACAAGAAACTCTCTTCGCAGCATCCAGGACATCGCCATCTTGTTCAATGTGATCATCATCCTGCTGATGATGTTCAACACCTACGTGTTCCAGGTGGGCCTGGTGTCGCTGCTGCTGGAGCGCTTCAGAGCTCTGCTGATGTTCTCGGCTCTTTACCTGACGCTCAGCATCTGCTTCCACTGCTGGGTTTTGGTACGCTCAGTCACACACACACCTGCATGTCAGCTCTCAGCACTGATTTTAAAAGTGTTGCATTTTAACATGAATCTATATGAAGTATTGAGGAAATCAGAGCTAGTGTAGGATGTTGACCATATAAATATCCCCTTTTTGTCCAGAACCTTAGATGGCTTGCGTCAAACCATTTTGTGTGGACAGACGGTCTTCAGTCGCTCTTTGTTTTCCAGAGAACAGGTAAAAGTTTGATTAGACTAAAGTTACATTTTCCCATCACATCTATTGTTTTCTAAAGTCTTTGTTTTAATTGAATTTTTCTTTCTCTTAACAGCGGCAGTATTGTACTACTACTTCTACAAGCGCACAGCAGAGTATATGGGGGACCCGAGGCTCTATGAGGACTCTCTGTGGTTGCGTGATGCCTTTGCCAGAGCTCGTCAGTGAAGGACAAGCAGCTTTGATGGACTTGAATGGAGCTTGCAGGAAAAGATCATTCCGATATGAAAACACTGCGCTTCACCTGCACCTACTTACAATACTATTAAGCACATAGATTAAAACAAAGGTTTAGAGATATCGAACACCCATGGAACTTACTAACAGGTAGAGTGGATGAAGCAAAGTCTCAAACCACAGTTTGTGTTTACTGACTCTTAAGGAGCCAAGTAGGCAGCCAGTTAAAAGGTTTACAGTGGCAGGTAAGCCAACCATGGAACGCGTAGTATTGTATTAATCAGGATTGAGTGTTAATCTATGTGGCCTTTGTAAATCAATTTGAGTACACCTTGAATGAATGTCACAAGTTCAGTGAAGATGCAGGTATTTTCCCACTGCATGTTTATCTTGTTTATTGTGTATGTTCATGTACATTCATTTGTAGGACATGTAGTAATAGTTCTATTGGGGGAAAAAAAGTCTTATTTCCCCACTTTTGCCTTATGTAAGGCTCATGTGTTTTTACATGATTGTAATTTTAATAAGCCAATATTGATTTTCATGTGAATCCGGTCGTCCCGTCAGTGGGGATCTTTGAATCGTGTTCCCTGCTGTTTTTATTAAATACTCCTTCTCTAATCCTGGTGTAATCCTTCATCGCTATTGCAGTCGGTATTATCCTCTAGACAAGGTGAAACAGACTGCTCTATTTTTAACACAAAGATTAATGAGGGATTGAGGTTTTAGAAGCCACTTGTACAACAAACCACAAATAGCCTCCTGGGTGTCTGAAATAATCTGCTATTCAGTAGTGCACTACGGGTTAAGAGGTTACGCACTTCAGGTCTGGGCTTTACAATTGTTCATTAACATTTTATTTAACCATTAGGAGTTAGGATTAGCAGTTTTTTTTACTAATAGCAAAATTTGCAGCTATCAGGCTAAACAAAGAAAGACACCAAAAGTTGTACAAATTCCTCTTTACTTGTGAATAGAAACCCAAAGTCCACGTGATCCCATAATAATGTCAGTGCAGTCCAATCAAATCCAAAATCCAGTTCCCGTTGAGTGTGTGATGTTTTCCGATCCACTGGAATGTGTGTGTTTGAAATCAGTCACCTGAAACAGGAGGGAGAGAAGAACAGTTAACTACGACCAAATGTTTCGTCAGTTTTAAAGTGAAAATGATGATGGGGTTTTTAACGAGGCGAGAGTTTAAAACTTACCTTCATACATAAATCCCCACCCAGAGTAGTAAGAACAGTACTCCGAAGCCCATGAACAGCGAGGCCACAAGGGAGATCAGCAGCTCTTTGTAGACATCCCTGGTGTATTTTGTTGAAGTCACCTCATAGCTGATGAAAGGTTAAGGGCTAACTCATATAAAAAGGTACAAAAAAATGTATTTAAAAAGGCTTAATCGTTGCTTATTCACACGAGTGAACTCAACAGTAAAGGGAGTTAGATTTAAAAATGATGCTTAGACATAGTCCTTGTCTAGAGTATTATCACTTAGCATGCTGTAGTGACTCAGTGGTAAAGAGGAAGGAGATCAATAAAGGATTGTAAGGTATGATGGTGACTTAAAACATTCTCAAATTTAGCCCATTTATAATGATTCAAAAAGCATTATTTAAAGCACATCATAACTGTGTTAGAAGCACAAATTCTACACAAATGTGGATGTCGAGGATATTTAGTGTTAACTTTTGTTCAGACAGTGTGGAATAGTCCAGCAGCAATATCTCAGGTATCAGATATTGGAATCCCATTAAAAAGGAAATGTCACAATTGTTCAAGACTTTCCTAAAACAAGAATCAGTTGCTCAAATGAAAGTTTAAACAGACTTTGCTCTTTTTTTGTGTGAGAAAATGATGGCAGACAAAACCCACAGTTGACGTTTCGAACAAAAAATTATTTAAATGTTTATCTGAAGATAACGAGGCTTCAGCCATCAAATAAAGTGGATCTCTTACACAGTTAGTCTTTTTAGTGTCTCTGCAGACACTCAGCTGCAGTAGAAAGAATGTAACAAAATGAGGGAATTGAGACAGAAAATTAGAAATGTTGACTTAGTCTGTTTAAACTGATGGAAATTAGATAGTGAATATATTTGGGCTGTGGAGAGGTATGGTTGACACATCCAAGGACATCACCTCTGGCTTTAAAAAAAAAACAACAACATTTTTTAGACCAAAAAACTATTGAAAAATATAAACAGATTAACTAATAATGAAAATGATCATTAGATGCAGCTACCAATTCAGGGTTAAGAGGAAAGTTAAGGGAAACATAAATAATGATATTTAACGGCTGGTTCTCCATTTTTTCTCCTCCAACTACACTACTGAAACAGTGTTATACATCGTAGCAAAAGCCCACTTTAAGATTTGTGAAACTTTAATTTTGCTTTTAAAAACTGACAAAAAATAAATAAAAAATGGACTGCTCTTTCCTCCATCCAGACCACATAGTCCAGATCCAAAACCACTTACCACTGACTTGCCAAATCTTAATCCATTCCACATTTGTCAAGAAAGAAGAGTGGTCTTTTTATCTTCACAATTAGAACAAAGGTTTCACAAATCTGAAACTGTGTTTTAATGAGTCTCTGGAGTCTTTTTGTTAATCTTGTCCATATTTTAGAGTTGCTCAAGCACCCCTAAATTTGATCTAAGCACCCCTAAAAATAAGTTAATTATTATTGCATTTTTTCCTCCTAAATATAATTTTATACAGCTTTAATTATCTTGCATGCCTGTCGGTTAGAGATGGGACAAACACTTATGCTACAGGTTCAAATGGCTTTATTTTAACAGGTTTAATGTACTTTGGATAGTTCTGTCATTATTATATAATCTTTCCCTCAGGATTCATTAACTATCTTAGGATCCTTTCTGTAGAATTTATTCTGAACCATTATTATTATTCTACACCACCATTATTATAGACCACTCTACTATGTATTAATATGTCTTGTTGTAATTTACATTATCCACTGAAATGAGTTATTTAGCAGGGGGTTTGAACACTTGCAGGGCATTGTATGTCAAATTCTCATTGGGAGCTGAGCCCCCCTAAAGGTCTGATCCCAGAATCGCCCCTGAGTGAAATCACCATTTTTTTTTTTCAGTTATTATAAGCAAAATAAATGGTTTAAAAAATCTAAAAGTGGGTTTAAACAGTGTTAAGGCTTTCACTACCACATCTAACTCTCTTTCATGAATATAAGTGGTTGGAGAGAAAAAAACTGAGAACCAGCAGCTGAATATCTTTGTTTCATTCTGGATCAGGAGCTAATTTCAGCGTCGTGTTGCTATATTACACTAACATCCTCTTCCACATTTACCACATATATTCAGTCAGTGAGGTGTGGTCTGAACCAAGCAGCACACTGTGAAGGATACACGAAGAACCAGGCGGTGAAGAACATGCCGATGGCCAGCAGCACCACGGTGAGGTGGGGGAACACAGCCGGGTTTACCGGGCTGGTGTACCGGGTCATTGCCTCTAGTTCCTGCGGCCACAGCAAAGACAGAGATCCGATAGAAGCAGGTTAGTTTAATCACATCCTGCTAGTTTAACATGCTAACATAATAACTCAAGTCTGCAGCGTTTTATTGTTGCAGAAAAGCTTCATTGATTAGTTTTATGAGACGCAGCTCAGTGAGTTTGACATGAGAGGCTAACCTAACATAACGCTGCTCTGCTGGGTATATTTAGCTTAAACAAACCACAACGCCACATAAAATGCACAGTTTGAGAATAAAATCTGCAGTCAAATCAAGATATAAATATATACAGACGAGATATGAAGCAGAAACTCTACCATTTTGTGATGATGTGAAGCTCCTGCCTCTGTGGTTCACGACAAGAAGGCCACGTACTCACTAACGCTTCCTGGTTCTTGAGGTGACGTAAAATTTACGCGTGGACGTATAATTTACGTGGTGACATATTCGCGTAAAGCCCTGCGTTCAGTCTGTCAGGCTCGTGTTATGTTATGTTATTTTATTAGTTTATATGTCAGGGGCAGTGCATATTAATAAACATATCTGTAAATATGCCAGAATTAGTCGACTAGTTGGCAGCCTAAAATCAAGAAATAGATTTAAAACATTATAAGACAAGTTAGTTACAATAAATATAAAACACAGTGACATAAGCAGCTGCAGCACACAGTAAAAGCAAAGCAAACCGCGTCTGAACAACAGTTACAGAGCAGCTTGACAGGAGCAGACATAATAAGCAAGAACAAATATGAGCCAAAATGGACGTAAGCAGGACAACACAAAACAGGGCAATTCAACTTCATAAACAGGGACAGACATAAGAAAAACAAGTGCAAGAAACATGATAAAAGTAAAACAAAGGCAGGTCAGGCAACAAGACATTTTAATGGCATACACAAAAACAGACCAGCAGGAAAAAGTAAAAACAGGTTATAGGCTATGGCCGACAGGGCAGCAGTTTAAGCAACAGGACAGTTTTGTAAGGTGATAGATGCATCGCTGATAGACGTATGAGCCATGTTCTCTGTGCTCATCTCAGACTGTTTCTAATCAATAACTGATCAATACATTCATGGATCTAAACCTTCACAGAATCCTCACATAATCATTTAGTTAGTGTGGGGAGAATAGGTAAGTAAATTTACTCAGGTAGTGTATATAAATTCAGTTTTGAGGTGCTTGTTGTTTACTTGAGTATTTCAATTTGATGCTACTTCATAGTTCCAACCCACAACATTTCAGAGGGAAATATTATACTTTTACTTCACTATATTTATTTGACAGCTTTAGTTACTTTCCAGATGAATTTTGGACACAATAGATAATATAACAAGCTTTGAGAATACAACACATTGTTAAAGATGAAATCAGTGGTTTCCAACATTTTTGGCTTTTGACGTCTTTACAAAAAGCAGTGTGTAGTCTGGGTCACATTTCAGATGTGTATGAGTTGTTAACAGCTCCGCCAAATAGTGATTTTTCCCTTAAAACTTCTCACATGGTTTTGTGTCAATGAATATTCAAATGATCCAATATTTCACCAAAAATCACAAATTAGAGAAAAAGTCCAACAACTGGAAACAGATTTGTGTATCAGAACTTTGTTTTTCCTTCTTTCCTCTCCCATTAATCATCTCTCGACCCCTCACATTTATCTGGTGACCCTTTGGAGGGGCCTGACCCCTAGGTTGGAAACCACTGGACTAAATCAACTCTAAATAAAGTGGTTGAAATTAGCTCCACCTCCAGCAGCTACATCAGTAACATGCTGCTCTAACACTGATGCTTCAGTGTTATAATAATCTAATGATGTCATATGTCAGTCAGAGGGATGAAATGATTACTTTATTATTTAAAGTACATTTCATTGATAGTACTTTAGTACCTATAGTAGGATTTTATATACAGTAGCTTACTTTTATTTGTTTCACTTTTAATAGTATTTTTTACATTGCTGTAGGGTACTTTGACTTAAGTAAAGGATCTGAGTGTTTCTTCTACTGCTGCTTGTTGTATGTAAGGGTGTAAAATCTGCTACCTGAAAGGTCAAAATTAGGGCAAAGACAGATAATGGTCTGTAAGTCTTCGGCTGCCATCTGCTGGACAAAACGAACAACTTGGTGCAAATTGACAATTCATCACAACAGGAAATTCAATCACAAATTTATTTACTGTATGCATTCATAGTATTACAGCATATTCTTGACAAAAGGCTTCGAAATGTAATGACAAAATGGGCTAAAAAGTAAAAGTAGTGATATTAAAGTACTCCACAAGTTTTAGTGTTATGGCGCTTTTATTTAACAAATAGTGGTAAAATTAGAAATGTATGTGTCTCTGTGTCTGTGTGTTTTCATGCTTATCAATTATTTTCTGGGCTCCAATAGCTAAAAGTTAATATATTATTGATAATACAACAACAACAAAAACAATGAGAACTATAAAAATACGATAAAACACATCAGATAATAAAAATGACCGTTTGTCTTTTACAAAAGGAAGCTTTACAGTTACATGTAAATGCCGTTCTACCAGAGTATTTGAAACCAGATGAGTGCACCGGATAGAGCAAAAGCAATTCATATATACAGTGCAAAAAGTGCTACAGTGGTTTCATTACGCTAGCTGGTGCATTATAAATAAGCTAAAATAGTACACTACCCACTGAAGTCATAGTAATTATATTAAAAGCATTGTATAGTGTCACATTATGATAAGCTTCTGTCTGATGGCTGTTTTTCCTATTTAATATTGATTTTAGATTTAAGATATACTAATCTGTGGAATATGAATTGAAAATGAAGTTCAGTGTTTGAGGGTAAGCATTTAAAACAAAAGGAGATAACAGAAAAAAAAACAATTATACAATTCATACATGTTAAAGGTGTTATCACTCTGCAGATTTTTAATTGTATCGACATAGGGAAAGAAAAAAAAAACTTCCAGAGAAATACATGAGCATCCAGTGTATAATATCCACCCCCCTCCCCCCACTCCCCCTCTGCAGTGTGTTTATAGAAATGCAACTCCATCTCAGCTTCATGATCAAGCCATTAAAATGGACTTTTCCAAAGCAGCATTTGAGTTGCCTCGGAGCTGAGATGTACCATTTTTAGAGAAATGATTGGGCATGCACCTTAAATGGTATGCCTTTTTTTTGCCATACCAGCATTCTGTCCAGTTAACTACATACAGTGTAAGCTATTCCAGTGTTTCTTGAAATATTGTCAGTGTTGGACAGTGTTGTAAATGCACTATCAAATGCTAAGAGCTGTCAGTGTTTCTATGCATTAACTTCCAGTGATTCGTTAATTTATCCAGTCTTATCGCATGTCATCCAGTGAATCTGCTGAAATCAGTATGACTCAGTGCTCTTCAAATGTATCCCTGCAAACTACCACACAGACATCATCATTATCACTCCTTAAAGATGTAATAGGCTGCGTATGCATTACTTGTTTTATGTAACAATTTGATGTTTCATTGGATGAAGAGATACAAATGCACAATATTTCCCTCTCTGTTCAGTGAGTTTTTTTGCTCAGCCTCGAACACAATGCGTTACTGTTGAGAGGCAGGGTTTGCCAGTGTGGACTACTGAGGTATATTCTGAATGCGAGTAAGCAACCATTCACAGAGGCCTATAGCAGAATCCAATGATCTCTCCAGTGTATAAAAAGTGTTTTTGTGTTCAGTCGACACTGGATTCAGTGTATATACAAAACTAAAAAAATGTGTGCAGTGTCATCTACAGTATCTTAGCCTGGACTTCATTTAGAAACTTGAATTCTGCTAAAAAAAAAAAGAAGAAGAAGGAAGTAATTATGGCTTAAGTATGGAAGACACAGTGATCAGTAATATAAGCTATAAAGTCATGGACGTTACTTTCACAATAGCAGTTAACAAATTACAGTGATTTAAAACTGACATTTTCAGTGAAAAATAATTAAAAAAAACAAACTTAAACAGTGTTTAAAACTCCAGTGATCACAGCAAAAAGAGATGTCTTAATGCATATGGAGAGGATTACAATGGGGACAGTGGTATATAGTTTGTTCTTTATCAATCGCTTTTAAAAATAATGTACAGTAATGAGACAAATCCCATCACAAATGAAAACCACCAAAAGAGAATTGTGGTGTATTGTAAAGGCACTGGGACACACGTCGTCTTCCCACTCACACACAGCTGCTTTCAATGAGAAAATGGTAGTCTGAATATGATGAGATCTCTCCTTCAGTGGCGCAACTCACTTCACTCTGTCAATGAAAAGCATGTGGAGATAAAAAATGATTAATCCGTTCCACCCACTGACTTTACTCACAATAATTCTTAAAGTAAAGAGTTTACTCACAGACAGGGAGACACGGAAGTGATAGGTGACGTCCTGGAAAGACAGCACAGGCACTGACCACAGGTGATGAGTCCCCTTAGAGAAAAGTAAACAGTCAGTTAATAAGTTGTATAAGTAGAGGAAACTGCATTCGATAAGATAATAATTGTAGTTGCAGAAGAGAAAGAGGGAAATATATTTTGATTACATGAATAAATGTAACATTGTGTATACCTTTGTTGATGTACTTTGTCCATCATAGAGCTCCATCTCTGTGTGGTTGGGGCACAAACGTCCCTTGGTGGCTCCACATTGTCGTACAAACACGCTGTTTGTGGACCTGCAATTAATTGAATATGCAGTATGTAGTATATAATATATGGCCTATAAAGTATCATTTGTTGATCATTTTATTGACAGTTAGATTGACAAGATTTTCTGTTATTTCATATTCATTTCTTATTTATTTTTTAAACATTTCAGGAAATAACCATATAACAGAGAAAGAAAAAGAGAATGAATGTACAATACTATCATTTTGGTCTGTTTTGTTGAGTTTAAAATCAGTTGTTGATTTTCAATTAAATTTCCTTGAAAAAATGATATATATTTAAACTATGGATTTACCGATTACATGTGATGTATTGATAATAGCCTCAATACTGACCCCATTAAGTAGATTGGATTTTTTGGATGATGTTTGTATACTCACGTCATGTGCAATGTGATTTGTGAGATGGAGGAATTTCTCTTTCCTTGGAGGGATATTGTGTAGCTAGAGTCACCATAAAGAAAAGTAGCATCAGCATACAAAGACCTAAATTCAAACTCTGAATTGTGTGAAAGGAAATAAAAACATACGGCCAGATGACAAATGAAAGGAAAAACATAACAAATGCAGACGCTAACATACAAATGGTTTGATAAATAAGGAAATTGTGTGAATTATGGCCTTCAGAGTCACTAGATCTCAACCCATTTGAACACATATACTGTATGAGAGATTAGACCAAAGTGTAAGACACCTGATGTTGGTTTTCCTTTCATTTGTCTTCAATGTGTACAATGTTGACTTAGCACTATGGCAACACAATATACCTGCAGCTTTCGGGTGTTGCACAGCTTTGTGCTGTGATTTCTTGGTTTGTCTCCACGATATGTAGACTAGTCAGAGAGGGAGCCAACTTTCCTCCTGCAAAATGAAGAAAAGCTGCAATATGAGTAACTGCACTCATAGCATTCCGCTGTACAGCATGTAGACAAGTTTCGTTTGCTGTGGTCAAACAAACGCTCTTACTGTGTTTGCATACTGAATATTATGTGTGTGAAGAAAGTACCGAGTCTGGGCTGTGTTTGTGTTTACCCTTTGTGTGTATGCTGCGCTGTCTGCGTGGCATTGGCTGCTGACCCCCAGGCAGACGGTTGGTAGCTCCCACTCCGTCCAGATCTGTAGGTGCAGGCCTTTTGGCCTTGGCAAAGTACAAGGGCGCTGAGGTGTGACTAAGACGGTTTCTATTGCGGACGTCCTTGTCATTTAGCCTGGATTTGGCCTTCTTATTAATAGTCCCAGGTGTGGGAACCAGGCTGCTTAGATCTAGAGAAGAAAGATAATTATTCAACGGATACTTGGGATAAAAAATTACCACAAGAAACAAATTTTGATTTTTGCTGAGTGACTTTCTTACCTGGTGTGGATTGGTTGTTATTTAATGTCAGAACTGTAGCTGACTGGTTGTTTGTGCCTGTGGTTGAACAACAAGCTGCAGGATTTAAAAATCAATGACAGGACAGGATCAATTTGAAGTGAAATATGCTTATATTCACATAGCTGTGATTTTCAAAACCACCAAACAGAAAGGTTTGTTCCTTCAGGTCACTTTGCAGGAACCTTTACTCACCTGGTGCAGCAGTGGTGGGCAGTGGAGTATATGGACTCTTGCGTGAGGATCCCAGTGCAGCTCTGGACCTGCATCAATCAAATGCCACAATAAAGTCAAAGCGGAGCTTTAGTTGAAATAATGCTACACTTAAAAGCTAATAAACTTTAAAGTGCTTGACTCATGACCTCCTTTCTGACGGGGCAAAAGAAACACCCAACTAAGCAATCAAAGATAAGACTCAAAGAACAGATCAGAAAAGTAGCAAGAAAGACAAGTGTTGAAAGCGTACCATGGGCAGACAGGTGGACAGAAAGTAACAGTGGCAGTGAAGACGGGCATCCAAGAGATGTGGAGAACACAGGGAGAAACATAGCTACAGAAAGCAGGTAGAGATTATATAGAAAGACATTAAAAAGAGAGAAAATTTTGATTTATGTCACTGTAAACTTTGTCTGTTTCCCACAAAAACACATACCCATCTTTCTCTGTGGCGCCTCCTCTGTGGTGAAGAGTCAGTACGTAAAGGACGGACATGGAAATGACACTGGAGGGGACAAATAATGATCCAATACATCATCATCATGTCTTTATAGAACACAAATAAAGCAGGTTTGTCATTTACTAATCACTCCCACTCCAACATTTTCGTCCTCAGTCTAACCTGAAAGCCATGACGATGACCAGTGCCAGGATGGTCCCTTGCATGAACTTCTGACTGATGCAGCCTTGATCTGGAAGCGAATTCTGCAATAAAAACACAGATTACATTAGATGTTCATCCTGCTGCTCACCAATTTACTACTTGTTTTTTTAAAATATGTCGGCATCCACATACCTTGCTCCCAGGTTTGACTGTCTTCTTCTTGAGCGGGCCACTTCCTGTCCTACTAAAATAACTCCCTGATTGGCTACATGGATAAAAATAACAAATGTAATTTATTTTTTAATGCTCACACAAGATTTTCTCTGTCAGCGTGTAATACCTCCTCCAAAGTCTGAATTTGCACTCTCACCTGACAGTGCCTCCACTCACGGTGCTCTTCATGCTGTCAAGACGTCGGAGTTTGGCCAGTTTGCGGCTCCAGCGCTCTAGTTCATCTATACGAGTCTCTAGGTTGTCTGTCAGCTTGCACAACTCCTTCACTGCTCCCACGTTCTCCATGAAGATACGGTCCTTTGGAGTCAGAGAGAGAAATCTGTTAGTGTGTTTGAAAGTACTGTCTGTGTGTATTGTGTGCATGTGTGTTCATTACCTTGTTGACGACTAACAAGTTGGGGATGGTTTCTCCATTGGCACAAACTACATCACCGCCCTCCTTCACTGCTTCAGGCAGGATTTGCTGGACCTCTTGGGCGATCACTCCTGCAGGAGGAGAAAAAAAGCAGTGAAGTGAAAAAGAATGCAGCAAAAGGATGATGACTGGCACAGCTACAGGAAACAGTTGCATGACAATTCACATACAGCAAAAGACAAACCAAATATTAAGACATTAAGGCGATAATGTGATATATAGAGTACAAAGAAATGAGATGATGGAGCTAAACATTTAAATTTTTGAGTTATTTCTGAAGTTGCACAGTTTGTTACCAGTCTCTGCAGTGGTCTCTATGCCCACGGTGGCAGCAAACTCTGGCTTGTATTGATAATGGACCAGCCTCATCTGAGAAATCCGTTTCAAATTGTCTGTGGTGTCCACCTACACACAGACAGAATGACAGTGACACCCATGCAGATGCAGATGAGATGAGGACACGATGTTGCAGATGAAAATGCTCGGATCAAATGTAATGACGAGACAAAACACTAAACTCAAAGTTAAACTGCACAATCAGCGAACTGTGCTGAGCGCGGGCATTTGGATGACATGACTCACGATGACAAGCACGGGGGGCAAAAAATGACAAACTGACAGATTGCATGACACATTCACGCGCACACATACACACACCCATGTACATACACACTGAGAGTCATCCTGACCTCCTGGACATTTTCTTTGGCCCTGATGTCAGACGGGTGTACCAGGGAGCCCATGACCTTCACGTTGCCATGGACGACGAGGGCCTCGTCTGGCCGGTCAGTGTTGATGCCGACTCTCCCGTGGTGGTAGACTGAGTCAGGCATTTGACCACGCTGCCACAGCACCTCGTTGTCACTTTCAAACTGGCCTGGGTTGGACGCCTGTGACAGAGGGACAGAGGAGAGGCGCAGAGACAAACTGTTGTTCATATATTAAAACAACATGCTAAAAAAGATCCAAATAATCTATCAAATGCATGAGATGTAAATTTAAATCACAGTTTATATACAGTAGCTTAGTATTTGTTGGAATTTACTGAGCACAGCATTGGACTGGAGAATAACAAAAAAATGATTGGGTAGCTTTAAAATAAATGTTCTAATAGTTCTTTTACAATTATGATTTCATAATTAGAACCTCCTAAACTATGAGGATCACAGTCACGCAGATAAAAGGAAAGAAAGGTGAAATGGAGATGTTGAAAATTGTGACTTTGAAGTGCAGAAGGTTGTGTACAGAAGATGAAGAGAAAGGTTCACATTCACAAGGGATATGATTGCTGTAGGAGGCAGACAGACATGGCCAGACGTTACCCTGACGATGATCCTCTCAGACACTTGAGCAGCCACAGTGTAGCTCTGACTGTGGGACTGAGCGTGCAGCGCCACCACCAGCATGAAATACCTATGAGGGAAAACATATCGGGAGTGTTTGTGACTACTGGAGCTTTGGATGACACCAAACTGAAACTTAGGTTTACATGTGATGGCGGGTCTTTCACCTCTGGTCGGGGTTCGGTTTGCCCTTCTTCCTCATGTTATTTGCTGTGGTCTCGCTGAAGTGGAGCCGCCCCACTGTGACCTTTGTGACCTGCTCCGGGGGCAGAGTGACCCTGGGAGAAGCAAAATCACATCACAAAAACATTCTCCTACAGCTTCATATTGTTTCTGCTTCGGCACACGTGTTCAGACTCACAGCACTGGCTTGAAGGGTCTCTTGCTGCGGTCAGACTGTGACTGTTCCACGCTGATGGACTGGTTCATAGCCTCCACCTGCAATGAAGTGAAAAATAAAATACTCACTAAATACCCTGTAGAGCTGGAGGTCAATCATGTCAGTACTGTATCTGTCACTATGTTCACCATTTTGCCTTCTCTCACTTTTACTCCGTTGAGTTTGAGGTAAAAGCAGTCGATGGGCTGCAGGCCGTCACTCGTCTTTATATACTTGGGATCGCCCAGCATGCCGATGTACACTGTGACCTGGAAATGGTTCTTCTTCTGGCAGACAAAAGCATCATCAGCCAGGGAGAAGTTGAAGCCCTTGTCAGCGTCGACACGATAAGTCGGCATCGGACTAAAGACAGAGACGAGATTACGAGGTATGAATAATAGAAATAGGAAACATATCATCTTGTATTTTTCCAAGTGTGACATGTAAAAAATGTTGCATAATGTAGAGGTTTGCCATTTTTATCAGCAGGGGGAGACTCTTGACTCTACATGTTTTTAGGTCCAAGCCCTCAGAGAGATTCAAATGTGGATCGAGTATGTAATGTAATGTAGGAAATCCCAAATTTTATAACGGATATTAGCTAATTTGGAGATAGTAAAAACTAACACTGCTATTATTCTCTCATGCTGTCAACTTAAAATCAAATATATTTTCATGTAAATAAACATTTTTATGGAAATAAACTTCTCATCAATGGTAGAGACCCCCTGCATAAAACCTTGGAGGCCCCTGGGCAACAGTTTTGGTGTTATTGCTTCACTACACAGAGGACCAGGATCTTCTGAAAGACTTTAAAACAAATGAAAACCATATCTCCTCTTATGTTGGTGTGGTGTGCTTAAAGCTGTGATGGGCAACCAGGTGGTGTTGATAACATATCTGAAAGGTCACTCGAGTTCATTTTAACCTCCCTCCCTATCTATACTTCTTTCTATTTTGGCAGTGCAAAAGCACAAGTAGGTGTACACTAATTTTTCCCTTTACCCCCTTCTTACGTTGTCTTTCTAAACCGAAACCCTGCACTCATTCACTCCCCCACACAGCTCACCTCGGAGGAATTTGTAGACCTCTGCAACCCTGCTATTCCACGGCCAACTTCACTGAGTATTTTGTTGAATTATCTTCTCAACCAATTATGATTCCTTTCATTTATTAATCTCTGTATAGTGCTTTCAGTTCATTTCAGTAACTATGTGTCATTTCCAAAGTAAAGATGTACAAAAATAAATTCCACCCACAGCTCTTTGCAGTTTGCATCATAAAGTGGTGTCCACTTGTTCTGCTGGTGAGGTTGCCACTTTATGCACTGATAGTTTGGGTCCAAGTAGGCGTTGTCTGCATCCTGCATTATACCTGTGTGATAAACAGTTTGAAATATCAGCTGTAAGGCCAGAACGATGAATGTGAAATATGTCCATAACTTTCCTGCAAAAGTCTTTTATCTGTGTGAGAGTTAAAGGGTAGATGAGAGCGGGTGAGCTTGAGGTAGAGGAGATGAGGAAGAGAAGAAAGATGCCTGCCTACCTGGTTCTTGTTTGATGATACCTGTGAGGATTTGGGAATTGAGGGTGCTGTTGGGAGAGTCTGAGTGCTTCCTCTTCTTAGCCTGGTGAACGGGGATCCCACTGTGTGAGGAAATGGAAACATACATATTACTAATCCTTCAAATAATTTCTTCTCCTCCATACAAACTGGACCCCCCCCCCCTGTATGTTCTCGCGACTCACTCCTGTCCCTGAGGATGCTGCAGCAGCTGATGGAGCATCTGTGTCTGCTGCATGTCTCCACTTCCGCTTGTGGCTGGACCAATAGGATACTGTGATATCATGGGCTCAGGCTTCAGGTACATGTCCCGATGCATGCTGGAATAGTGCCCGTGTGGGAGGGGTGGTGTCGGAGTCATGTGACACATGTTCTCTGGTGTCATGGTCCTGATCATGTGAGGATCTGAAAGGCACAGGGAGGGGTGGAGCCTAATGTTCACATTGTATTTAATTTGAAAATACGTTTGATTGCACACAGACCACAGCTTTTTCTCTTCAGGATCAATTTGCCTGTTTTGCATTTCATCTTGCCAGTTTACAGTTTGTTTCCTCCAACCTTGGCTAAAGGTATTTTCCATTGTTTCAAATTGGAGAGATGCCCATAAGATAACACTACTCCACCTTTTTACTAATGGGCAAGACCAACACAGGTGTGCGAGTGGCAAGAGGTACATAATGACTTTGAGAACTGTTGGAGTGTTGAAACATATCAAACACACACTTGTTCATTCTCTGATGAAGCATTTAGAAAGATAGTTTAGAAAGCTGAATTCAGAAAATTGAACTTAAACTTAGATTAAATTTAAAGTCCTTGTTTTGAGCATAAATGCATTAATTAAGTTTATCTGAAGCTTATATGAACCTTCAGGCATCCAATGATTGCATAATCAGGAGGATATCTTTCAAAGTTACAGTCTCTCCCTCTTTCTGTTACAGCGTGGGAACACTGTCCAGGGAATTTTATACTAAAAGACAGTTACTTAGGTAAATATCCACTGTATTTGACTAACTCAGACAGTTGATGCCTCATATTAGCTTCAAATAAACTTTGAAATACATTTTTGCACAAACAAGGGCTTTTGATTTTGTCCCCCATCACTTACATTGAAACCACATTTTAAGGGGATCTTTGCAAGGTCAGTATGAACATGAGGAATGATAATAGCAAGAAAAACCTCTTTGATTGTTCATATGGACATCTGACTAATATTTTAACACCGTCTTGACAAAGTGTGAACCTATCCTTAAATAAATAACAGTTACACGCTACACTCAGTGTCTTAATATAGATTTGTTTGCACATGAACTAGACTTTTTCCTCGTCTTTATGCTCTGTTAAATCTGCTAAAGTGATGAGTTACAGATATTGATCCGAGCAGAGATGTTGCAGTGACCCATGCACACCTTGAATACCTCAGTGATTTCCTCTGATTCAGTGACTGTCTGCGTGCAGTCTACCGATTTAAGTGTCATTTCTGTCTGTTATATTCTCTCTTTTGTGTGTGCTCTCTCCCAATCTTTATCTCAATTTGTTATAGGACAAAAAGATGTGTTACTTACCATTCACCTGCTGAGGAGAGTATGGCTCTGAGCTGGAGTCTGGAGGAGACTCAGGTAGTGTCCTAAAAAAACAGAGGGCAATATATTCACAAATACTATAATATAAGATTGTCAAAATTATATATATCTTTAAAGAAGTACCATGCTTGAAGTTGGCAACCTCTCTCTTGTACATTCTTTATTTTCTACAGTAGGAGAAAGTCTCCTTTGGGATCAGTGTTAGTATACGTTCTTTACACGAGGTTGTGTGCGTCAGGATTTTTAATTTTTTTTTGCAGAATGTAATTTGACTCTCTCGCTCTGCCTGTTATCAGTCTCCCTCCCCCTCTTCACCAGAAAACGCTTTCTTTGAACAAATGAAGCTTAATCAAGAGTTGATTGCATAATGGACTGTAGTAGGGTGTGTGTCTGGTTTCGCTACTTGCTAAAAAGAAAAAAATACTGCGTCACCTCCCACAAGCTGCCTGATTCCAGGTTTAAAATGTGAGTCACAAGCTGGATCTGTAACATATCTTGAACATTCCTATGTTGCTACATTTTCCCCTTCTTGACCTCAGTCAATCTACCTCCTTAGTACCCTGCTCACCCTGGAGCGTAGTGCCCCCTGTGCTCAGGCTTGACGTGAGCCTGCTGGTGTTGTTGGTGCTGCTGTTGTCCCAGGCAGGGGTAGCTGTGTCGGAGGCCCAGAGATGGACCTGGAGGGTAGGCGTTCTGACAGTTAGGGGGCCCAGGCGGAGGGGCTCCTTGCCTTAGTGGAATAGGGGGGCTCACACCACACACCAACCCCCCAGAGGACACTCCTGCCTGGGGAGATGAATAATTTGGTCCTGGGGTGCTGTGGACCTCTGAGAAACAGCTGGGAGAAAGAAAAAAAAGAAGGAAAAAAAACAGGGATTAGTGTTATCAGAAAATACAAATTCCTTTGTAACAACATGATCTGATACTGTTGGCGCATGTTGTTTTGACGTTGTCGGGTTGGTTTGGAGTCCCTACTGACATGTCAGTGCTATCGTCCTCCTTGCTGATGTACTCTTCCAGGATACTGGTGTCGATGTTGGCTGGCTCCAGAGAACTTATAATATCATGACCTGTGGTAAAGGGAGGGTCAGGAACATGGAGGGGAGATGGAGAGCATCTGGGAATTAGCAACGGGAATCTTTCAGCAACTCCACACACTGAGCTTATGTCGTAATGCTTCCCTGTAAGACTTATGTTGGAACATATTATGAGCTGAGTTTGTTAATTATTCATAGCTTTTTCTATGCACAACTTTATCACACTGTTTCAATCATTATTTTAGGATTTTTTTTATCTTTTTTGCTGATCACATAGTCAAGATAATGTAAAAAGAAAAGCTGTGATTTGCTTACTTAGAATCTTGAGATTAAGGTTACAGGAGTGACCAACATTCAAAGTATGTTAGTAGTCAACATTACAGATCACACACTAATGATTCAGTGCCTCTAAGTAGTTACACATATAGACTGGGATCACTCCAGGTGACGGTTACTATTTTGTACCATAGTTGCGTTTTTCTCCGTAAAATAAAAAATGCTTTTTATAATTTTAGATTATATAAATTACACACATATATATATAATATAATATAAATAAAACAAAAATAAATAATTTAATAATTTCTTCATGCTCCCCTTACTTCACCCCAGGGTCATTTTCACCCTTTGATAGCCAAAGCCTCACAAATCCCAAACACATGACCCCACTTAATCTTTAAAACACCAACATGTAGAACAAGCACTTTTTTATGCATATATTTAAAGAAGAGTAAATCACTTTATATAAACCGATGCTTTCCTATTACACACAGAGCCATTTATTCAAATATGACATGTGTGAAAGGGATGAATTTTCTTTGATGCTGCCCCATCGCATCCTAAATTTTAAGTAACTGGAAACAATGTGAATGTGATTGGGGAGCAGGACGGTGGGGGTGAAGCAGAGGGTAAGGACCTGGTATACAGTGGGTGGGCAGGCGACCCTAGTCTTTCTTTTCTTTTTTTCTCTCATACACACACACACACACACACACACACACACACGCACACACTCTTTGATAGATTAAGCAGCTACTCAGCGGGGAATGTGAAGAATTTTTGTGTTAGCATAGGAAAAAAAAATCTCCTTTTTTCCGTTTTTGTCTTCAACAAATGCTGCCCTCCTCGAAATGTCACAAATGTATATTAATGCCACAGATCCCACCATAACCCTCTCCACACATTCAATTAATCACCAATAAAAATAGTAATAACTGTACCATCTCTCAATGCAAGCCCCAATTTGACGCCAGCACAAAAACATTCATCAGTCATCAAACCCAAAAACCAAACCAGATTAAAAATGCCCCTAATTTTGTTGTTAACATTATCAATCCACGCGTTAACTTTAACATGTTTTCCTAAAAACCTAAAAATTTGGCATGTTTACACTGGCTAGCTTTCTGCACTGGGTAGAAACAGGTGGTTAATGTCTCTTAATACGTGCCAGTGCAAGGGGAGAAAAGCAAGGATGGTTCCCCTTAAATAAAATCCAGATGTACACCCCACCCAAAACAGCAGTAAATCTAGGTTGGCAGGCCTGATAACGGAAAATAGAGAGAAAGAGGGAGAGGTGAATGGGGCGAGAAAGACAGAATACAAGTTTGATGTTCAAGGATGGGAAGCTAAAAGAAAAACTGTAGAGAGCATATGAAATGGGGCTTTAGACTGAGCACGGTCGAGGTCAAGTCAAGAGTGGGAGAAGTCAAAAAACTAGATTGAAAAAATCCTGAGTATGTCCTTTTCCGAGACTCAGTTGTGTCCATTTGATATGTTTTCAATATGTTGGAGGTAGTTATTATATGACCACTCATAAAACCATAGGATGAAAATGTGAATTTCAGCTTTAAGTAATAGGCAGCGAGTTAATTAAAATTGGGTGAAGTAAGACATAGGTTGCTCTATGTGGAGTCAAATTCTGGTAAACCACTCCAAATCAAAATGTTCCTGCTACGAGGCTGACTACTGGAAACTATAATCCAGTTTACAATTGGAAATAACAGTCATGCCAAAACAGAAATTAAATTGTGTATTAATCAAAATTAAATCGCAGTAGAATAGTAGCAGTACGTCAATAGTAGTATTTAATCTTAACAGTTAAGACTTTCTGCAAACAGATAAGACTACATTGTAATTGCCCACTGATGCGCTTTATCTGATGTTTTATCCACCTGCTTTTTGCTCAATATATAGACTGCAGCTGTGTATTAAGTATGTGATATATTAAGTTATATTACTCAAAATAATTAAATTGATGGAAAAAATACAGCTGGGTAAATTGATCACTGTGTAGAGGATAAGATAACCATAAGTGTAACGACACGCGTACTGTTCATAGAGTTAATGCACAGAATCAAATAAAGAATAAAGAATTTTGTTGGTGAGACAAAAACAGGACGTACGAGAACTGCAGCAAAAAACTACATAAAAATCCATGTTGTCCTGGAAACCCAAAACTAAAATGGCCAAGTCCAAGTCGTAACAAACCTACAAAACCTTGGCTGGACCGTGTATGAAACAGATACAGGAAGTGGTAGCATTTGGCTAACCGATGATGTAACCTCATCACTCAGTCAGTCAGGGACATTTGCGTTTATATGGCTGGTCCCACTGTTGCGGCCTTGCCAAAAATTAAAGACTGGACTTGTGTGTTTATGTAACATTTCTTTAAAGTCTCAAGTTTGCAGCTGAACACGTTGATAAAAGAACAGATTTTTATTTCCTCTTTTCTGGAAATTTCACTAACTACATAATATCTACAAACTTCTTTTGCTTTTACTGTGTTGGTACAAACAAACAGAAACAAAAATGAAGTAACTTTAATTTCTAAATCACTGAATCAGTTAAGTTGACGTTGCTGTGAGCTGGATTTGTAAGTTTCCCTGTCCTCTATGTTTTCCTCTGTCCAGCTGTGTTCAACAAGGAACAGTGAAATGATTGTCAGAGCAACTTCGATACAGACTGGCCTTTTGAGAGATTAGGGCCAGAGAGGAGCGTGTGTGTGTACGTGAGCACACGCGTGCATGTTTGTTTGTGTGTGTGTGTGTGAGAGTGTGAGTGGGGGGGGGGGGGGGGGTGGCGATGTATGGGTGTGTGTGTGTGTGTGTGTGTGTGTGTGTGTGTGTGTGTGTGTGTTATGCCACCATTTCAATGCCTGGGTTGTCAGCAGAGTAATAATCTAAAATGAACACAAACAGAGGATTGAATGTGTGAGTACACATTAAATGTGGTTTGATTTATATCATTAAATCTAATGCACATACTGCAGTTTCCGTTTCCTTACCTTCTTAGTGTAAATGGTATTAATTGTGTTATTTTAAAGTTTTATATAATATGATTAAAGATACCTAAAAAGTTGAAATTTTGAAAGAAAACGTCGCACAGATTTTTGTCTCTAAATGAAAGTTTCCTTGCACATGCTCATATGTGTGTGTTAATAATTAAACTCACAGAGTAACTTACTAAGGAGGAACAAAGTCCATTTGATCATTAAACAATGAGACCACAATGAACTTGGCTGCACATCCACAACACATACTGTACAGGCAGTGGATACTCATTTAAACTTTACATTTAAACTTTACAGAAAATGAAAAAACTGATATTTGCCAGATCAAGCAACATATTATATAACACGTAGCTGCTTGCATTAAATTAACATATGCCAGCAGTAAGTGTTAGTTCTGTAATCCTACGCAGATTGAGATGGATCATTTTCAAGTAAGTATGAGTTTATAAAGTTTCTATGTTTAGCTGTGTTTCCCAATAGTTCTTTGAACTCCCAGTATTCTGGTAAGTTGGCGACTAAATGCCAAAAAATAAGTAAAAAAACCTGACGTATGTTAGTAATATCAAGATAATTAATACACATGTACACCAGCACACAATTTCTCAACTGCTCTAGAAAATGCATCAATCACACACACAGAGTACAATTAAACACATATAGACACAAATGGTAAAATGTGAAAGGAAAAACGTCAAAACTACACTAGAGTTAGCCTGAGCGTGGTCTAGAGCTTCTCCATTTGTTAACAAGACAAAGTTACCCATAAAAATAGCTTAAAAGAGTGAGGAGACTTGCTATGACAGAGATATTAAGATCAGAAAGCCCCTCATCATGTAGAGACCAAAATAAATCACATCTAAAGAGAGGAAGAGTGGACAGAGCGGCAGAGTACCTGCGCGTAGCCAAAGCATGTTGATGTCCTTGAGTAGAAAACACCTGAAACAGAAGATGAGAAGAACAATTCCTCTCTATTTTTCACATGTTTCTCTAGTCGGGCTGAAAGTCTTTCTTCTGCAGACCTGAGAGTCGCAGATCAGCGCAACAAGTGTGTGTGTATGTGTGTGTGTGTGTGTGTGTGTGTGTGTGTGTGTGTGTGTATGTGTGTGTCTGCGCGTGCATGCCTATGTGCATATAGTGTATGTGTGTGAGAGAAAGGCTAGGAAAGTGTTATAATGAGGATTATTCCCCAGTCATGAGAAAGGGCTGTACCAGGCTACCACACACAGCCCTTGTCGCATACAAGCACTGGTCGCACCGGCGGACCTGGCTCAGGAGATTAGAGGAGTGACAAGCCTGAGACCGGGACAAGCTACGAGGCTGGACAAAAAAACTGAGATATTGAGGTTGAGTTTATAGGCTAGTGCAAGACTGAGTTACAGAGAGTGGCGGGAGAGTGACAAAGCAATAAGAAGAAGAAGAAGAGGAAGGACATGTCAAGGAAGAAAATAAAGATAAGATACAGAGGAAGAAGAATAGGAAGATGTAAACGACAAAGAAGACAGAAAAAGAGAATATAGATGAAGGAGAATAATGAGAAGATACAGAGCAGGAGGAAGAAAAATCTGTTTAGTACACTGATGTTGCTCAGAATTAAGAAAATCAAGAGTAGATTTATATAAAATAAAAACTGTATTTCAATTTTTAACGACTACATTTTACCTGTTGCATGACAAATAATGTACAGGATGACATTCAGGTTGCAGACCAAACATCCTATAAACACCCTTATTTTGCACACCACTTTGTTCTGTAACAACATTGCTTCCAGTTTTTCTTTAGATTATTATTACACACATGGGCACACGCACACACACAAACACACACATGAACACAAAAAGTGATAAATCTTACGGACTCCAAATTTAACTATAAATAACATTCACTGGCCGAGGATTACTCAGTTGGCAGTCAGCACTGATGGGAGGGAGGCATAACAATGAAATATAAAAGCTATGTGTAAGACCTTAAGCCTGGCTGCTCAAAGACAATACATTCCTCTAACAGCAATTTGCTGTTTAACCCGTAAATCAGGGCAAATGTTCGGTTGTTTCGTGCAGGCTTTCCAAGATGGACGGCGGCCTTCCCAGCCATGATTCACAGCTATGGGAGTACAGTGGGACTTAATAGGATTTTTGATTTATTAACATGAGTGATGAGCTAGTTATCTTTTCCAGAGAGTATGGGGTAAGATCGTGATAGATAGACCTCCAGATTCAGATGGTTAGGGGGTGAATATGCTCTTTTATTTCTAGCAGATAAAGTTTTATGACATTATCTTCTGTTGGTAGGTCCCAAGTGAAATAATATAAAATGTAATATAGATTGCCGGGACAGTTGATATTCACTGTACCCAGAGGATGTATCCCAGTGATTCAGGTGATTCTATAACTCCTCATCTAGCACCACCAGCAGGTCAAAGTTTTCACGTATCCTTTGAAATATCTCAACATGTACTGCATCGATCAACACAAGATATTTTAACATTCATGGTTCCCAGGAGATGCATCCCACTAACTTTGGTGAACCCCTCAGTTTACATCTAGTGCCACCATGAGGTTTGTGATTTTTAGTGAATGTCTATGCAAGTATTGGATGCCATAAAATGTCATGCAGACATTCATGTTCCCCTCAGGATGAATCCTAATCGTATCATGGCGTCTAGCGCCACCAGCAAGTCAAAATATTTCCATCCTTTTCCAACTAAATACCTATGAAACTAATGTCAATCTCTTCAGCTTCAGCTTCTTATTAGCTAACACTGAAAACATTAAAGTCTATACAGTGCGAAATATGATCAATTAACATTTTCATTATGGGCATGTTTGCGCGTTTTGATGTTAACATTTAGCTCAAAGCAGTGCCCAAAAACAATAGTTCTGGGTGAGCATTTTTCTTTAGTTATTTCCAAAACATTGAACATTCATGTTTTAGTTCCTTGTCTTGAGGACCTGCTGAAAATATTCACACGATTTAATCAAGTGTTTAGTTGACTTAGGATGGGGCATTACTTGAAGTAACCCAACACAACAGTAATAAATGTCATTATCCTTTGTATGTGCACACATGAGTCTGTGAGTGTATGAGCCGATTGTTGTCTAAGTGAGTCAGAGATGAGAAGGTCAAGTTTTGGTGGGGGCTGTGGAGGTTTTAGTTGGGTTTCTCTCAACAGGCCAGTCTCTCTCCACCCTGAGTCTGCACTATCTCACCTCCTCACCCTGTCTGCTCACTGTCACTCTAATGGAGTCAGAGAGAGCGAGAGCCCAGGAAAGGCCAAATACTGAGGAGAAACACCAGTCTCACCTCATTGTGTTTTAACAGCCACCAGGGCTATGCCAGGAATGTACACTGTGCATTAGTGTGGATGTATACATATTTCACTAATCCTATTAAAACACAGTTTAAGAGTGCTGAAATCCATTATAGTGCTGTGTGTGTATGTGTATTTGTGTGTGTCTCTTTGAAGATAGAAGATAGACACTAATTTAATAATTATATATATATATATATGTAGGTATAAAGTCAACAACTTATTCTAAATTCAAGGTTGATTGCCCGAATCCATGATTTGAGAAAGATATAAGTAAGGGTTTTATAAGGTTAGTTAAGAAAAAGAAAAAGTTGAGAAACATCATCTGTTTGGTGAATAAACCATTACCAATCTCTCAAACCCCAAATCTCGCAAACGACAGCACAAAGTGTCCAAAGGCAGCACCTTCTGTATACTTCTCGTGGACAAGTTGACATTTTAGTCCAAGCAAGATTTTCTGAAATAAAGCCAAAAGTAAGAACATCTCTCTTACTCCCAAAGCAAGAATGTAAACATACTAAATTCCTGTCAGAATGGCAAGGAGCCGCTGACAATCATGGGTGTCTGTGTATATTTAAGTTAACACTGTTGTGTATACTACATTAAAGTGTTAAAACTTTCAACAGATAACTTATTATACATAAACCACGGTATGTGTTTTTATGTGCACTTGACTTCTGCTGAACACTTGACATTAAGTTTCTTTGAAAAAAACTCTAATTAGAAAGATGTGAACTATAAATCAGAGTGTGTGTGTGGTGAATAACTCTTTAAACATGTGGCAAATGTGACTGTCCTGCCTGTGATGTGTGAAATGTATTGTGTGAATATGACAGACGGAAGAAGGTTCATGAAGTAGATAAAGGAATATTATGAAATTCTGACTAATTAATTGAACTTATTTCAGTCAAGATCTGAAAGTTTGCAAACATTACGCAACTACCACGTACTAAACAGGTTGGTAGATCAGTGAAACTGTTTTTGAATGTGAGGAAGAAAAGTTTACCAACTAAAATCTCAGTTATTTAAACTTAGTGTATAAAACATTGCATCAAATTGATTTATGGGGATACATGTAAATTAGTCCTTTTCTGAACTGAAAGTTTGTTCCATTTTTGGTTATGTCCACGATGATTAACTCTAACATCACTGTTTGAAATCACATTGCTCATGTCTGCCTCTAACACACACACTGTGCCACAGTACCTTTAGAAAACACACCATTTATCTTGACTTGAATTCCTACACCCTTCCAAACCCTCAATCCCACCCTCCTCCACCTCGTTTTTTTCTTAGGATTCCCCGCTTAACTTGATCTGTTACCCATCACCAGCACTTTTGCTCACTGCACCCGTTAACCCTCCAGCATGCTCACATAAGATGAAGAGTCAACTTTAAGTGAAAAATAGAAGCATGTGCACATTAATATGTAGGACACCTTACAGCCACACGTCTTATAATATCACTTTCAGATATATTATTATGATGGTGATGTTAACCACCTGCCATGAACATGTACATTATAGCAGTTTAATAGACGTTGTGACTCTGAGACAATATGAACAACAGGTAAAACTGTAACTGGTTATTTAAAAAAATAATTAAGTTTCCCTTCTTTACTTAAAGAAACTGTTCCCAAGTGAAAAATGGAAGTGAGAAAATCAATCTAATGTACTTTAAATCTTCTGTTCTCTAAGGTGCCATACTTCCCTGTATTAATTAGCTACACATAATAAAAAGTGAGAAGTCTTACCTTCAAAAAATCTCTGTAACGCTTCTGTTTCATCTACCACGTCCATCCTAGCGGGTCCCACATAAAAAATCCATTAAAGTCTCCCCTTGTCCGAACGAAATCAATTCGGATCGGGGAAACCTTCACATATACATCACGATCACAATTATAATCGTTGTGACTTCTTGTTTTAGTCTACATAAATCCAGCACTTGGAGAGCGTCTTTCTCCTGTTGAGCAACTTGGCGCTGGATTGACGTCTCTTACGGCCGCCAATGACGCGACGGTATATAACTTTTTTAACTAAATTTTTTTTAAATAGCTATTTTCTGAAATTAAGGTGCCAGAAAATATCCATAGAAGAATAACACTGAAGAATTCCCCATCAGGCGCACCTTCACTTCAGCTCCCACAATAAACCACATAATAATTTTTGGTTTATCTTCGCAAAAAACATCATGAGCCGAACAAACAAAAACAAAAAAACAATCGAGCCGAAAGAAATAAGAAAAATCTCGTGCGTAAAAATTGCGTAAACTTGATTCCCAAATGTCTTGGGTTGATTCTCTTCCTCCTTTGCCTCTCCCTCTCAGACAGGATGTGTGCAGCAGAGTCGGAGGAGAGCAGCTGAGGCAGGTGAGGGATGTGCGCCTGGCTGCTGCAAATTTCCCCGGACACCAAAAAAAAAGCTCGTTTCTGTGAAATGACGCGTCTGTCTGTGAATCTCAATTATTGATTATCTTATATGAAATTGTGTCATACCATAATATTGTATCACTGTCCTCTTACGACACATTGTTTGATATGAGAACTAAAACAGTTTAATATGTTTTTTTGACTCAGAGGAAGTTTTATCCTGCTTTAAAATAAAGTTGCTTCCCTGAAAAAAAACCTCCCAGTAAATCTAGGCTCAAACACTTAATGGTGATAGGATTAAAATTGAATGATTGTCTATTGTAATTTTACTCCTGCTACTTCAGTTCTGCCTATATGACACTTATTAGCCTACATGTCTGCCCATCCTGGAAGAGGGATCCCCTCTTTCTAATCCTAATCAAGGTGTTGTTCAGACCATACAACCTTCTGAGGGAAAGTGTAATTTTGCAGCTATGTGCCGTTAATAAAATTGACTTGGTAGTAACTTAAGAGAAACATAATAATTATTACAGGAGGCCTTGGAAAAACTTTTCAACATATTGTCACCATGTGGAAGTTCAACTTTAACAGTACTTGATGCATGATCCTTAATGCAGATAAGAGGTGTTTTCTCTGTGCCTCATCTAGCAGTGCAAAAATGTTTGAGGAACTTTTATCTGTTTTACTGATTTAAAACACATCTGTGGGGCCTTCTTGAATTCCTCCAGCTTTAACATCCATACAGCAACAGGAGTGTTTTGTGTCAAAGCTTCCCAAGGGGAGGATTTGAGGGAATGATCCATTTCTCTCACTCTTATCAGCTGCATCCCACCCCCCCTTATAACAATGCCACTGTGTGCAGCCCCCGCAGCCTTGACGCCCACCCCCCACCCCCCGTCACCCACATGTGAGATGCTGTTGTGTTGTCTTGTTCCCCCACAGCTGGAGCATCTCCCTCTCCACCCCTCCACCCCTCAGTTTTTCCTCCATTCAAACCAAACAACGCCTCCGTTATTTCAGCCACACTATGCAGATTGTTTCAGAGGACAAGCAAGAAAGAGAAACAGATAGAGGCTGCAGGGGACAATGAAACAGCTGGCTATGTTAAAGCAGTTCATTTTGGTATTCTATATTTCTTATCTCATGTAACTGTGTCCCAACACGCGTATTGGTGTGTGTGTGTGTGTGTGTGTGTGAGAGAGAGACAGATAGAGAGAGAGAGAGAGAGCGTGTAACCTACTTGCATTATCCTGCATTTTGTCCTGATGGATGCTCACTTCCTATTTTGGGACGAATAGCGTATCCCTGCAAGGTTAATAATTAAGGTTAAAGGTAGGGTTAGCTGTGAGTTAATGTTAGACATGTATTAAGGAAATAAATGTAAGTCACTATAAACAATGTCTGCCTGAGTGAAAAAGACATGTTTGTGATTAATGCTGAAGTCATGAGTTGAAAAATATGATGTTTCCCGAAAAATGTTCCTGTATGGAAAATTATGATGGAGGAGGTTTTTAGCCTCCACCTCATGTAGTGCCTAATGTAGTGTATTATTGTGCCACTTACCTTCGACCAGTTCTCATCCATTATTTAAATCTGCATTCATAGATTTTCTGGCCACATGGGAGGACTAAAAGCAAGAACTAAAGCAAAAAAGAATGGCATATTCACATTAAATTGTTACGACAGAGATGTCAGCAAACAGTTAGTTGTTTTACAAATCCAAACAAACATGCAGTAACATTTGTTTTCATTCACCTGTTGTATGTAAGCTACTTTTCACTCTGCTTTGGTTTCCACCAACATTTTTAGCTGCTATGCTTCATTAGCTAGTCGCTAACTTGGTCTGTCTAGTCATTTAGTGCTGGGTTAGGTAGGCAAATTGGGTTTATCAGAGCTTTTTTTTGCACTACACACTTGATTAAAAAAAAAATGGGATCAGATAAGCTTTAAATTGTGTTTGCAGTTTAACTCATATGGTTTAAAAGCAAGAATTATGGTTAAATAGGTTAAAACAACTGTTAACATAAAGTGGTTTAGGGTAAAGTGGGACACTGTTTGCCAATCTGACTTGTTTACTATGTTTACATATGAATCTAAAACATTATGCCAACACCGTATATCATTATGAAATCCTCTAGATGTTTCCTTGTTTAATCCGAAGACAATTTTTAAATATCGTACTTGAAGGGAAAATGGCACATATATTAGTGTTCCTTGTACCAAAGGTTTCAGAATTTGTAGATTTTCTAATCTGGGACACTAGTTTTTAGGTGTATTTGATGCACAAATACGTAAACATAATTTAACAATTAGGAACAATGTTTTATTCATTCCAGATTTATATATCCCTAACATTGATTATATATGTCACTGACCCCCAAAAGTCGTATGATTTCTACTACATGACTCAACACCATCACGTTCACTTTAATGTTGTAGAAAAAGAGATACACTAGTTTAACAGCTATACCAGCACTGTGAACATATTTATGGCCTCACATAGATTTTATACGTGTAGAGAAGTCTTTAAAAAGGAGTGTTTCATCCATATGTCTCCTTTTATTTGACTAATCTATTCAGGTTGTAGTTCTCCTCCCAGCCACTAGGTGGAGACCTTCATCTTCATGGTTAGTAGTGAACAAAATGGCGATGCCCGGGTCAGGTAGGCGACGCGTTGCTATGGTTGCTATAGACACGCTTTTTTTGTTGTTGCATTAAGCAGCTAACACAGTTTTAATATTTGTCATATAATGCACAGAAACCTTAGATATAACAGATAAAGATGGTGCTCCTATTTGGATTTACAGTGTTAAAGCAAATAACGAGTATGATCTCTAACTTCTTTCTCTGTCTCTGTCTCTAGGAAGGTCTGCCTTAGTATCCTTTTCATTTCATTTGGTGCATCATGCAGAAGATAGTAGTCTACAGCCAACATAGACGTATCGTTTTGTGTGTGTGCGTGTATGTGTGTAAGAATGATAACACCTTAACTCTGCACACAGCTGCCATCACTTACTTTACAGGTTTTGCTGAAACTGACAACAGTCTACTTTGTCTTCTATTTCCTGTTCACTCTCAGCTTGATCATCAGAAAGAGTAAGCCTTGAGCGTACAACAAAGTCCCATGTTTTTCCACCCTAAAGGTTTGATGTGTTTGTAGAGAGACAGTAATTTGTGTGTGTGTGTGTGTCTGTGTGTGTGTTGGTGTTGCTGTCAGGCTTGTTGCTGTCTTATCCTGTTGAAGCTCTTGCCTCTGATGTCAGTGTGCTGTTCCTCCTGGCTGCTCTGGAGTTCCTCCATTTCTTCTGTGGTGAGACAAAAGATTCACACATTGCACCGTGATTGATTTCCAAAGCCTGTCTTTGTTGCAGACATGCTGCTGCCACTGTGGTATATATCCCTGTGCCTCTTATATAGTATCTCATAGTTCCAAGAATCCATTGTTTATTATAGCCTACAGTACATATCAATACAGTGATCGTGCATGACATTATAACTAAAAGACACAGTATTTCGAAACCTTTTCTGTGGTGGTAAAACATTTTCTTGTAGGATACTCAACATTTTAGTGTCAGTCTATGTAAAACAACCTTTAACAAAATAAATAAAATAAAATTAGGATTATTCACTGATTAATAAATACATGAGGTACAGCCTAATGTTACATCTTTTCATTTGTGGTCCAAAACATATTAAACTTGGAGAAAGAAAGGGGGCGTTGCAAATTAAACTACATATTCAATGTTTTTTCGTACTGCTAACTCATACTAACTTTAACACTAACCTTTTTTCACTGTAATAAGCTAACCAGGAAGTGTCAAGCTTCTGCAAGTTGATTTTTGTACAGTGCTAAAATTGGTTGAAACCAATTATGCCTTGCATAAAAAACCCTACATCAAATTAAATACCTGTGGTATGTTTTGAAAAATGATAATATAAAACATATGACTGATATCTTCCACTGCTATCACTAGTGAGAACACAACAGATTAAAGTATTGTTGAACTGTTAACTGAAAGACAGTCCTGTGTCTGCAGGTGTGAAGGGCAACCTGACGGAGAGTGAGAGCTATCTCCTGATTAACCTCATTGTGACGGTGACGACCATCGTGCTGACAGTCTACTTCCTGGTGTGGCAGACGTACGTGATGTGGGTAGACATCGTCATCAGCAGTGTCTTGCTCGTTGTCTATGGCTTAAATGGCATCTTGGCTTTCAGCACTTTCGCCAGAATAACAAGGTCAGTCCCACGTCATACTTCTCATCACAGACATTATGTTACACCTCACCAGTCATGATAGATGATGAAGCATTTATTGGATTATGTAACATATGAGATCATTAACAGGGTTTTCTTGACATATGTTGATATGAATGATGGATAGGTTGGTAAAGTACAGTATCTGGTATCAAATGCAGATAACATACTAAAGGTAGAGTCAGCAATCGTAATCTATTACACTTTTTTAGCTGTCTGTCCTGTGTGTGTGCTGAAAATATACAGCACTGGTTCTGTAAATTGGCATTTAACACAGTGGCTTGGAGTGAGCCACATTACACTACTCCAACCAATCAGCAACAGGGGGCTTCCGTGGTCGTGCACAGTACAGGGGGAAAGTCATCAGAGCTGCAGTCGGTGTGAGGACATGACAGTGTCGCGTCTCCAGCACCCATTGAATGGTAGGGGAGGGCTGAGAGAGAGAGAGAGAGAGAGAGAGTTTGTGGCCAATTCATGTAGAAAGTGTCTTCTCCTGGAACAGATATACTTCCATTTTATTAAATCTATCAATCCACACTGAATCCAAGACAGTCTCACAAAGACCTGTTGTGTTTTTTTATTGCTTGATTTCTTCACGCTGAGCTGACATTTCTGTTGTCAGTTTGTTGGTTGCTTGTTCGGTCGCTGTCCTCTCAGCTCACCAGGAGCTGCAGCTGACCCACGGGTGCTTCTGTCGACAGAGGCGCTGAACGGAGGTCGAGCGAGAAGTGTGGAGGCTGCAGAGAAGCGTAGAGGGGGCGGATAGACTGTTGTGCTCAGATGATGATTAATTTTTTTCCCCCGTTTATGATCATGTGTGGGAGGAACAGATACAGCTGACGCATCGCTCTGGATAACACCATATTTATATTTTGGTTGTTGCCATGGCAATGTGTGTATATGTATTTGGGTGAAGGAGCTTCTGGAGAAAAATGAAAGGAGGAGTGTATTTGTCTGGGTGTTTAGTTCATATATCAAAAAATCTTTCTCCAGGATGACTGACTCTGCCTTTAGTAATCACATGAAGAGACTGGCCTACATTTTAGGCTCCATTTATTTTGATTGACAAGATATGTCGACACAATTAGCATCTCATACATATGTTCAGAGAGGCCTGATGCACTGTGCTTTTCTTTTGCCCTCGCTTTTGTTCATGAATGAAATAAGCCCTGGCTCCCTTTAGGACTTGTTTGAATTATTGATTTAGGTAGCATTCATTCAAGTGATACTGTATACCCTGTACAATGTCGTCACATCCTCAAATTTTCCTCCCATTATAGATCGAAGGACAATAACCTTATATATTATTCTGAAAGGATGGCTATAGTTCATTCAGGTGGCAGAGGGGCGAATTAAACTCATTAATCAGTGTGGATGCAGAGTTTTATAAAAACTGTCCAAAGCAAAGTTCTGGTTTCGACAAGTTCACATAGTTTCACAAACATATTCTGTATTTGTTAAAGTTGAATGAATCATGTTTTTATGTGCTACTTTTTGTGTCTTTCAGTGTGTATTCATGAAGAAGCTGCCTCTACATCGTCATGTTGCATGTAGCAGCTGAAGTCACAGCACATCTGCACTTCTTTGGTACAACCAAGAATCAAGACTTTGCCTTTAGGACTGAATGTTTGAATTTTTTTATAAGGATGAGACTGTTTGTGTGACTGATTGTTTTAGCTTTAAAAGTTACAGTTCCTATGTGCTATAAGCATCTCTCAGGGAATTCGCTATGGTACAGAAAAAGTAAGTAAATTGTCATAAATACATAGTAAATGTTCATTTTTTAAATATATCCTTACTTTTGTCTATTTTATTACATGTGTGAAGAATGATCTATATTGTGTTCATGTTGAGAATATTAAACGAATACACATTTAAGAAGTTTCATATTTGTTTAACTTTTCTCCAGTAGGGGGCACACTTGTCTTGATAAAGACTTGAATAGTGACAACACTGATTTCAGTACTACAGGTGACATTTTTTTATCCAGTGTCATTGAAGTAAAAGATGTAGAAGAGAGAATTTTAGAGAGATTTAAAGACTCAATAACCTGGGTTAATTGGAGTGTGTCAAATAATCTTCTAATACTCCTATGCTACATTTATCCTATAATGACTTTATACTACCTGTCGCTGATCCAAATGTCTGCCTATAAAAATGCAAGAATAGCAAGAATTCATTTTTTACTTTTGCTGTTAAAACCCTTTATTACTCTTTGATGTCAGATCAGCACTGTGTGAAGATCTTGGAACAGTCTCTCAATAGCGTTGTAATAGTCAAACATTATTTTACCCGCATTCTTCAAACTAGTGATTTCTCATTCGTGACACTTTCAGTTAATGATCAAACCCAATGACAAGGTTTCCAAAGTAACCAGTAACAAAACACACATTTCAGAGGGCCTGTGCTCGAGCAAGAGTCGAGCACACAGACAAACACAGACTCCAGGTCAAGCTTGTGTGTGGACAAGCATTCATGTGTTTTTTTTCTCCCACTGCTGGTATGCAGACAGTAAGTAGAGGCCAAAATAAGAAAACCCTCTCTTTGAGAAGTAGTTATTTTGTTAAAACATAATAATTATACTGGCTGTTCATATAATATACCTAAAAGAGAGCAACTGCATTATATAAATGGGTTTCTTAGCATGGAAAGCACATTATAGCTGGACAAAGAGTGGTCATTCTTACCCACCAGTGACACTGAAACCTGGGCAGCGTTCCACACTGTTGCTCCTCTTTCATTCACCCTCCTGAATCCACCTGCTTTAAACCAGCCATTCTTTCTCTATACAAAATGAAACCAGTGGAAATTAAATTATTCCACTACTTAAGACAGCATGCATGTGAAATGATTTTTTGAACATGCATTTGTCACTATTTTACTAACATATAAATGATAATAAATTGGTGATTTCCTCAGAGGCATCTCACAAAAGCTCTAATTGATAACCACATTTGCTTTTCAGTATCTCAGGATTGACAGATTGTCAGAGTTTAAACCATCCTGCTTGTTTGATTTGACAGAAAATAATTCACTACCCATGCATTCGTGCAAATCAGGCATTTTAAGTGTGAGTTTGTGCAGGCTCATGAAACAGATGAGTCAATTACATCATTAGCATGCCTCCAAACTCTCACCATGAGACTCAGAGCAAATTGAGTGAGAAAACTTCACACACAGACCAACACACCCACAGTGTCCGTGGGGCTCCTCCCCTCTGAGATTGAGTTACCTGCAAAGCGAGCTATCACTCACCTGCTCTGTCGTTGTTTCTGAGAACCGACAACAAACGTTTGCGCACTTCTTTGGACAGAAACTGGATACTTTGCAGTGTTGATCTTGGAGTGTCTGCTTCAAAACAAACGCTTCCTCATATCGACACTTTTCCTGCTGCGGAGTTCATCGTCCTGGTCGTCTGCAGGTTGTGATGGCAGACTGATGCTGCAGGTGCTGCCTCCCCCCACGTTTGTCACCTTGAGCATCCCGTCAGGAAAACACCATTGTAAGTTTCAATGAGATAATATCTTTCTTTCTCTTTTCTCACATAACATGGATCCACAAAACACTCCACATAGGAAAATGGTTCTGGAGCTTTTGACCCTTTCACATGATCTTCCCCAACTTGTTTTATATTCTGAGCTCTTTAATGACTTCTCATTCACGTTGGCTGAAAAGATTGACCCACTTATATGTTAATAGTGATACTTTTATAGTGATTATTGTAATTGTGAATTATTAGAAAACGTCTCCTAATATGAATCACTATTAACGTTTAATGATCAAGGCTGCACATATGAAGTTTCATTGGTACTTCATTAATTAATTCCTTCAGATATTGGATAATTCACTTATTTATTGTAACAACTTTTGGTATTACGTCCTTATAGAGTAAAGGTGCCCTTGGTCGATGTGGCAGAGAAACAGATAATCACATGTTGTAACCATATATTTACATCTGATGTCAGGCACAACCTTAATTACAGGTTTTAGCTGTGTGGTGAGAGTAATGTATGTTCATTTTGGTCTGGGAGGTTTAAGGGAAATGCTTATATGAGAATAAGATAACACAACATAACATAACCCTTTATTAGTCATACAGTGGGGAAATTAGCAGCATTACAGCAGCTAAGTGGATAGCAAAAATAGAGAGTGCATATAAATAAATGATAAGTAAGTATCCATGCAATATGAACAATAGGAAATAAAAAATAGTAACAGTATGTACATGAGGAATATTGGTGTTGCCAGATTGATAATAATATGCCTGATATTGTAATATGATATCTGTAATAAGGGTCAAAGGTGTGTTGGGAGTATCAAATATATCTCATGTGAACAAGTACAGATCTTGTCAGTGACCTGATTTCATCTTGTGTTGCTTCTCCAGCAGCTGTGCCCTGATTCACAGAATACAGTCTTTACACACGACCAATCTCACCATAAACCTGCAACATCACCTCCAACTATCATAACAGTGTAGCGTGATTGAGCCAGATGGTTGAATGCCTTGAAATATGTATGATCAGATAGCTGTTATCTCTCACTAAATGCTTACTCAAGAGAGCAGGGTAAAGTCCAGATTGCTCATTTTAGACCAAGCTCATATTATTTCAGATATTACATAAGCCATCCCTCTCTAGGTGCAGTAATGTAGTATAGCAGTATCTCCATATTGTAACTATTTACCTTATTTCTTATCAGTAGTGATTCATGCACTGTTGCCCTAAATACTTTGTTTAATACTTTGTTTAAGCTTCGGGTGTGTTAGGAGGTATGTGTTGTTCGGCCCAGGGCTGGACGGGTTACAATAGACAATTTATTATTCTAGAGCAGTTGTTGAGATTCATTTAAGGGGCTGAATGTTCTAGTGGGGCTTCTTTTTTTTAATAACATGGCACCAAATCTGTTTCTGTCTCTTTAATTTAATTTAAAGGGACCCAACTTTGCCCGATGAGTAAGCACTTGCTGACATTTTTTGATGTTTTTGTTTACACTTTTTACACAAGTTAGATTCTTGTCATGAAAAAAAAAAACTAAACTCTGACTTCAGTGTTCCCTATCAATTTTTAGAAAATCTAAGTTAAACTGGTTTGGGTTTCTAAACTTCCAAGACAATTGACAGTGACTGTGATATATATATATATCTGTTGATTAGTGTTCAAATTGAGACTTTGCACCATTTTATGAAAATCTAATTACTTGTATTTTTTTGACACTATTAGCATGTTAGATGCCAGTGAGTTTAACTTCAACATGAGATGTAACATGTGAAAAAAAGAAACAACACAGTACACACGACTAACACTTAAAATGGAGACTAAAAGTTAAAGTGAGTGTGCTGAAGTAATCAGTGCTACTCTCATTGTACTCGAATGATTTGTTATCACAGAGAGCGCTATGAATATGACAACCCTTGTCTAACCTCATTCCATTCAATATGAAAATCAAAACAGCCAGATATTATCAGTAATGTTGAAAAAGGACTGAATTAAATATGACACATACCAGCTGCAGTGAGTGGGCCTAATGTAAGCGTCCTTCAAACTCATCTCCTTTTGTTTATGTAATTATTGCTCTAATACCATGTAATTACCTCTGAATAAGGGTTGTCATTATTGAACAATAAGCACGTTAGGCTGAGTGGAGGAGAGGTGTGCCGAGGTCCTCTTGTCATAAGATTGACAACTCATGACACTCAGCCTGTCTTGCTCGGGCTTCACCTGCCTCATAACAGTTGGCGATGTGCCAAAGTCAGAGACAATAGCGTAGAGAGAAGATGACCAGAGATAAGGACAGAAAGAGGAAGTCTATCTTTTGTGTAGACTTAACTAAAGTAAATACAACTTTTTTCCCCCCTCATTTGCATTTCTCAGGAAGATTTTGTTATAGTTGCCATTGAAAAGTTATGATATGGAGCTAAATGTAGCCCAAACTTAACAAAATCATACTTTCAGTGCCATTAAAGCTATTGTTTTGATTTGCCCTCTGTGCGTTTCCAAAGATCTGAGGAGATTATCTGTAGAGGAAGATTATGTTTATGATCTGCTGTGAGATAATCTTGAGCGACTGCACCTGTAACAGCTATACAGAGTATTTACATTGTGCATGTATAGTGTAATGCATCTAATGAAGAGCTGCAATAACAGATCAATTATTTGAGTGACAGAAAAATTCAAGTAAAAATGCCACATTTTCATGATTCCAGTGTCTCATATGTGAGAATTTGCTCTTTTGCTTCGTCATATATGTTTTGGATTGAAGACCTCACTATGACCTCTATTTTTAACAATTCATAGGCTAAATGACTCATTGATTAATCAAGAAAAATATTCTGCATATCAGCTGATATTGAAAAAAAAAAATATTACAGCCCATACAAAAATATTTTAACACTTCAAAATTTAGGTAAGCTTTGTCATGTGGACATAGCTGCTATGTACATGTGTTAACAGTTTGTACAGAATAATACTGAAATGTTCATAGCTATTGTGAAAAGCACACTCACACAAAGTAACAGGTAGGCAGTAATGTAGCTTACAGATTGGCTTGGTCACTTAAAATGCTTTATGGTAACACAGGAATCTCACCTCTGACCACCATTTAATTATATACATTAAACAGGTCGCTTCAAGTGATTCATGGCTCTTTGGACTCTAAAAGCCACGAAAGGTAAAAAATTGCCATTGTTAAGTACACTATGAACATTAACTTATCAGTGGTTATATTTAATTTAGTGATACAATCCATTAATCATTGTATAGGAAACCAAACAGAGCTCACTTTATTATATAGCAGCTTGTAAGTTTCCACAGTTCAAAGAAGGTACTGATACAGTGTGTTTAGCTGCAGTGAGTGCTGTATGTAAGCCTGATTGTGTTACATAACCTCATCAGCGCACACCTTGACAGGCAAGACAGAGTCTCCAAGCTCAGCAGGAACGGAGTGTGAAAGTTTTGTTCTCTCATTTCCTTCTCCTGTTAATTTCTCAGATTCAGGCAGATTCTCTGTTGCACATTGGTTTTGCTTCCTTTGAGGCCACACTAATTATCAAATAGTTAGCGTGGCTGGGTGTAAAACCCGACCAAATTAATTAATTGCAGCTATGCAGATATAGCCGTCAATAGAGTGGATCTAATTACACAGCGCATATCAGCCTGCTGTCTGCCATTGTCCCAGATCAGTCCCCTGACTACCAGCAGTACAGGCCCAACACCTGCCTCCCTACAGTGGAAGAACAGGCGGCTAAGCAGACAACACCTCAGCTTTTCATACTGTATCTACAGCTATACCTATAGCTTTCTAAGCTTATACAACATGGATTGTATACGAGAGCTCACTACAGTGGATTGAGGAGAAACATGAAGAGGTCTTTTTTAGCTGAATTGCACAGGAAAAGGTCTGTTTTCATTCTCTCTCAACCCCTCATTGTTTATTTATTTCTCCCATTCTCATCCTCTCTTTTCCTCTCTTCAGGTGGATGCCTCGAACCATGAGTGTCCCAGGACCTCCGTCAAGGCAAGCCAAGTGAGTGTGGCACACATCCCTCTTTCCCCTGACGTATTTACCTTTAGTTAATCATGTTATGCCGAGTTACCATCACACAGGCGCAAGAGAATCACTAACCCAGTGTGTGGAAGGTGGTGTGGGTCAGGGACCTCGGGCACAGAGCGGCTCTGTTGAGAATTGTTTGCTTTGCCTGGGTTCCTGGCTCCAGCCTCCCTCCATGCCCCGGACCTCCCCCCTCTCCCTTTTCCACTCTCCCTCTCGCTCTCCCTTGCTAGTCCATATGCTCAGAATCTCAGGCTAATCTCATCCAGTGCTGGCCAGTCGCCTCGGACAATCTCCGTACAGTATATCACTCCTATTTTGTGGGCTTGTGCTCATGAGAAGTGACAGCGTGCGAGTTTCAGAGGGTTTGTGACACTGACATCCAGAGGTGCAGGGGAGAAGATGAAGGGCATGCAACGTAACCCTGTCTCCTCTTCTTGTCATTGCAGTGGAGTGGCCAGATCGGACAGCAAGATCAGCGCCAAGGCCCTCTACGGTAAGTGAGTGTGTGGAAGTGTGGAGAGGACTTGCACTGTTGTTGTCGTCAGAAGTGTTTTGTTGTGAGCCTGTTGTCAAACCAATGCCTTTACCTGCCCTTCACTTGTAATCATACCTGCCCATATTTCTGTGGCATGAGTCACCACAGACTATTTATAGCTTGTGATTTAGAAGATTGTACACTTACTTGTGTAAAGGGTACTTGCGTGTATTATTCATTGCCAGTGAATATTTCTATACTGTACATACTGTTAAAAATTCCCATTTAATGAACAAAACCAATAATAAATGTATCCAACTAGCAAGCTTGTATAGTAAACACTGTTGCACCATGTTCCTTCATTACCATCCTGATGCTGTAAGTGCTCACCAGAGCACCAAATGTACATTGAGCTGTGGCAGAAAAAGTCTGTGACAATGCAATATCTATTCCTATTTGAGTAATGCTTGCTAGAAAAATATAGTCCTCAGTTTATTTGTGGTTGATTTGATTTGTGGACCGTTTGTAAAGATTTACATCTTCAGTAGGAACAAATCTTGGATGGATTATGGAATAATCCGAGTCTTTATCCTCTAATTTCATTACAAACTGTAATGGTCCAACTGTGAGGAGCAGGATTGTAATTGAGTCGAATCACAACAATGTTTGATTTGCAATGCAAATGACTTCGTCAGGAAATCCTGCACCCTCACTCTGCGGTGTGTTGCTGCAACCCCATGGCCTCGCTAGACTATCACAGTACTCTTCCCAGAACTCACTGTCAGTGATAAGAGGGGGGCAAGGTCCCACTGAGGGCCCCCATCATGCTCAGCCTGACACCTCTGTCAGACACTAGGGACATTGGAGGGAGGCAGGGGACATGAGTTTCCAGCTCGGTATCAAACCTGCAGAGCTTGCTGGAATCTTTTGTCATGTGCATCTGCCTTTTTTATGTACGTCAATATGTGTACAGGCGTGTATTTGTCTGGTCTGACCTGTAGTCTTTTGTGCATATTTTGAATTGAAGAACATATTTGCGTTTGGGTTCTTTTATATCCAACACTAAGCTATCATGACTGTGGTATAACTCAGCAATACATCTTATTTTAGCTGTTGCATACTTGTGCAAGGGCGTGTTTGTCAGACTGAAAAGTTATTTTCCATTAGCAGAGAGTGCAGGGTGTGCCTGTTTTTAATGTGTGGTTGGAACAGGGTGGGGATGCCCATGTCTTGCAGGTGAATAAAAGGCACATTGAAAAGAGGAAAGGAAGAGGCGGACTCTGCCTCTCTCTCAGTTCTGGTCCTCCCCAAGCTGCCTCAGACATTAGCTCACTGGTCCCTGGCAGCACCTCCCTCCACACTGCCAACATAGAGCAACATTGTGCAACATATCATTGGCCCAGATAGAAACCTGCACCAAGGTATGACAGGACAACCTGCTTTCATGCAAGGCTGCACTATTCCAAAATTAGAATCCTCAAATGACAGATGATGGCAAGATGCAAGATGTTCCCAAACCATCCGACTGTGCACCTTGTCGTCTGTGAAACATTTCTGTGCTGTGTGTCATCCAAATATCCACAGGCTGCACCCACTCTTGTGATCCCTGTGAAATATCCCACTGTACGTGTGACGAGGCTGTGCTGTGTTTCTTTGGCACAACTAATCTTGTGTGGCAGATGGTCGCCACTACCTTCTCACTGCACGATGACAGCAGCATGCCTGTCCTGCCCAACTACAGAGGCAGGAGACTGGACAATATTGTGCACCATCAATAACGGTAGTAGTTATTTGGATAGATATTGGTCAGTTGCTCGCTGCTCGTTGATTGCTGCTAGCTGAATAAACATGTAGAGCAAAAGTCCCAGCTCAATCTCTCGTATGCAAAACTCACTGTCATTCACATAGGGCATGGCAGTAGACAGGTGATGCAAATGATGCACAGGTCATCCCACTCGATCTGTTATCAGCAGCTTTGAGGCAAAGCAGAGAGGCACCACATCAAAATCATCATCCCTGGACTTCAGGCCATCCGGCGGTTTTCTTGAGTCTCTCAGACGGTTTTTAGTTGAGGAGCATGCCCCTGCCAGGTAAAATGTCTTTGGACTGAGATTGAATCAACAGGTGGAAACGCTACTATGCTACTCTCTTCCTGTTGCATTGTTTTTCTTCAAACCTTCGTGCGTCTGTATGAAATTCATTTGAATCTCTATGATAGATGTTTGACTGCATTTTCTCTAATGCTGTGTGGGTTTGATTTGGACTTTCTCAGACCAGTGCTATATTTTACAGAATGACAGTATATGTTTGGCTTCTTACTGCCCTTGATGAATAAATGTATGACATAAACTTGTATTAGTTTGGTCAACATTAGTTTAAGAGCTCTGTGGTGAAAAAGGCTCTGAAATCTGTGCATGTGATCATTTCTGGTAATTTATTGCCAAATCTTTGTGGACACAGCAGTATCCTTCTGTATCGAAAGCGTGCCATGCAGTCAGAGAAAAAAAAAATCCAAACAAACAAACAACCCCCCTAACCCCCTCCACCCCCCCCCCCCCCCCCCCAAAAAAAAAACAGGTCACGAGCTGCTTACTGTTTAAGTCACCTGGTTGGTCGGACGCATTCAGTCTTTGCATTGCTATTCAGGAATTTATTTATTCTATTTCGTGACATATCAAAGATATAAATATTTTATTGTAGTTGTTTTACATCAAGTCTCATTTGCCTCGAGCCTCAAGTTTAAAGGGAGTTTGGGTTGCCTGATTGATCTGGGCCATGTATTGGTTTGATAATCTGCCAAGCAGTCATGTTTATCACTGGTCAGTGACTCTGGAGAGCTCTGAGGATCTGCCCATCTGCCTGCTAAGTGGCTCTTATTGCAAGCTGTTGCAGCACTGTGAATTGATTGGCATAAATGTCAGTCATTAATAAGACATGGGGGGAGCTCAACTTTCAGAGAGACACCTGACGCTTGTGTTTCACCTGTATGGTGTGGAGCCAAGCAGGAAGGAATCAGCAGAGAGGAAATGGCAGGAAGAGGAAAGACAAATGCTTGCGTCATTCGGACAATGATGATGGTGACACAGAAAAAAAGTCATCCCTTTAAAAACATGGATCAGTCAGAGCTCTATGTAGGCCATGTTTACATGATACTGTATTATCAATAGGGAGATATCAAATACTGGAATGTACCGTAGAGCCCTAATACACATTTGTTAAGTGCTATACAAACAGCAGGACTTTGTACCACATTAAACATGAAGTGAAATGTGTCTCAATGTTTGTATGCAGAGGGAACAAGAGTCTGTGTGTGGCATCAATATGTTGACTCTGTTGGGTGGGGGAAAGAAAGAGATCTGATATGAGATCTGGCAGTGGACTTGATAGGAACATGCTCTCATTTAACCGTAATTGTTACCCGCAGACTATTCACCTGGTAAATAGGTCAATGAGCACACTGGCACACTCGATGACTTCAGCCAATGGCACAAGCAATGATGTACTATAAGTGGAATTTCACAAAGGGTGTTCAAGTGTTTGCATCACTATGATTCGAAATGCCATTTAAACATTCTCGACCTTATTGGTCTAAACAAGTTGCAGGCGTTGTTTTTACTTGGATGTTTGACATTCACTGTGTAGTAAGATATGTGTGCAGAGTTCGATGCTAGAAGATGAATTAAGATTTTAATTCATTTGCAGAAGGGGGAAAGTTTCTCAGTGCTCACTTTCACTTTTCTCAGTTTAATAGATAGAGCCTGGTGGTTGTTCAAGCAGGCATGGAAGTCAGTTTATTGTCACATTTCATACACCGTTCAGTCATGTATGTCCACGACCTTCGTCTCATGATAGGCAGTCCTTACAAACATTTGGCACTCATTCAGCCTGCCTACAACACCACTGAGTTCTGCCTTCGCTGTTACACTGCTGCTGCCTGCCTCCAAATGAAATACCATCCACCTCCCCAGGCTCCTCGTGTATTGACATTTGTGATGTTGAATGTTTTTTTTAATGTGTTCATGGTCATCAGATGTTGTGTATCTCAGGCTCTGCTGGGGGGTTTGTGAGATCAGGGACAGGACGTGTTAAGCTTGCTCAGATTGGAACAGAGTTACTCCGCCCAAATAAAATGTTTATTGTCGCAATAAATTGTGAAAACCTTGATGTGAGTTTCCTGACTGGATCGCACGTACAAAGATGATTTTGATCACAGCCCGTCTTGAAGTCAGTCATGGTCCAATATGAGCGTGTTTAATGTGGTCATTTTAAGCTTCTACATAACAAACCTCCTTTAGTGAAGTAGGAGACATCTTGCATTTAGTAGTAGGACATGCGACACACGGGTGTACTGTAAAGGCTGAGGGCAAGGCAGGGCTGACCAACCTGATACAGGGCAGGTGTGGGTGGAAAATGGGCTTGGGAGGAGTTCAGGAACAGAAAAAAAACTGAAAATACTTACACCACCTGAATATAAAAAGCAAAACCGAGAGAACAAACAAAAAGTCCAAAACCCATGAGGCCTTGACATTTGACCCCCATCTCCCTCTCCCTTCATTTCCTGTCATCTTTCCTCTGTCTACTATAACTAAGACATAAAATGCCCCAAAATAATTTTTTTTTAAATGTGCAAATTCTCTGCTGTTTAAAAAAAAATGTTTGAGGGTTATGTGTGAAAAAAACAAATCAGACTCAAATAATTAATCAAATCACAGTATTTGTATGTCTTAAAACATGTCTGGGCTGAAACTTTGACATGTTAACCACTAACAGAACATGATTTACAACATGCCACTCCCTGCTTACAGTACTATCAGCTGCCTTACTACTCTCTCTCTCTCTCTACTAGTAGTGTTGTGAGTCCATCTGAGGCAGACTTTTTACGTGTCAACAAAGTAACTCAGATGAGGAAGTTTGCACGCTGCTGTCGAGAAATATCAGAGTTGTTCTTTGACCCTGTGTTAAATCTGTGCCTCTGATTGTTGCCCTGCTTGGAGCGAGCTCTCGTGCCAGCCTTGCCAAGTACATATGAAACAAGAAGGCTTAATCCAATCTCAGAGATTCTGTGATATGACATTTAATGATTAACTTCTTGGTATGTCTCCATATTTCCTTTTGGATGGGCACTTTAAGACAAAAAATATGTTAAACTATTTAATATCACAAATGAATTAGTTTGATCACTTTTGTGTTTCATGCAGAGAAAAGTTCATATAGCTGTAAAATATACTATCATATGTCTAAAAGAGGCGTCTGATGTGTGTGTAGCCACTAGATGTGGCTATCTAGTTTAGTTGACTGTAAAGTTTACAATTGCCCTGTATAATAGGAGTAGACACATTATGTGTCCTTACTTCCTTATTGCCCTCTTGGTCTTCTCAGCTCGCACACAGAAGTCTCATTTCATCTGCTCACTGCTGATTCAGACAAGATGTGGCCCTTCGGTCAGCTGTTTATATATTTAAACATACAGTAAAATCGCTGGCAGGACGGGGACGTTTCTCATTTTCTAACATCTTTGTTTTCTTCTCAACAGAGCAAAGGAAAAAATATTCCAACTCCAATTATATAATGCAGGAGACGTCGCAGTATCATGTTGAGGTAAGAGCTGCTGTGTTTATGTTTGTCTTAAAGCAAAACAAGGCTGTGTTTGAATTGTTTTTTAACGTTTGAATTAATGTGAAAAACTGGATAGTTTGAGAATAGGTGTATATTTAATTCTTAAGCTTTATTAACTCAAAGCTTAAAGAATCCATCAATCACTTGATTACTCAGTTGAGGTAAATGAATCGACAACTATTTTCTGTTTTCAAGCTTAAAAACTTTCCACCTTTTCACTTATGAGGATTTGTTGCTTTTCTCTGATTTGTGTAATTATAAATTGAATGTCTTGTGACTGTTAAGAGATGTCACCTTGGACTTTTTTACTAAACAATTTGTCGATCAGTCAAGAAAATCATCAGCAGATAATAAAAAACAATGAAGCCCCCGTCTGAGCTGCACTGTAAGGGGCTCATACTCAAAAGGCTGTTACCTTCAATCATTATCCAAGTTGAAAATAGTCATTACAGAGAATCACAAAGTTAATGTTTAATCTTTTTTTTTTTTTTAACAAACCTTATAATGCGTGATAAGGAACAATTGCCTTTTATTCTATGCATGCTGTGTACTATCATTTTAAATGAACTATGATTTAATTTACTGTGTTGTATTGGATTGCTCATGTAAGTTGTACATGTTAACCTGCCTGGTGACTGAGGAGATAAAGGCTCTATAGATCTTACATAGAGATAGAGATAGCAGAGATAGTTATATAATTTTTAAATGTACATGAAATTATACAATTAAATGCTAAAATCTCACAGTTAGCTGTTGATCACATTACAACAATGTCTCTAGTTGTTTTCTGTCATTCTCAAAATGGTGAAACACATACAAGGCTAAAATGAAAAAGATTAGTATATGGATCTATAATTCAAATCAGGTTAGTAAACCTCGCTGGAGAAACAGGATAAAGTCCAAGCAATGAATATAAATGTTATGGTATTTTGTTCCTTTGCTCAAAGATAAAATCTGACACACTACTTAATCATTCGATTACATCTCATTTGTGGGAAGACAGAAACAGAAATGTACTGCATACCCAAGATGGTGTTGAACTATGTCCCATGTCTGTGTGGATTGAATTTCTCTAAATGCCTCCCCATTATCACACAGGCAGGTAATCACAGATAACAGCCATGGTGGCAGCAGTCACATGCAGAGCCATGAAAGTGGCAATACTGCAGTTCTGAAATCAGATAAAACTGGCCAGTAATGCAAAATAACTGTCAGCTGAAGGCGTCATGAGAAATGTAGCATCAGTTTATGTATTTTCTGGACAAAAATAACAGGCTTAAAGGAAAATACAAGTTGCATTTTGGTGAATAAATAGATGAGAGGAACAATAATGCTCTCATAACTGAAAGTCTTGACAAGAAAGCAAAAAGCATATTTTCCAAAATGTCTAATGTCATGCAGCCAGTTAACAAAAAATGATGTGTATTTTAAATTGTGGCCACTTTTCACTATGCCTCTCCTATCATACAGTCAATGTTTTTCTAGTTCATACCAGGTCTAAGCCTCTGCAAATCTTGTGCTTCCTGAACCAACACATTGTTTTCTCCTCAGCATCTCTCCACGTTCATCATGGACAAGACAGAGTCCATTGTCACAGTGGACGATGCCATCAAGAAACTCGTCTTGCTGGATACAAAAGACAAAATCTGGACACAGGAGATGCTCCTGCAGGTCACCGACAAGGCCGTCAGGCTGCTGGATTGTGACACACAGGTACAGCTGCACATATGTCCATATACACACGAACACACACACACACACACACACACACACACACACACACACACACACACACGAACACACACAAACACACACAAACACACACACACAAACATCATATTTAATTTGTCTAAAGCACAATGTTTTTCTCAAAAGGATACAGAAAATGCTATACCAGCAGCACAGAGCGCCCTTTAACAAATATGTGCTGTTAATGGGGCACTTCAACAACATTCCATGTCACAGTCAATTTACCAATCACAAGTTTTATTCAGTCCCTTAAAACAGGTGTTTTCTGCTGTTCTGAAGGAGTATTGTCAAGTCTGTAAACATAACTCAAGTGATATTAGGTATCTCAGTTTGGGCTCAGACTACAAATTTTAACAGAAAGCCAAGTTACAAAATAGAAGTGAGTTTGAAGGATGTGGGCGTTTAACCAGGAAGAGAGAGTTCAATGAAAGATGCCATGAAATTGCATTATAGGGACTTTAGAATGCACTATTTTAGGAGCTAAAAGTCAAGATATCTCAGCCTCGATATGGACATCTTTAATATCTCAACTTTTTGAAAGTGTATACTAAATGACAGGAGTACCTCTTTAAGTTGCAATCAATGTGGAACTATTAAATATGATAACACATTTATATGAATACATTTTTTTGGCAGTGTAAAATAAAAACTAATGTATGCAGCCATCAATTTATATATTAATAATTTCTAACATGATTTTCTTTACATACTGAATGTCATAATGTCCTCCATGACCAGAGAGACATTTTGGGAAATAGGCTTATTTACTTTCTTGTTAAGTGTTAGATAAGACTGATATACTCTCACGTCTGTATAAAGAATATGAAGCTGGAGCCTGCAGACAGTCATCTTAGCTAAATTAGACAAATTAAACAAAAGACTAATAACATGGTAATTAGCTGACTTTAGAGGTGTTACCTTTTGGTCAGGGCCAGTATTGAGCTAATACACATATTTTCCAAAATAGTGAACTATTCCTTTTATTACATTTTCTACAGCATGCTACAACTATTTGTAGAGTTGTTTTATTCTTACTGAGGACTTAAACATAGTTTGCCTTTTTTCTCCCACAGGAAGAGCTGGAGAACTTTCCTCTACCCACAATCCACATGTGTCAGACAGTGTTGAATCAGACGCGTTACCCCTCTGTGTTGCTGCTTATGTGTCAGGACAAGGACCAGCATAAACCCGACATACACTTCTTCCATTGTGATGAGGTGGAGGTGTGTCTCAGCCCTTGGCTCAGTTTGCATCCTTTATTGTCTTTGCATGAGTGGTTGGCTTTGTGTTTTATGTCATTCATAAATCTGAGCTGCTGAATTTGGAGCGCTTATAGGTCAAATTTCTCTTCTGTCTGTGGCTGTGTGCTTCTATGTATCCTTTTCTTTTTTTAAATTTTATAGTCTTGGTCAAAGAGATTTGCTTGCGGGAAGATCTATCGCTGAGAGGGCATTATATTCTTTCTTAATGATAGTTCAGAATGACTGCCAGTAAGTTCAAAGAAAAGTTAAAACAAAACTGCAGATTATCATAATTGGGGCCATAATCATTGACTGGGGTGAGAGGAATCAATACAAAGACCTTTGCTTATCACGTTTTGTCTGCTATTGTCTTTACAGAGAGAAGATAAAAGAGAGCGAATTTTATTGTTAATCTAAACTGTGATGACCTCAACATTCAGTGTCAGAGAAAATAGAAAGTTAACATGTTCAGAATCTGTAGGATGTGATTTTTTTGGAGAAGTGCTAAAACATTTTTCAGATAAACCAACGGACTCAATTTCACCATCTACTGGCTATATGTAAATACTGAAGTTTATTTATTCTAGACTTTTCTGGAGCAAGCAACACAGAGTACACCACAGGTCAATATGAGCAAACATATGGACATATTAAGCACTAAATCAACATAAAATTGTCAATGGAAGGCCTGTGTGTACGGTTTTAGATGCAGTAAAGATCACACTGCTGATCTGTCTGATGTCTGTAAAAAAGTCTGTCACATCAGCAAAAGCTCGGTCAGATCGCTCCTCAGCTGTGCAGCAGCTTAAACTTTACTGAGGATCAGAAATAATTCATATTGGAATAGAATTGAATGAATCCAATATCTTTGGTCCAGTTTGAAATAGATAGTTCATCATACGATTTATATTAATGTCAGTATGCAATGAGATATTTACTGTCAACTATGAAAGGAAATTGCATGTGGATGCAAGAGATGCAATGAAACATAGAGACAGAAAATGTTACCACGTCTATGGCTGTCAGTGAAACTGCATTTAGATTAAATATACTGAATGAATGTTAAGTTTGACTCACGGTGTCTTTCTCCAGGCTGAGATGGTTCATGCAGATGTAGACAGTGCCATGGGAGACAACAAACATGGAAAGAAAATGAGGCCTCAGACTCTGAAGTGAGAACAGAGCTGCTGCACAAACACACACATACAAACACTCTTGCAGTCAAACACAAATATTAACAGGTGATGATGACCTGTTTTAGTGCTTAGCTAACTTGATGTTGGGTGCCCAAGTCTTGATGCCTCCTCCTCTGTCAGGATGAACCAGGAGAAAATGAAGCATCACAGAGAGACCATCCTTCCCCCTTCAGCACCTAGGGGTCCAGCCCCTACCCCAAAGGGACGAGTGGCTGCTCCAAACACACAGAGTGAGAATACATGTGCACTCAAAATAATTCATTTTTTACATGCACAGTTCACATTTAGTGCATTACAGTGGTTGTGCTTGTATCAGCATGTTTTTAAACACAAGTTCTTTTGTGTTTGGATGCAGACAGACGACTTTCTACACAGAGTGACTCAGAGTCACATGAAAAGCTTGCCCACCGCATTGAGAAGGATGTGGTGAGTGTTTGCAGAGCTCCTTTCACCTTCTCATAATGTCATATTCTTCATACTAAACCCCAGGATTTATCTCCCGCAGCAAATCCTCAACTGTACCCTGGATGACATTGAAATTTTTGTGGCGCGGTTGCAAAAGGCAGCAGAGGCCTTTAATCAGCTCAACCAGCGCAACAAGAGTAAGAAGAATAAGAAGAAAGGACCAGCAGGTCTGTCTCCCTTTCTTCTGATGTGGTGGAAAGAATGCAGTGACAATATGTTCATATTGCTCACGTCGCCATGTTTGTGTCTCTTTTGTGTCCTGTGGCCTGGGACTCTCATCCAGTGATGTATTGTATGTGTGGTGTTAGTGGCCAGTGTGGGGTCCTGCTAAGGAACACAGTACCTATTACTCAGCTGTCATTACGTAGTAATATTATTACTTTTCTCTTCCACCCATTGGAGATTTTATTTTACCCAACAATCAGTGAGATTCTGTCTAATTCATATTACCATAGAAAATAAACTCACTGTAGTTTAATTGGCTGCAATGACATAGAGATGAGATTAGTTGAAACTATTTTAACCTCTTATTTATGGGTAGAAAGTTGAAAAGCAGTTGTGAGTCCTAATTATCACAGTTGAAAGTAATAATATTACTTCAAGATGTTGAGTAATGTTTTACCACCAAGCGCTGGCAGTGTGTGATGCTGTTTTTATTTCAACCCACCTTGTTTCCTTTGCAGTGAGACACACACGTGACTATTAACAATGATTGTTATGTTCTGTGTGTCTGGTCTGGGACCAACTTCACTTACAGCGAGTGTTACTTTGATAATAACAATGTAAAAGTAACACAAATATGTGTTGTCCCCGACCACTCAGACAGATGAAACTGATGTATTTTCTATCTTAAGAGTCTGTTTCTCAACTTTGGAACCTGGATAGTCACTTGTTGATCAAAATATTTCTAACACAGATGCATTGATTAAAATGTTGTTGTTTTTTTATTTCAATTAAGCGTCCTGAATAAATAAAGCTTAATTAACCAGAATTAATATTTAAAGAATGATCATAATGAAGGTCCTTCCATGCTCCTGAAAATACAGTTTAAAGGATTGTCATACCTACTTATGTGACATAACTCTGGTTTGTGGCATCATGAGAAGTTTGAGATTTATTGGATCCCAGCTTGAGAAACACTGACGTAGCACATTCTTTCTTCGGCTTTTACTCTCTGACCAAGGTGGACTTTTCAACTGTAAAGCTGTTAATTAACTAACTACTATTGAACCTGTAACCTTTATTTAACCTTAGACAAAACCTGTAACGTTTAGTGAAGATGGAAAAATAACATTTAAATTTGTCAGAGTTTAAAACATCTGTCAGCTTGTGACTTTGAAACCTGGCCAGAAAGTGAAACCTGTGTCCGGTCTGTAATGTGTCTGCATGGCAGGCTGGTAACCCTGGAGTCTGCATGTGGTCATTGTTGCTGGTCTGCTCTGGTTGTTTACAGAGGGCATGCTGACCCTGCGAGCCAAGCCCCCCTCTGAAGGAGAGTTCATTGATAGCCTGCAGAAACTGAAGCTGGCCCTCAACCTCTTGGTGAGATATCACAGCTCCTAACCTCCATTGTTCTTGTCCAGCTGCCCTTTCTTCATCACCTTCTCATTGTGTCTATCACTGCGCTCCCTGCAGGCCAAACTGAAGAAACACATCCACAATCCAAGTGCAGCAGAACTGGTTCATTTTCTCTTCGGCCCTCTGGAGATGGTAAGAGCCAAAAACCTGTTCAGACAAGATGAAGACTGTGTTAAATGAGATGACGTCATCTTGGACATGTTTTCTGAATACCTACATTATAAATCATACTACAGAACTTCTCCATGTCATTGGAGACGGTTAATGTCGACTGATCCCCCAGGCGTATCTGAGGAGAACACATTGAGCCTATTTAAAAACACAAAATGAGAACAGTGTAGTTTGCATTGTTGCCATCAGGCATTCCTTTTATTGTTTTTATTTTTTCTGGCACCGCACCCACTGCTACTCTGCTAAACTCTCACCAGACTAGAGCGACGTGGCTTTTGGCACTGACACAGGTGCAGCCGTACTTACACAATGCTAGTTTCCCAAGCCACAGTGTTGAACCACACCTTTGATACTGCTGTATAGAAAAAACACTGCTGTGATTAGTCCTTGCATTGATAAAGTCTAGTAATCTCTGGACACGTTGGATTGCTTGATAAGGTCGAGATAAAGATGGAGGAGTAACATTAAAAGTTTGACACCACTCAGCAATCAGTGGCAACACGCAGCAGCTTCAGTACATCTGTGCTGTATTTAGTTGTTTCATAGTTTAAGAAAGATGCCTAAATAAGTATTTTAGAGTATTTAAAAGATATTCATGATGTAGTTCAATGGTATTTTATCTAGAATGCTGCTGCTTAATCTTTAGTTAACACGTATTTGTTTACTGATGTTTATTTTTTTGCTCGCAGGCTTTCTAAAAATGTCTTTTAATTAGATATCACAAATTGTTTGCTCATTTCTTCTCTTTCTTCTCTCCTCAATGAATTTGTCTCTTTAAAGTTAAAACCTGAAGAGTTCGGTTTAGAACCTGCTCTATGTGTAAAGTGCCTTGAGATAACTCTGTTGTGATTTGGCGCTATACAAATAAAGATTGATTGATTGATTGAAATTTTACTGAAATTGGAAACTACTCAAAATCAGCACTGAAGTTCAAATTCCATATATGCCAACTTTGAAACCATATACTGTATATGTGCATATATATTTGCATCAATATGGAAAAAATGAATGATACACAGTTGTAAGTAATAAATGGAAGATACAGTTTTACACATTTTTAAAGCCACTCACCTTCTGAATGTGTCCACAGGTGCTGCAGAGCTGTGGAAGTCCTGACCTCGTACGTTCCATTATCTCCCCTCACCTGTCCAAAGACACTGTCGACTTCCTACGGGGAAACCTTTCCCCCAAAGAGACGACCATCTTTGAGCTGCTAGGAGAAGGATGGACCAGACCCAGGTACATATATGTTATTATTGTGATTGTTTGTCAGGATGGGCAGCGTAAAAGTCGCCTGTTGAACATCCTGTTGTTGCTCCTCTTCGTCCTGCAGATCCGAGTGGCCAAAGGATCAGTGTGCTCCACCTTATTACCCCAAGTTTCGTAACGGTTGGGAGCCGCCTGCAGAGTACTTCAGGACAGCCGCGTGGGAAACAGAGGTCTCACCAGGGCCACTGGGGATTCTCAGCAGCCCTGATTACAGGACTCATTCACCTGATGATGTACGTGTGATGTTTATCAGCTGCTGTTGGTAAATACACTAATCATTAGAAGTCCTGACTCGTAAAAATTTAACAATCTGTCTGTCTTTGCAGTTTTATGGAACTCATTCCTCAACTTCATCAAATGGGTAAGTGAGTCCATTCACTTTTCACATGACACAGTAACACATAAAACATGTCAAACTTTGATTAAAGGCTTCCATGTGTCTTACCAGGTCTTACAATGGGATGACCCCGATCCGCAAATATGCCAAGATTCGCTACCCCTTTGTAGCGCGGAATGTCAACGAGCTGTCAGTGTTGCAGGATGAAATCCTCGAGGTAAAAACAACGGCATCGTTTTTGTACCTCCATTGCAAAGATTGACACATACACTAGTTTTTCTGCATAAATGCAGATGTACGTTTACCTTGTAGCAGCTGTCAGGGATGATGCAAACCCTTTCGTTGCCTGCTGTGAACTCAAAAATCTCAACTATATGCTATAAAAAACTCTTAACTTTAAAAGTAAGTAGAAAGTGGTGGTAAAAATTAACCCATGTCCGGTGCTAACACATAAAAAGTGAATGCCAGTGACAAAGTAATTTCAGCTGTAGACAGGTCAGCTGTCTGACTTGAGTTTAATTTTAATCCTACTGACTGGGTTACCCGCAGACTTCATATCTCACAGGTGCTTTATTCTGTCACGAAGTTTTAATAGATTTTTTTTGAGTACATGTTTGCCATAGGTCCTAATTTAAAGTATCACGCACCATTGGCGATGGGGTATGGGCTCATTTTGAAGGCTTTGTGGAAAGGCTTTACTTGGGTTAAAAGCTGCAATTTATATTAAAGGAAAATTTATATTTTTGTTTTGGACAATATGCAAATAGCTGTAACTTTCTTAAACATGAGTTACCTAGCTAACAATGTTTTAAAAGAAATAAGTTAACATTTTGCTGGGATGGTTGTTTCTTACAGTAGTTAATTCTTGGGTATCATATTTGGTGGGTAGGATGAGATTTAATTGCGATCTTCATTGTTTTGGATTGTGATGTGAAATGTGTCTTACAGGTGATGGAAGACAACAAACAGTGGTGGAAATTACGAAATCGTAGTGGCCAGTCTGGCTACGTCCCATATAACATGCTGGATGTTGTGAAGGTAGATGATCCTGAAGCTGTCTTTAATCAGGTAACCTGCACAACACGTATCTACGGTGTAATAACATCATATTATTACCAATAAAACTTTGTGTGGGTGTATGAAGCTTCTGCTTACAGTAAAAGAAATAGTTAAAATCCACCAAAGACACCAAAGACACTGACATTTCATAACAGAAAACAATTATAGACTGTTTTGCGGCAGTATTCAATCCATTTTGTATATTGGAGCATTAATAGACCAGAGTGCAATAGAGTCATTCAATATTTTGTGTTATGAATATATTTTTTCTTAATCTGATTTTTGTACTTTGTACTTACATTATCTGTATGTGTATCAGTATTATGTTCATCTTACTCCTCCTAAAGTCACGATCACCTGCTGGAGTGCACAAGCTCAGGATTATTATCAGGAGGATGAATTCTGGGAAATGTAGGCAACTGCCAACTAAAATATATAGTTTTATTATCACTTCCTGTGGACTAAATTGGTTTTGCATGCAGGAAATGTTTTTTCAAAGTTAAAAGTTCAAAAGGACAATTGTACCCTAGACAGATAACACTTCTGCTACGGTGTGCGGAGGCCACGATAAAGTGATCTTCCAGCAATATATTCATAATTCGGTGTATAAAAAGCTTGGATAGATAGCAAATAATTCACAGTATGTACAATTTGTAATTTTAATTATTCAACATATTAGTTTATTTGGCAAATTTGATCACAGATTAATCAAGGAGTGCATTACATATCGAAGATTAAAGCTTTATAACAGTGTGGGGTCATTGTTCTTTTTGATATCATCTGAATACGTGTCCAAGATCAGGGCAGCTTTGTTAATAGACTTTCTGCACTTGTGATCCTTGACACTGTGCAACAGTTTTGTTCCTAGTCTGCATTCCTGTAGACACACACTGCATGCATTTAAAGCTGCATGCAGGTTCACCAATGCCCTGCAGCAGGTACTGATACTCAGCTACTCATCTTGGCGTGTGATACTTTCACACACATATTTTACTTTTGGCTCCTGGGCAAAAATGTATTACCCACAATGGGATGAAAGACAAACCTGTTTTTTGTTGGCTGCATTTGCTTTCTCATGGACTGTGTTTGTGTCTGTGTTTGTACAGCCTGGCTACACAACGTCACCACCTGGAGGCCTGCACCACAGAGAGAGTTTCAACAAGGGTAGACACACAGACAAAAGTGAGTGAACACAGAAAAGTAAACTATGTCAGATTTAGGAATTATAGATGAAACAGCAAAGTATCAAACAGCTTTTTAAGATGTCACTCTGATTTTGACTTCTGCTGCTGTCCTGTTTCTGTGCTGCAGAGATGGATGAAGTCAACAGTGAGTTATTGAAGGCGATCACCGCCAACAAAAACCAGCCGCCTACCAGGAAGTTTCGTGTGGAGCGACCCTCCAGCAACCAAGTACCACTCAGCTTCGACTCAAAGCCAGAGCAGGTCACCGCATGGCTCAATTCAAAAGGTTTCTCTAAACCGTAAGTCATGTGACGCCCATCAGTCTAGCAAATCAAAATACTTTCTCAGTCCCCACACCCTAAAGTTCAGACTGAATAGTCAGGAGACATTCAAAGCTGATGTTCAGTTTCTCCATTGATGTTGAAGTACTGTAATAACTAGGGATGTCAGTCGATCTGCCCACTACCTCCAGACTCAAATGTCTCAACAAATATTAGTGGCTTGCCATGGAAATCCACATGGTCCCTAGTGGATGAATCCTGATTACTTGAGTTGGTGACTTTTCCTCTAGCACCACCATGAGGTTCACATATGTGGTTTTCAATCAATTCATAAATCAAGATCACATGTAATTACAGTATCTCACAAAAGTGAGTACACCCCTCACTTTTTTGCAAATATTTTATTATATCTTTTCATGGGACAACACTATAGAAATGAAACTTTGATATGCATGTACAGCTTGTATAGCTTATGGATTTACTGTTAAATTGTATCAAAGTTTCATTTCTATAGTGTTGCCCCATGAAAAGATATAATGAAAGATTTGCAAAAATGTGACGGGTGTACTCACTTCTATGAGATACTGTATATAAGGTACAGCCACAGTGAAATGTAATCCTTTATAGAAAAAAAGGTAAAAAGAGTTTAAATAGGATAGGAAAAGTAATACATATATATGTATGATTGTGGGGGTGTGAGGGGTGTGAGGGGTGTGGGGGACACTTAGGCAGTGACCTCATTTAAGTTCCTAAAGGCCTGAGGAGGATAGAAGCTCTTCCTAAACCTCTCAGTGCTGGCCTGGTACATCTGATACTATCTTCCTGACAGCAGCAGGGACAGAAGGCTGTTATCTGGGTGGTTGGGATCCTTAATGATTCCCCTATCCTTACTCTTACAGCTCCAGATAGGCCTTTTCATTGTCATCTGTGATCAGGCTCACCACAGCTGTGTCGACAGCAAACTTTATGATGGTGATCGAAAGTGGAGTCGTGTGTTTATACGGAGTACAGCAGAGAGCTCATAATGCAGCCCTGGAGTGCCCCAGTTTTAAGGATTAGGGTATAAGAGGTGTATCCGTCTAGCCTCACCACATCGGGTCTGGCCTTCAGGAAGTCAAGGATCCACATGCACCGTGAGATGTTTAATCCCAGGTCCTTGAGCTTTGTGACACTTGTGGTGCTTTTCAGAGTCTGACATAACAAAGTGCAATGAAAACTGTCTGTTTGGGTCTACAGTGTATAAGCAATTAGTCTGTCTCTGCTTAAAACAATATATAGTTTGTAAATACAGTTAATTTTGATATATTTAAATAACATATGAAGTAATCACCTCACATTTTTCCACAGGGCGGTTGAATGTTTGGGGATCCTGACAGGAGCCCAGCTGTTTTCCCTTAACAAAGAAGAACTGAAGGCGGTGTGTGGAGAAGAAGGCAGTCGTATTTACCTTCAGGTTACTGTGCAGAAGACACAGCTAGAGGTCAGTCACACACTCATTTGGTACAGACATCCATGTTACCCAGAGGATGACTTGTGGTAACTTTAGTGATGTTTATTTGTCCAATACTTTGGTTTATGACCAACTATCTGCAAAACTAACCTCTTCAGCCTCAGTCGTACTGCTAATTGTCAAATGTTAACAGACTACACAAAAATGATGAACAAAGCTGCTAGCATGGTTGTTAACTCTCACCTTATCTAATGATTCGCAACATTAAACCCAAATAACATCTTTAATGATAGTCAGATAAATAAAGTTTCTGTGTCTTGCTTCTGTTGCTTTTGAAAATGTGGTGCCTTTATGTATCTCTCTATATTCTAAACTTTGTAGTAGAAGAATCCATGAACATTTATTTTTTAAAGAAAAGGAAGATTAATTATTGTGATTTCTTTACAGAACACCAAGGGAGACTCAGAGCTCCAGGAGATCATGAAGCGGAGACAGGAGAGGATCGCCTCTGGCAGCACAGAGTGAACCTGCCGACCAACACAATAGACGCTTTCCTTCCCCCGCAGCTCTCACTGCAGCAGCTTTTCAAATCAATCTACTGTTAATTAGGACCCACAATAGAATATATTCAAATGTTGTATGTTTAATTGTATATTTATTTTGTATCACCCAATATGTATGTATTAACTAATTATGTTGCATTTGTTTCTATCGTCTCTTTCAATTTAGCCGTTGAAGAGATGTTTGTTGTATGAAAAGAGGACCATATGAATCTATGTACAGTTTAGTGTGTGTGAGTGTGTGTGTATGTGTGAGTGTGTGTGTGTGAGTGTGAGTGTGTGTGAATGTGTGTGTATGTGTGCAATCATGTGTATGCACGACAGACATGTAACATACATATTTGTACAAGCAGTGTGGTCGATGTTTATGCTTATTGTTAATATTACAGCTGTATACTAAAAGAATCAGTAAATAAGTAGATCTTAGCTGTTGCATACCCAAATCTGTGCCAGGATGTATGACACATTTTCTGATATTTAGCCAATTATTTTCATATTACTGTTTACAGCTATAACACATTAATAAAGCATCTGCTATGTATTGTTCATAGCAGGTGTCCGCAGCACTCTCATCCTGGATGGTAACTACACATCAGCAGTAATTCAGTTAATCTTGCTGTTGATCACAATTTACTCAACTCAGAAATTCTGCATGAAGTCTTTGTCAATAATAGTGTAATGCTGTCATTCATGTGTTTTTGCAGCATGACATTTTGCAGTGTAAACTGCACGGACACAAATATTGAGGAATATTTGAGGAGAGTATTTTGTTCTGAATGATTAAATGAAGACAAAAAAACTCAAGGGGGTTGTAAATATTATGGGACACAGTGTTTTAAAATGTAATTCAAAATAAACTTGTTCAATGTTTGATATCATTTTTTTTAGTTCTTGTGTTTGTCACCTGATCAATAATATGAGACACGGAGAAACAGTCAACACAGATTCTTTATTGTATCAGAACAAGAGTTAACGCTGAAGACAAAAGTTTTCAAAGCTCGATAAGAGAAAATTACGAGAGCAGAACGTATGAACCTTCAGTTGCGTAACTTCCATGTTTTATGTTCAAACTGTATCACATGATAGAAAAGAAAGCTTTTAAGAACTCACAGTTTTCACGATTGTATTTATAACACCATTCTACTGTTGTTTAATATACTGTAAGGCGATTTAGAAAAATCCTGTCAGCACTGTAAAAATCCTGCACAGAATCTGAAAAGACTGAACTATAACACTAACGATAAGAAGATCATTCCCACACTGTAAACTGTAATATAAAACCAAACCAATACGATCAATTCATGATGCAGAGGAGGACAAAGACTTCACTCCTTTTATGTACAGTTTAAGCAGTAAAATCAGCTGATCATTTATGAAGATATGCATCAAGCCAGAGGTCCCCTGAGTTTTTCAGTGACCTGAAAAAGACAGAAAACACACAAAATATCAGTAAATCAATAGTTTACTAAATCAATCAGGAAAGTGGTCCATCACTCTATGTTATGCAGGAAGTCTGAGAGCCTTGCAGGATGTGTGTTAAGGGAAATCTGTATTCACATTTCATGTTTATTCATCCTAGCACTGAGTTAGAAATGTATATTATTATAATATTATTAGACTTACCTGACAACATCAACGACGCCTTGGCACATTGTCTTAACATGGTAAGGAATCCCATGTTTCTCACACAGTGCACGGACCAGAGGGGCCACCTGGTGGTAGTTGTGGCGCGGCATCGTAGGAAACAGACTTGAGAAAAGAGAGCGAGAGAAAACAAAACAAGGCACAAGGCCTCTATCAGACATTAAAGCAACCGACATGTTTAAAGTTATAATGCAGAGTCCGGATCATGATGGACCACCAAATGTTTGTGCTTGTTATCATTCTGCATGACAAACAGCATAAACATACAGAACATGTGACCAGTTTACCACTAATCCAACATTAAAGATAGAGTTGACCCTGATAGTGAAAATCCATACATTTCACGCTCATTAACAGTAAATAGATTTTTTTTTAAGGAAAAAAAAGGCAGTAGTTCTTTCTAAAACCTTTTATTTTAACATACTTCATACTATGACAGGGTCATCTGTTCTCAGCTCCACATGTATGAGTTGTCAAATTCATTTCTTCAAGTAGTTTTAGTTTAAATTGTGTAGTTGTCAAATGCACTTCAGGTTCAAAACTGAAACTCAAAAATACCTTAACTTCCCTTTTGTATCCCCTAAAATTAAATGAGTCTTATTCCTCACTTTAACAGCCTTCAGTATACAGTATGGCCTGTATTAGCTCCTTATCGATGCTGTATTATGTTTACACTGAGTAAAATATTCAAACTAATCAAAAGGAAATATTACATGTTTTCTGCATCATGTTATGTAAATTCCTCCAAAAATTCAGCCTGACAGATTTGGTATGCTGTGAGCTTGAACGTTAACCTGCAGTGCATGAGTTTGTTAAAGGGCATCAATCACAAGTATAATAGTTTTAGTATGTTTTCCTCTGACCAGGCTCTAGACTTCATCTGCAAGGACCCAGTTACTGGATCTACCAAACACTTGATGTTGTGCTATTCTCCTCAACCATTTGACTTACTGGTGTTCAATTTGGAAGTTGAGGTGCCCGCTGAACCAGTCGTTGAAGTGGGACTGCTCAATATTGCAGGTGGCATGTAACTAAAGCAGAGGACGAGACACAAGAGCGTAGATGAGTTGATATAGCAGCACCTGCAGGCGACTGAGGGATTCATCCTGTAATAAAGTAGGTACCTGCATGCTCAGCCAGTCCTGGTGCTTCTCGTGGTCTATATCCATCGGCAGATGATTCATTTGAGTCACCCACACGAACCAGTGACTCTCCAGAAACCTGACAAGCAGTAATGTACCAATGAATATTACCTTCCACCATGTGGTATCATTTGCCAACACAGCATTTTTTTAATGAACGGCTGGTTACTGGAAACCAAACGCTGTATTAATGGCTAATTAATAATTTATTAATGATTCAAAGATTAGTGTTGTGATATTCAGGAACATTGTTTGTGTTAAATTAATTGGCTATTATATATCCTCCCTCTGTATTAATTGGTTTGTCTTTTCCTCTGCTGTGTCTCTTCACTGTAATAAAAACAAAACCATTGTTAATGAATATGACCACATAGAAATTTTAACATTTCTGTTTCAAATCGTTTAGTGGTGTGTTCACAGCATGTGTTGCAAAATGTGTTTCAAATACTAGGTGTGTGTGGTTTGATGGCAGTTAGTTTACCATTGTGATACATGTGTATTGAATGGTCTGCATTTATATACTTGTATCCAAAGGTCTGTACAGTTGCCTTTAATTCATCCATTCACACACAGGCTAGGTCAGGTTATCACACAGGGTGATGGCCTGATCATCAGGTGTAATCTAGGGATGAGTGTCTTTTCCAAGATCACTTTGACATGTGGACAGGATGAAGTCATAGCCGTTAGATAATGGTGTGTGTTTAAAGATGCGGTCATAATGTCATCATGTTGTGTACAAAGTATTTTATAGTGTGTTTACTCTGATTAATTTTGTTGGGAAATGATTTTGTGAAATGAAGAAATAGGTGAGGAAATGTCTAAAGGTGGTGGGGGTTTATTTTATTAAATGTGTGTAAGCAGTAGACTGTAATTTATCACAAATACCGTTCCAAATCGAGAATGCACCTTAAAGAAAAGAGCTACAAGCCCAAAAGTTATAATCATTTAAAAATATTGGCATCTCTTAAAGTGGTACCAAAAATATTTGAGTTAAAAGATCATTTACCTGACGAAGCTGATGAGCGCCATTGATCCAAACAGGCCGTATAGCGGTAAATAAAAGCAGAGGTAACGAAGGTAGTAGGACATGGACCAAGCCAGATCCTTCACAAGACAAACAGGTTAATACGATTGATGTCATGTCATTGATGAGAAGAGTCACGACCCCTTAACTCTTCTCATATGTTCACTTGGATCATATTATATTTGAGTACATTGTGTTTTTAAGTATTGTAATGTAGATGATTAGATTAAGAACCATTAGCCTTAATTTATATAATGTTTCAAATAGTAAAAACATTAAAAACGAAACATCGTACCACCCAGTCGTGGCGGGAGATCATGCAGCGCATTATCTGAATGTGGAAATAAACTGGAATGAGCAGCGGTGGTCCGACTAGAAGAGAAAAAGATTAAAACTTTATTCCTGTAAAGTTTTCATGGTTTCCTCGTTTCTTTTTTGAATGACTCTTTAAAAAAAACTTACGGAGAAAGAAGTACTGGTGCTGGCGATGATAGGGCATGTGCTTTATCTTTTTTACACCGTACTGTAACAGAGAAAAAGAGTTAGATGACTGTAGGACTTTTTTACAAGATCAGAAATATCAGCTTTGTGCTACTCGCCTCTACTGGTTGAGTGGCTCCAACTACAAAGACGTGTAGCATGTTGACATCAGGGTCTTTACTGAAGACGTTGGGTTTCGCATGATGCTGGAAATGTCGATGATTCCACCAGTTGCCAGAAGCTCCCTGAAAATGTCATTTCAGTTTATTAAAACTATATTATATTTAAAAAATTATATAAAAGATATCATGAGTGTGTGTTACCTTTAAATGGCCGATGACAAACTTGTGCAGAAAGTGATTCCAGCTAGACTTTTTGAATACAGACAGGTGACCGAAGTCATGTTGCAGCCATCCGGCCTGCGCCTGGAGATGAAGAGAAATAAGTATTTGAAGGTTTGTGAGCTTCAGATAATCTCATTTAGTTTATCACGACTATTAAAGCATTATAAAACTAAACTCCTGTCACCTGAGCAGTGGCCAAAATGACGGAGCACAGCAGCGTCAGTGTCCAGCTCGTCCCCCAGAGCCACACTATCAGCCAGGCGAGGGCCTCCAGCAGCAAGATGTGACCCAGGTGGAAGTAGAAGAACAAAGGCCGAGCTTGAAACAGACCCTCTCTCTCTGCGTTAGCACGTAAAGTTTGGAAATCCTTTATGATGGCAGCCTACAAAAAAAACCCAGGTATGTTCTTGTAAAGCTCAAATAGAGATGTACTTGTGTGTCATTCGGCAGTTTTTGGGGTTCAAAGAAAATTCTCATAGCACTTGAGGAGGCTTCAGGGTTTTCCACAGTAAAAAACAAAGGAGAAAAAAAGTATTAATGTGGTTTGAGTTATTCAACAGCTAATGAAACATGAACCAGAACCTCAGATTTGCCTGAACAGATGTGTGAATCATCTGAACTACACATTAACCTCAGGTGTTTCCCCACATATTGTACTTTGACTCTAAATGAAAACAAGGCTTTATTTGATGAATATGTGGTGAGTCTCACATTTTTGTTTCGGTCCTGGCTGGGCTCTGTTGCTGCCAGCTCTCCGATCAGCAGGGGCTTCAGAAACTTTTGAACAAACTTTGGATCCGGGTGAAAAGCAGCAAACGCATCCTGGAAAACACACATGAGAAATCCTGCTAGTGGTGTACTGTAGGGGGTAAATAATCCAAAATCTACAAATGTGTTAAAGGATAGGTTCATTATTTTTTAAAGTCCTTCTTAAAACATCAGTCAGGAACCAATATGAAAGAGGCTTTTATCGCTGTGATCATTCCTCCTGTTCATACTGGCCATTAAAAGTTTCCCTTCAAATGATCTATGATTTATCTGACTCACACTGACCCTTTATGCAGCCCTTCAGTTCAGCCTCTGCCTGAAACAGGCTGTTTAAGCTTCTGTCTCTCTAAGGCCCCCGTCCTGATGAGCCCATGTGTGTTGAGCCGACCTCAGCTTGTTGGCAAGTTAGAAAAAAAACTTTTCAAACAGGGCGTTTATGGCAAGTTGGACTTGCAGGTAACATTTCTACACATGCAAACTTCAAATTCTGTGACTTTAACATGGATATCCAACATTATAATAGTATATAAATGAAAAAACAGATCAAATAAATATCTGCTTAAAAAGTTTATTTAAAGGTAATATGAAGCTTTAGCAGTCAGAGTTTCCCTGTTGGGCTGCAGTGTAACTATAGTAACAAAAAGAGGAAATTTGGCACTAAAAAGACTTTAACTTTAAAAGATATCTGCTTGAGTTGACTCATTTGGATGGATGAAGCTTCATATTAGCTCCAGACAAACTTTAAAATATTTTTTGTCCAGCAGGAGGACTGTGGATTTTGGCCTTCATTATTTACACAGTAAGTGAATTATGAAGGGATCTATTAACGGCCAGTATTAAAAAGAGGAACGGTTATGGAAGGAAAGTCTATTTCAATGGTCACCTGACTATTTTTTTAAAACAGACTTGGGATCTTATCTTTTAATGTGTTATTTTTCTGTTAAACAAACAAGAAGAGACAAATAAATGCATGTTTACCGTGGCATCCTCTCCAGCATAGTGGCTGATGACACGAAAGCCCCCTGGGTGCCTCTTGGCCCAGTGTGTGATGTTATAAACCTTCCGATTGATAACCAGCCACTGGTCATTCCTGCTGCAGTGGCTCTGCACCTCCTCCCAGGTGTACTTACTGCCACCTCGCCCGCTGCCTGGCTCACCTGGCTCTGTGAGCTGGCCTCCACCACCCATCCTCGCTGTCTCTGGTCTGAGTCAACCTGCACACTGAAGGGCCAGTCAGCCACAAACTTTAACACCTGGATGTTAAAAAATGGTCTGTCTGACACCAACAGTCAGAGAACACAGCTGTAGTCACAGATTGTGCAGCAGGAGAAGAGGAGAGGGGGGCATTACTGACAGGAAGAGCTTTTTTAACCTGTTGCTCTCTTCACTTCAACAGCTGATTGTTAGTGAAGTAAGACAAAGAGCAGGGCAACATCCGCACAAATAATTCATGATGAAATCCGACAACCAGGTTACTACTGGTGAGGCAGAGCTACACATCATTTGTCTGTATCGACATCAAGCTAGAATCTAAATGCCAAATGCACATGCTCGGAAAAACTCAACCCTGGAAATAATCTATATTTAGCCTGTAAGTGCGTTTTATTCGTCTGAAGCGCACAAAGACAGCAATTCATCAAATGGGATCATGTACAGTTAATGTGTTAAAAGAAAAAACAGAGCACAAACAGATCCATGAAAGCACAAACAGCCCATCGATTAACGTTTGATGTCTGATGAATTCAACAATTAGCGCAGATGACTGTTTGTGTCCAGCCTGCAGGCCCGCTGCATACAGATGGAGAATATTTCACTTACACTATCCAGACTGTGGCTACTCTCCCCGGGGTTCAGGCACACCAACACACCGGCACACTTTATTAGCTCCCGCTCCGTGCAGATCCATTTTAAATGGTAAACATCCCAAAATACATCCTCTGCCTTCCCTAATGTGCTCACTGACTCATTCACCCTCTCATTCAGTACAAATTCCGAGCCGATCATTCGAGGGTTTCTGGGCCAATCGGCGTACAGTAAATCCTGGACCACTGGCTTATGTGCAATTGGCTCGATAATCAGCCCATCTGAATATTATAGTGTCGTCTGTGCGCTCACACGGAAAGAGTCAGCGGGAGCACGCTGCTCTCACATTATCCTCCATTATACAGCTTATTTAAATACACTCTTTACATTATAGACCACTAATAAAGGCTACAGTGAATTAGAGAGTTAGAGATATAGTTTTACCTGTGTCTGTACTCTCATGTATTTTAGATTCTAATACGATGTCTTACTTTTGGCTTTAACTTTTCATCTTTTATTGTTTTGGAACATTGAATAAAACCACATTTTTTATTTTTATTTATTTATTTTTTTTACACTTAACACATTTTCAAAATGAAAATATCTCCTTGTTTAAAAAACAAAACAAAACAAAATATACATAAGTTGTTACACGATTATTTAGAAAAATCAGTTGTTATAGGATGTGTCCTGCTCAATATTAACAAAATGCATTAAAATTTAAATGAAGGGCTATTCCAAAAACAATTAAGTCATTCTTTTTATCAGTGCACTTAAATACACTGTATGTGGATGAAATAGTTAATATTTTATCATTATTTTGTGGTTACACCATTTTCAGTAGCATAGAAAAAAATGATGCAAATGTCAAATATTATATATTCAAATAACATAAAACCAACATAAACACAAGCTGCTTTAAAACCATTTTTACCCACTTATACTTAAAGGACAAGAAAACAATCTCATATATGCAATATGTGTATGTTGTATATTTTTGAGCTTTAAATTTTAGCATTTTGTACAATATATTTAGAAGCAATAGTAAGCAGTAAGTATCTCAAATGTATTTTCTGTATGCTAAAACAGTCTGCCTACTATCTTTAAATCACAAATATAATTTGTTTAGTATTTACAGCTGAAAATAAGGACTGCCAAGACTGGCAAGTTCAGGATATCTTATTATTAAAAGCACTTTTCATTTGTGCCCTACCCCACCAGCAGATGGCACTCAGCTGAGCTCCATCTACTGGTGGATGGAAGAGAACAAGTCATTTGTCCTCATTTAACACCAAGTTCAACAACCACATCTTGAAGTAGTTTGAATCAGTCAGAGAGACAATTTGCGAAACTCTTGTGAGATTAGTATCCTAACCTTAACCTAACGTTAACCTAACCTTCACTTTAACTTAAACCTTAACTGTCTGTCCCTCCCGCTGATCCAATCTATCACTTAGGGTCACTTATCGCTCTGAAACTGAAGCCAATGCAGAAGTCCCTTAAAGTGTGATACCTCTGCTGGCCACTAGGTGCTGGCTCTAAAACATCCCCCTTATTGTCTACCATTCCAAAAGTATCAATTTGTCTCATGAAATACTAAGTCAGTACATTTTCCAATAAGTCATTATAGACTTAATCTCTAAATTCAGGCCCTATGTGCTGGTGCTCTGTTAATAAGACGATAGACGGTAATAAGACTTGCACTGAGTCAGATTATTGTTGCAACATTTTGGTATGTTTAATGTGACTTAATAATGATGAAATCATGTTAGTTTGCCAACATCAGCCCAAGTGTGAACCACTCAGTGATCTTGGTAAGCTAGTGTTGGCTTTGTGTAGCAGGGTGTGTTAGGTGTGTGTCAAGAGCGTGAAAGTTCACTGGAAGTTCCTGGCTCCAAACAGAAAAGACGACGCTGACCGTAAGTAGCAGCATCTTTATTTTTTTTCCGGCCGGTGCTAGACTGAAGCATCTAGAAGGACAATTTGCAAAACTCATGAGATTTGTATGCTAACTTTAACCTCCTCAACTAACCCTAACCTTAAACAACCCTGACCTTAACTTTAACCTTAACCTTACCCCTAACTTTTAGCCTAACCCTAACCATACTCGTCTCTCTAGCTGATCCAATCCAGCATTTAAAATGTGTTTTTCCCATCTGTATTCTGTGAAGACCTGCTACTCTGCCTCTGAAAGGCTCTGACCCAGATATTTTTTACCCAAACCACAACCATCTCGCTCCTCATGCCTAAACCTAAGGTATCTAACCAACAAAGCAAATGAGTACTATCCAGTCAGAGGCAGAGTAGGGCCGGTCTTCACAGAATGCAGGTGGGGGGAAAATTAGGCTAAGCAACTACTGTAACTGAGTAGGCCTTAAATTAAATAAATAAATAAATTACTGACAAACAGTGTGGTAAACATATAGTAAATACATAAACTGACAAATAATAAATCAGCAATACACATCACACATACAATCACAATAATGTTTCAAGGGTAGATACATTTATGGTTTTAATAGCTTTCCTATTTTTCTAATGTATACTTAGATTTATCAATATGTAATTTTGCAAGTAATTAAAATCCAATTAAATTGATGATATAGTACTGGTTTGCTTTGGTAGAAGTTTAAGTGAAGTGTAAACAACACAACGTTCATAGGAAAGGGAAAATTCAGAATCATTATATTGGGAAATAAATGGACTTCAAACTGTGCGAACCAATGGGTGATGTCATGCCCTGCTACATCCATCTTTATATAAAGTCTGTTTAAGCCCGAGGATCCAACAGCAGATATGATCCCTCTCTTGTGTTGGATCTGTCTAAACACATATCCAATAATATGATATAACCCAAATTATATATTTTATAAATGATTGAAAGTATGTTTGAGTTGTTATAGTTTGTTTGTTTGTCCATATGTTTCCCATACTGGCTGGGTCACACAGTGTTTCATCCACTTTCACCTCAGCAGTCACATCCATTCACCCCCCCGAGGTCTCTTGTCTGTCTGCTGCTTACAGTCCATTGTGTCATTTCAGGGTCGTTTCAACGCGATGCAGAAATTTGCAAATCAGCTCTTTTGGTCCACAGCATATCAGACAGGATTATCCTCAAGCAGCGTGCGGCCTGTCTCCCTGTTTGTCCGCTTCTTCTGCCACAGCTCATCAGGCTGACAAGAGCGCTGCACATCTGACCCCAGCAGCTTTTCCTGGCTTTTCTCCAATATCATAACCCACAAAACCCACGTCAATCAGGCAACCTGTCTGCTGCTGTCAAGTATTTGATGAAGTCAGAGGTGGCAAGTAAATACATATAAGTACAACTTTGAGATATTACTTTAGTATTTCGATTTAGTGTGACTTTTTTTCTTTTCTTTTTCTTTTTCTGCCAGAGGGTAATACTGTTTTTTTTCACACCACTGTATGAAGATTAACTGGTGGATGAAAATCTATTTTTGCAATTTCAAAATTATGTCATCAAATATTTCACACATTGCTTTACATGAAGCAGTTCACCTGAAATCACTGTAAACACAGTGATACTTCGGTAATCATACCAGAGTCAATTAATTGATTATTTGATCCACAGAAAATAAATTTTGGTAATTGAAATAATTTTGATTAATTTTTAATATAAAATACTAAAATTCTCTGGTTCCAGCTTCTTAATTGTGAATATTTTCTTATTTTGAAAATCATCAGGTTTGGGACTGCTGGTCAGGACAGAACAAGACATTTGAAGATGTTCTTTTGGTCTTTGTGAAACAGTGATCAATATTTTTCATCTTTTTCTGACATTTTATGGATGAAACAAGTAATCAAGAAATCAAGAATATATCATGAAAGTAACTGTTAGGCCTAAATGATATAAGAGACTAGTATTCAGAGCAATAGCACAAAGTAAAAGTCCTGCAATTGAAGTTCTTATGTACTTATGTTAAAGTACAGCGAGTAAAAGTATTATCAAGTACATGTACTGAAAGATTCAATTACCAGTATATTATTACGACTACTGTATTAATGAAGTGTTAGTATTGATGTATTTTGTAAGCAGCATTTTAATAATGTAGCTGGTTGAGCTCGAGCTAAATGTAACTGTTTTATAGTGTAATCTCTTAACTAAACTACATTGATCATAGATTTTGCATGTTTGTAAAAAGTAGAGTGTTTAACTTCACCTTCACTTGGACAATGTATCAAGATCATCATCATACCCAAGAAAAGTAGCTCAGAACTGCACTTTTCACAGTGTTTGAGTAAGTATACTTAATCACATTGCATCACTGATATTATACTCTTAGTAACATTGGAGATGCAGTTGTACTGAAATATTTTTGCATTGTCTTAAGATGATGTGAATATTCATCCACTGGGTAAAGTTACTGTAGTCTGTGCTGGTGCCCTTTCATTTAAAACTTGCTCTGGGCTTTTTAACATTTGGAAGCTATTTTGAGCCCCAGTGTAATGTATGAATATATTCTAGTCATGCCACATTCAATTAAATCTGAAATGCATTTTTATTATTACTATCTATCTATCTGGGGTGGACAGTGATTAAATCTTATAAGCTCATACAGTAGGTCGAACTTTTATCCAGTTAATGGCATTTTCTAAGACTTTAACGGCACCACTTTGATCTGATGACTCTTCGCAGATCAATAATTTAACAATCAATATAAATAAACTTGTCAAATCAGAACAAAACAACTATAAAGTCTAACAAGTTAAGAGATCAATCATCTTTAACTGAAGCTATTGACTGTCATTCCTTCGCTGGTCTCAACACAGTGAGGGCTGGCAGCGTTTTATAGATTATTTTTGCTATTCTTGCGTCTGTTCTGTGTCAGAACCAAAAGTCACATGACGACTGTCGTTGGAGCCTTTTACTTGGTCTATAAAAACCTGTTCAAGCTTATGTCTGTAGTGTTTGATATAAACCAGCACTCGAGTGACCATGTTTGGAGGTCCAGGAGACCGTGTGATGATAAACGTTCTTTAACTGATAAATGTGTTACTGTAATGTATGATTATGTGTTTTACAGTGAAGGAAGAAGTATTCAAATCGTTTATATAACTGAAAGTAGTAATACCACTATTTATAAATAGTCCAGCATTCAAAACGTTATTGTATTAAAAATATCCATACATCATCAGCAAAATGTGAAAAGTAATCAAAATGTAGCATAGACTCTTCTCAGTGTTATATAACATACCTTGAGACTGAGATGGTGCCTTTATGTAGAAGTACAGTGTTGAACCTGGTTGGGGAGACTGAGATGTATAATTAAAACAACAACATTTCCCTGTTAAAGTTTTTTATGGGAGTTTTTACTCATTTAAATTGACAGATGATGTTGGATTGCTGTACAGATTTCAAACCCCCCGGAGCCGAATTTGTTATTTGTGATTCTGGCCTATACAAATAAAATTGGCTTGACTTGACTTGAAACAATAATAATAAAACAATGACACATGTCTGAAATAAATTGCAACATAAATTACTTAAACAGAGAACAACTCATTTACACATAATTGTTGTCTCATATCAATGTAACAACAAAATTTAATCTAAAACACTGTGGAGGGACTGGTTACTCTGGCACCTTTCTCTGTTATTCATTATTCAAACAATCTTACATACATTTTTTAAAAATGTGATACCGTTGTTAATACGAAGGTTGGAGACTCAATTGTTAATATCTTCCAATGACCTTTAGACAGTGTGCAGGTTCTGACTACTTACAGTTTACAGCAGTGGATATGGTCCAAAGGACAAATTAAAATCCAGGTTCTCAACACACTGTGTGCAACTTCAAATCCAAAACAGTGTATGCATTTATTGCTCCTAGTTTCTTGACTTTTCCTTGGTGACCCAAGTCGATTACACTCACTTTTATTTTAAAGACATACAAGACAGATGTCCTGATAACATGAGTGTATGTGTGTGTGTGTGTGTGTGGGGGGGGGGGTTAGGGTGTGTGATTAAAATTATTTTTAAAAAACCCAAATACATTTAAATTACTGTAAAGCAACCAACTGAATACCCATCACTCTCCCCTTCAAAGAGTATAGGAGAACCTACGTTGGATGTTAAAAACCATCTCTAGAGTCAGTATTTGGTTTGTCTGTACTGAACTACAGTAGAAACATGGCAGTACAATATGGAAGCCTTGTGGAAGAACAACCTTGTGAGATATCCACTAATTAAAACATACTATACATTCATTTCTGCCAAGTTTGTTCCACTAGATGTATAGACAGTGTGGATAAAAACATACTGAGCATGCTCACTACAGACGTCCCTCAGCTGAGACAGCTAACTTCTGGTTTAGACCTCCAGTTAACTTGAATGGGGATACAATCATTTAGTCGTGGGAGCTCTTCAAGACCTTTGAAATGTGATCTGACCAAATGAATCAAATATTAATAGTGAAATGTTTCATTTCATTGGGGGTTTTGTGACACTAAAAAGAATTTGCTGCTGATTTACAGACGTCTCTTTCACGATGTAAGTCTATACGATATATATATATTGGCTCCTGGTTAAATTTAACATTGATGTTTTGAGATATTATTGCTCACTTTTAAAGGCTTAAACAGCCTTGCTCCTACATACATCTCTGATTTATTGACCTGGTATTTGCTCTCTCGGCCTTTAACATCCCAGCTGGTTACTCCCAGGTCACGGTTTGTGACTAAGATTGATCGGGCTGTTGTCATTAAAGCTACGAAACTCTCTGCCTGCTGAACTCAGACACAATAACCCACTAGTTTCTTTTAAATCTCCTCTTAAAAATGTTCTCTTTCTTTTCTCTTTTTGGATTTATTTTGTAAAACGCTTTGCTCTTTAACATTCTAAGAAAATGCTATATGAATGAAATGTATTATTACTATGTTGTTGTGGGTTATTCGGTAGGTAAATATTATTATTGCATAACTGGATTATTTATTATGTTTTATTTTGTAAGCAGCATTGTATCGACTGTAATGTTGTTGCTGATTGAGCAGGAAATTAAATACATAAAAAATTTAAAAATAATAAACGTTAAAACTATAAATTAAATGAATTCATCTTTAAACCTGACAGTGTTGCAAAAAAAGAAGTTGTTTTAAAAAGATGAAAACATTTTGAATAGGGGAACAAGTTTTTTTAAAGAGACACACACACACACTCACACAGTTGACCATGTGATGTGGATGCCCCCTGGTCCGGTTACAGCAGGAGGGAGGGAGGGAGGGAGGCAGCAGCTGAATGTAAACCTTCACACTGATGGAGAGAACCGGACAACAGCAGAGAGAGAGTCAGTCTGTCAGCTCTGCAGTTCTCCAAAATGAGCAATTTCTTTTTGCTGGCACGGATTATAACCTAGCAGAGGACCTCGGCCTGTAATGCACAGCAGCTGCATTAACTAGTGGACAGACTTCCATTAACAGTTTTTTCTTTGCCGGGGGCTGGGTCACTGAGCAGAGCACACTGTGGGCTTATCTACCGACACCCGGCAGGAGGACGCACAGCAACTGACTGTTTAACATCCCTAAAGAGGCACTTTTTCATCCTGTCCTGATAGAGAGACCGGATCACGTGAACAGGTGACCTTAAAGCTGCACGCTATCTTTCTCTCAAAAAGCCTGGAGGAAGTCAGGGAGGATAGTAAAGGGTAAGGACTGCAAGAATTCAATTTCAGCTCAAAATTCAGCTGTACTTTGTTAAGCTCAACAACCAGGAGCACTATAAGCACTATTATTATTATTACTATTATTATTACTACTACTATTACTATTACTACTACTACTACTATTACCACTACTATTCCACATTTTGCTAAATATTTTTGAGTTTTAGAGATGTAGTAGATGAACGGATGAAGAGATCCCTGACAAACTGCTGAAACATGGCAACTGTGTTAATTAGCCAGAACCATGATGCACTTTGTAGTTGGGGGGATCAACCGCAAAACAACAGCAGCTCCCTGGCTGAAGGTTAAGTTGTCACAGAGACTACCTCGTCAAATGACTCTGTCCTGACTCACATAGGAGTCAGGGGCGGCAGGCCACCCACAGCATGGGCAACTCCTCCAGGAAGGGTGAGGGAGAGGAAGAGGAGGAGAAGGAGAAGGATGGCGAGGAGGCAGAAATCACACAGAAGAAGAAGAAAGAGGAGGAGGAGGTCGAGGTTGAGCTTCCACTCGGGGTGGAGGAGTTGTTTGAGAGCGGAGATCCCGTGCTGGACTTGAGCTACCGTAAATTTAAGCGGTTACCTTTGCGTGTTTGTGGGCTGTTGCATCTGGAGAAGCTGTACGCTTGTGGGAACAGCCTGCGCACTCTGCCGGACAGCATCACCCAGCTGCATGGCCTGCGGGTACTCGCCCTCGACTTCAACAAGATGGAGGAGGTTCCTGTGTCCATCTGCCAGCTCACTAACCTCACTCGGCTCTACCTGGGCAGCAACCGGCTGATGAACCTCCCTCCTGAAATCACCAACCTGCGGAGCCTACGCTGCCTGTGGGTGGAGAGTAACTACTTCCTGAAATTCCCCCGTGTACTGTATGACCTGCCCAACCTCAAGTCCCTCCAGATAGGGGACAACCGGCTTAAGACGCTGCCCCCTGACCTCTTCCGCATGGAGGCTTTGAGGGGATTATGGCTTTATGGGAACCGCTTTCATAACTTCCCCAAAATCCTTCTGCGCATGGAAGGCTTGGAGATACTAGACCTGGACCGCAACAAAATATCAGTGTTCCCCAGCCTGAAGTGCCTCCATGCCCTCCGCCTGTTCTCCTACGACCATAACCCGGTCAAGAACCCTCCTAAAGTGGGCCCAGAGGTGCTCTTGGTCGGTGAAGGAGCTGCAGAGTTCATGGAGGAGCGTGAGGCCAAGAAAGTGAGAATACAAAAGGCCGCAGAGAAAGCAGCAGAGGATTTGGCTCTGGCGGGAGAGGAACCCGTCATTCACGGCATCCTGAAGAACAGCAGCTCAAACCGAGCCACAAACGGAGCTGTGACGACTGTAGAGGATGCAGATGTTAGAGAGGAAGAGCCCCCGGCCAGGGAGGAAGAGGATGTGGATGGGGATTTACCAGTCTCAGGGTACGACTGCGCTGAGCTCGAATATGACGAGGACGGAGTTGAATATGAGACGGAGGAGCTGATATGTGAGGGTGAGGGGTTTGAGTATGAGGGCGAGGAGCTGGAGTATGACAGGGCGCAGATGGACTACGAGTATGAGGAGCTGCAGGACACAGGGAGACAGGATGAAGGGGCATGAAATATCCCTCATACATCCAGATGACCTGCAGCCAGGACAATCCATAGACATTTTTGAAAGAAGCTGACACAAGTTGAGAGTATAACTTTTGATTTTGTTTGTTGTTGGGGGGTTTTTTTTAGCCGTGCTGCTAATTTATTATCTGTTATTAACTGTGAAAATGAACGATGAGCTGGGCATTATTAAACTATAAAACTGACAGCACCTGTGATATCTCAATCAGCTGCAAATTGTCAAATCAGAGCAGGACTGGAGTGTGTGTGTGTGTGTGTGTGTGTGTATATATATGTGTGTGTGAGTGTGTGTGTATGGCTGATTTACATTAGAGTACATTATGAGTGTACGCAGGAGACCAAGTCTTCCATTATTAAATATTAAATCAGCAGATGCAGTCAGTGTCAATCATTTATGGGGTAATATTTCTTCATCTGGAAAGCAGTGAAACCACCAGCTTATGTTTACTTAAGTGTAGTATTTCCACACATCATGGCCAGTGTCTGTTTTACGTGCTTGCCAGTGCACGCCGGCTCAGTCTATTGCTATTTTTATAAACCGAGACTGTATAAATGTGTGTATTTGATTTTGACTTACAAAATATTTATGACATGCTAAACACAACCCCCCGTCTCTTGCCAGTGTTGTGTAAGCAATCCTGTGAGTGTCAGTGCCAAGAAAGAGAGGGAGACATCAGGATTATTAAAGGGATGAATAGCTGGGGTGCCTCACCATAAAAGGCAAGTCCATAGGGAGGCTTCAAACATTAAGTGGATTGACACAAAAGTCAAGCAGGAAGCAGAAGTAGAAAACCTGAAGCCCCCCGCAGGTCAGAGACTCAAGTCCACTGTGATCTCTGTATACTCCTTTTTATCAGCGACTACGCCTTTTATACGTCCGTCTCTTAACGTGAAGCAGGCCTGTCGCTTGTTCTCCTCTCATCTCAGCACTCATTATTCATGTGGGGGCTCATGTGTAATCCAATCCTCTTTCCCTCCACATATCTTTTTTCTTACATCTCACTGAAAGAGTGAAATATTTATCCCAACGTTGAAATATTTATGGCCGTGCTCGTGTGGCGGCTTGTCTCAACTCTTGTGTTGGCAGAACAGGCTCAAACACAAGCTGATTGCTCTTCATTAAACTTCAAAATTCAAGCTTTTACTTGCAAGAATTCCCATTTTTACATAAGTTTTAGAGTGTTTGTGTTACATTTAGAACTTCAACAAAGGATTACTTTCAGTGTTTATTAATCTTCCAGTAATTTCTTAAAATACAGTGGTTGATCATCTGTAAAACATCAAAAATAGTGAAAATTCCCATTATAACTTCCCAGAGTGCAAGTTTATGTATTCAAATGACCTATTTTATGTCTCCAACAGTTCAAAAAACAAAAACACAACACAGAAAACTAACAAAGAAACACCAAATCTTTACATTTGAGCATCTGGAAGCAATAATCAATTGTCATTTTAGCTTAAAATCGATTATTAAAATAGTGGTCTTTGTGTGTATGATTGCAGCTAATAGAGTATTTTAATTGCTAATTAATCAGTTGACTACTTCCTTGATAATTGTGCCTATAAAATGTCAGAAAAATAGTTCAAAGATGCTAGTCCCAGCTTCCCAGAGACAATGATGATGTCTGCAAAAGTCAAATTTTTGTCCATTCTGACCATTTTGACCAATTATTTCAGAGTGAAGGTTTACTTCAAGGGTTACAAAGAAAAACAGTAAATCATCACACTGGAGAAGCTGAAACCAGCAAATGATTAAATAAAAATGGTTCAAAAGATCATGAATTATCAAAACAGTAGCTGATTAACTTTCTGCTGATTGACTCATGAATTAAATGAGTAAATGAGGTTTCAGTGCTAATTATGTCACTTCCTTTTTCATTTATTCAAAGAGTAAAACATTTCAGTGCTCACCTCAGGAGGATGTATGCATACACAGCTATTAAACATTACCTAACATCTATATTTGCTGACAACAAACTGTTCTTTGCAGACGAGCCGTGTGGTTTTGTGTGTCTCTTGATTTTGATGCAGCAGTCTTTTTTTGACGTGTCAGAAAAGTAAAACCACTGCAGTTTCTCAAAGTTGGCCCACAGTAGGTGTATTGTACAGAGCTGTATGACACATAATGTGACGCTGGTGGAAACAGGATCCTCCTCGATCTGCGTTCTGCTCCTCGTTCCACAGCTGTGGGTGGCAAAACCGTCTGACACACCGCAGACATCCATGGGAATCAGTGCCACATTCAGGCTAAGTATAATTATTTTGCTCATTAGTTTACACTCTCTCATTCTCTGTAGGTCAGTGACAGAGAGGCGGTCGAAGACGATGCATCATCTCCTTCCCTCCCTCTTTGGCTTTCATACGACTCACTTCACACAAATGTCTGACTGGCAGCTTTTCAACTCAGACAAAAGGGACTCCACAAAGAGCTGAGAATTAGCCATTTTTGACAGCCCTGTTGTAAAGGGAGTGATTAAGGCTTTTAGAGTTTTAGATGTGATACTGCAACAGTTCTTCCTCTCAAAGTACTCACTCTTTTTTTAAGGATGTAAGAGCCCACAATGATGTGCCAACAAGAAACACCACAGTTTTTTATTATGAGTAACCATGTGTGAAGGTCTAGTCTCTAAAGATGAACCTGTTAAATAAATAAAAAAAGGTGAGACACAGGAAACATAAGCATGACAGGACTGTGTGTGTGTGTGTGTGCAACATGTGTGTACCTGTCCATGTCCCGACGATTGTAGCCGTTACTCATTTTAGAACTGATGATACCTGCGCCTGTGCGGCCAGATCTCAACTTTTCAAAATCAGTATGACGACAGAACCTGGAAAATAAAGTTGTTATTTTTTTAATGAATAGCTGTCAGATTAACATGTACTTTAATATTATCTGAAAGTACCAAATACACTTACATGCTCTTATAGTGGGTATTGAAGTGTGAACAGTCAAAAGGTGCGTTAGGGAAAGCCTGCTTGTTTGGAGCATTGATAAGAGACCCAGAGGGCTCCTGAAAACACAACAGACTTAAAACTCAACCATTCCGATATATTAGCAGCTTCACACACACAGAAATATGACCTATTAGTGGAGAAAATATAAATAGTTACTCAACCTTTTTCCCAATCATAATCTCAGTTGCTGTGTTAACTTTAGTCTGGTGTGATGGCAGAAGGGAGGTCTGGAATAGGAGGAGAGGGATGTCAGTGTTGTGAGATCAGTTCAGTCTGCTACAGCTGGTGGGGAGGGCGTCTGTACTCACTGGGCAGGCCAAAGGAGCGACGGTTCCTCGAGTGAATCCTGTTTCTCGTGAAGAACGGCTGCGCAGGCTCGGCGTTGCCTCGGTGCCCTCAAACAAAAACAAAAAAAAGACCTCACAGATGGTACAAAACAAAACACAAAAACAGTGTCTCCATTTTTAACATGAAGGACAGTTAAGGGTGAAATATATTGTGGGTCAACCTGCAGAAATAACGGTGGCAAGAAGTCGTTGTTCGTCATTGAGTTGAGTGTCTGGCGAGGTTCAACCTGAACTCCAGCAAAAGATAAAAAAAATACTGATAAGATCTCAGTAGCTCAATAAACCTCCAGACAGTGAGGTTATGGTGTATGTCTGATTCTTTAACAGGAGCGACAGTCAATAAAGTTTACAGACCGTGCAGCCTTTTTTCTCCTGAAATGTGTTCAGCTGAAGGTCTGTTCCCTCAGTGAAACCACTTTCTCCCTTTGGACCCACAGTCACGTAGTTTTGGGGAGCTACAGGGAGTTTAACAGTGTGAATGCACCATTTATACAAGCAACTTTAGCCTTCGTGTCATCCTCCCGGGTCAAATTGACCCCGTCTGTTTTGAATGTTCCTTCTTTCCTCCCTTCCTCCCTTCCTTCCTTCCTTCCTTCCTTCCTTCCCTCCCTCCTACCTTCCTTCCTTTCTTCTTTCCTCCCTCCTTCCTCCCTTCCTTCTTTTCCTCCCTCCTTCTCTTTCCTTCCTTCCCTCCCTGCCTCCTTTCCTTCCTTCTTCCTCCCTTCCTTCCTCCTTTCCTTCCTTCTTTCTCCCTTCCTAACTTCCTTCCTTGACTCGAGGACCACAGGAGGGTTAAGAAGACTTAAAGAAGAAGCAAATGAAGATGTTTTTGATGTATTTGTTATTCCTGTTTCATCTATTCCTGTTTGTCACATTTTAAAAACTTTATAAACTTTTTTTTTTTTTTTGAGTTTCAGATTTTCAGTTACCTGTTGATGTGAGATGATATGGCACAAACAATCTTTGGTATTCTGTCTGAAGAGACAAATTCATAAAGTTGATCATTCATAATCTGTGATGTGTGTGACATTTTCCAGATGTTGTTCTTAATAGTTTGTCAGTAGACCTTCTTCTCCGCTGTCTCTGTTTGCGGGTGATTCCTCAGTTGATAGAAGCCGCTCTCTCTGGGATTGTTAACGACATTCGGCAAAGACCTCAAACTACTGGACCGGATGGGAGGCTGGTAATGCCGCTTGGTTTGAGTCACGAAACTGTCAGATAAAAGGAGTCTGTAGACAAAAACAACATATTTTAGGTCATGGTAACACTTAGAAAGTTTATTTAGAAAAATTGAAACTGTGAAAAACTCAAATGACAAAAAACATTCCTACTTGCTTCAATCTAGCATGAAGATTAGTTTTGTTTTTTATTGCCCGGTTAATGAGATATTCTGCCTTCATTTCAAATAAATTGGATCTGAACAGAGTTTCGTGTCATTTGCTCACAGAACTGAAATGTTTCATTTATAATAGGCAATATTTTTGTAGTAGAAAGTTTAATGTCTTTAGATTATCCTGATAAATGGTGACATTGACCTGAAAAGCTTTTCTAATCAAATTATTTGATGCAACACGTACCACAAGTGAAACTATGTTCACCAGACTGATATTTTAAAGGCTGAGCGCACACACACACACACACACACACACACACACACACACAACCAGGTGATGTCACTCATGCTGGTTGATTAGACCTCAACTCAGGTTACAGGTGAGACACGTCTATGTCTTTTTTTAGAGTAATTGTAATCACGAGTCTCCAACTTGTTTAGCAGTAAATAATGTGTAAGGACCTGAAAACCAAACAAATATGGACGCCTCACATCAACTAAAGACCGTCATTCAGTGTAATTACATATAAATGGCTATATTTAATAGATATATGCTCAGTATTT